>NC_142620.1:29639588-29939588 GCF_059453375.1 Lepisosteus platostomus | reverse complement strand
ACGTGTTTTTCAGCACAAATAAACACGTTTTGGCAACTTTGGTCACCAACATGTAAGTTATAGGGCAGGAACAGAACACTTTTCAAAACGTGTTTTTCAGCCCGAAATAAACGCGTTTTCTCAACCCTTGGAATCACAGTGTAACTGACTGGCTCAGAAGAGCCCACTGAGTCAGCCCTTAACCCCAGTGTGCAAAAGTTGTCAAAACGTGTTTTTAAGCACAAATAAACACGTCTTGGCAACTTTGGTCACCAACATGTAAGTTATAGGGCAGGAACAGAACACTTTTCAAAACGTGTTTTTCAGCCCGAAATAAACGCGTTTTCTCAACTCCTGGAATCACAGTGTAACTGACTGGCTCAGAAGAGCCCACTGAGTCAGCCCTTTACCCCAGTGTGCAGAAGTTGTCAAAACGTGTTTTTCAGCACAAATAAACACGTTTTGGCAACTTTGGTCAACAACATGTAAGTTATAGGGCAGGAACAGAACACTTTTCAAAACGTGTTTTTCAGCCCGAAATAAACGCGTTTTCTCAACTCCTGGAATCACAGTGTAACTGACTGGCTCAGAAGAGCCCACTGAGTCAGCCCTTAACCCCAGTGTGCAGAAGTTGTCAAAACGTGTTTTTCAGCACAAATAAACACGTTTTGGCAACTTTGGTCAACAACATGTAAGTTATAGGGCAGGAACAGAACACTTTTCAAAACGTGTTTTTCAGCCCGAAATAAACGCGTTTTCTCAACCCTTGGAATCACAGTGTAACTGACTGGCTCAGAAGAGCCCACTGAGTCAGCCCTTAACCCCAGTGTGCAGAAGTTGTCAAAACGTGTTTTTCAGCACAAATAAACACGTTTTGGCAACTTTGGTCACCAACATGTAAGTTATAGGGCAGGAACAGAACACTTTTCAAAACGTGTTTTTCAGCCCGAAATAAACGCGTTTTCTCAACCCTTGGAATCACAGTGTAACTGACTGGCTCAGAAGAGCCCACTGAGTCAGCCCTTAACCCCAGTGTGCAAAAGTTGTCAAAACGTGTTTTTAAGCACAAATAAACACGTCTTGGCAACTTTGGTCACCAACATGTAAGTTATAGGGCAGGAACAGAACACTTTTCAAAACGTGTTTTTCAGCCCGAAATAAACGCGTTTTCTCAACTCCTGGAATCACAGTGTAACTGACTGGCTCAGAAGAGCCCACTGAGTCAGCCCTTAACCCCAGTGTGCAGAAGTTGTCAAAACGTGTTTTTCAGCACAAATAAACACGTTTTGGCAACTTTGGTCAACAACATGTAAGTTATAGGGCAGGAACAGAACACTTTTCAAAACGTGTTTTTCAGCCCGAAATAAACGCGTTTTCTCAACTCCTGGAATCACAGTGTAACTGACTGGCTCAGAAGAGCCCACTGAGTCAGCCCTTAACCCCAGTGTGCAGAAGTTGTCAAAACGTGTTTTTCAGCACAAATAAACACGTTTTGGCAACTTTGGTCACCAACATGTAAGTTATAGGGCAGGAACAGAACACTTTTCAAAACGTGTTTTTCAGCCCGAAATAAACGCGTTTTCTCAACCCTTGGAATCACAGTGTAACTGACTGGCTCAGAAGAGCCCACTGATTCAGCCCTTAACCCCAGTGTGCAGAAGTTGTCAAAACGTGTTTTTCAGCACAAATAAACACGTTTTGGCAACTTTGGTCACCAACATGTAAGTTATAGGGCAGGAACAGAACACTTTTCAAAACGTGTTTTTCAGCCCGAAATAAACGCGTTTTCTCAACTCCTGGAATCACAGTGTAACTGACTGGCTCAGAAGAGCCCACTGAGTCAGCCCTTAACCCCAGTGTGCAGAAGTTGTCAAAACGTGTTTTTCAGCACAAATAAACACGTTTTGGCAACTTTGGTCAACAACATGTAAGTTATAGGGCAGGAACAGAACACTTTTCAAAACGTGTTTTTCAGCCCGAAATAAACGCGTTTTCTCAACCCTTGGAATCACAGTGTAACTGACTGGCTCAGAAGAGCCCACTGAGTCAGCCCTTAACCCCAGTGTGCAGAAGTTGTCAAAACGTGTTTTTCAGCACAAATAAACACGTTTTGGCAACTTTGGTCAACAACATGTAAGTTATAGGGCAGGAACAGAACACTTTTCAAAACGTGTTTTTCAGCCCGAAAAAAACGCGTTTTCTCAACCCTTGGAATCACAGTGTAACTGACTGGCTCAGAAGAGCCCACTGAGTCAGCCCTTAACCCCAGTGTGCAGAAGTTGTCAAAACGTGTTTTTAAGCACAAATAAACACGTTTTGGCAACTTTGGTCACCAACATGTAAGTTATAGGGCAGGAACAGAACACTTTTCAAAACGTGTTTTTCAGCCCGAAATAAACGCGTTTTCTCAACTCCTGGAATCACAGTGTAACTGACTGGCTCAGAAGAGCCCACTGAGTCAGCCCTTAACCCCAGTGTGCAGAAGTTGTCAAAACGTGTTTTTCAGCACAAATAAACACGTTTTGGCAACTTTGGTCACCAACATGTAAGTTATAGGGCAGGAACAGAACACTTTTCAAAACGTGTTTTTCAGCCCGAAATAAACGCGTTTTCTCAACCCTTGGAATCACAGTGTAACTGACTGGCTCAGAAGAGCCCACTGAGTCAGCCCTTAACCCCAGTGTGCAGAAGTTGTCAAAACGTGTTTTTCAGCACAAATAAACACGTTTTGGCAACTTTGGTCAACAACATGTAAGTTATAGGGCAGGAACAGAACACTTTTCAAAACGTGTTTTTCAGCCCGAAATAAACGCGTTTTCTCAACTCCTGGAATCACAGTGTAACTGACTGGCTCAGAAGAGCCCACTGAGTCAGCCCTTAACCCCAGTGTGCAGAAGTTGTCAAAACGTGTTTTTCAGCACAAATAAACACGTTTTGGCAACTTTGGTCAACAACATGTAAGTTATAGGGCAGGAACAGAACACTTTTCAAAACGTGTTTTTCAGCCCGAAATAAACGCGTTTTCTCAACTCTTGGAATCACAGTGTAACTGACTGGCTCAGAAGAGCCCACTGAGTCAGCCCTTAACCCCAGTGTGCAGGAGTTGTCAAAACGTGTTTTTCAGCACAAATAAACACGTTTTGGCAACTTTGGTCAACAACATGTAAGTTATAGGGCAGGAACAGAACACTTTTCAAAACGTGTTTTTCAGCCCGAAATAAACGCGTTTTCTCAACCCTTGGAATCACAGTGTAACTGACTGGCTCAGAAGAGCCCACTGAGTCAGCCCTTAACCCCAGTGTGCAGAAGTTGTCAAAACGTGTTTTTCAGCCCAAATAAACACGTTTTGGCAACTTTGGTCAACAACATGTAAGTTATAGGGCAGGAACAGAACACTTTTCAAAACGTGTTTTTCAGCCCGAAATAAACGCGTTTTCTCAACCCTTGGAATCACAGTGTAACTGACTGGCTCAGAAGAGCCAACTGAGTCAGCCCTTAACCCCAGTGTGCAAAAGTTGTCAAAACGTGTTTTTAAGCACAAATAAACACGTCTTGGCAACTTTGGTCACCAACATGTAAGTTATAGGGCAGGAACAGAACACTTTTCAAAACGTGTTTTTTTTCCCGAAATAAACGCGTTTTCTCAACTCCTGGAATCACAGTGTAACTGACTGGCTCAGAAGAGCCCACTGAGTCAGCCCTTAACCCCAGTGTGCAGAAGTTGTCAAAACGTGTTTTTCAGCACAAATAAACACGTTTTGGCAACTTTGGTCAACAACATGTAAGTTATAGGGCAGGAACAGAACACTTTTCAAAACGTGTTTTTCAGCCCGAAATAAACGCGTTTTCTCAACTCCTGGAATCACAGTGTAACTGACTGGCTCAGAAGAGCCCACTGAGTCAGCCCTTAACCCCAGTGTGCAGAAGTTGTCAAAACGTGTTTTTCAGCACAAATAAACACGTTTTGGCAACTTTGGTCAACAACATGTAAGTTATAGGGCAGGAACAGAACACTTTTCAAAACGTGTTTTTCAGCCCGAAATAAACGCGTTTTCTCAACCCTTGGAATCACAGTGTAACTGACTGGCTCAGAAGAGCCCACTGAGTCAGCCCTTAACCCCAGTGTGCAGAAGTTGTCAAAACGTGTTTTTCAGCACAAATAAACACGTTTTGGCAACTTTGGTCACCAACATGTAAGTTATAGGGCAGGAACATAACACTTTTCAAAACGTGTTTTTCAGCCCGAAATAAACGCGTTTTCTCAACTCCTGGAATCACAGTGTAACTGACTGGCTCAGAAGAGCCCACTGAGTCAGCCCTTAACCCCAGTGTGCAGAAGTTGTCAAAACGTGTTTTTCAGCACAAATAAACACGTTTTGGCAACTTTGGTCAACAACATGTAAGTTATAGGGCAGGAACAGAACACTTTTCAAAACGTGTTTTTCAGCCCGAAATAAACGCGTTTTCTCAACTCTTGGAATCACAGTGTAACTGACTGGCTCAGAAGAGCCCACTGAGTCAGCCCTTAACCCCAGTGTGCAGAAGTTGTCAAAACGTGTTTTTCAGCACAAATAAACACGTTTTGGCAACTTTGGTCAACAACATGTAAGTTATAGGGCAGGAACAGAACACTTTTCAAAACGTGTTTTTCAGCCCGAAATAAACGCGTTTTCTCAACTCTTGGAATCACAGTGTAACTGACTGGTTCAGAAGAGCCCACTGAGTCAGCCCTTAACCCCAGTGTGCAGAAGTTGTCAAAACGTGTTTTTCAGCACAAATAAACACGTTTTGGCAACTTTGGTCAACAACATGTAAGTTATAGGGCAGGAACAGAACACTTTTCAAAACGTGTTTTTCAGCCCGAAATAAACGCGTTTTCTCAACCCTTGGAATCACAGTGTAACTGACTGGCTCAGAAGAGCCAACTGAGTCAGCCCTTAACCCCAGTGTGCAAAAGTTGTCAAAACGTGTTTTTAAGCACAAATAAACACGTCTTGGCAACTTTGGTCACCAACATGTAAGTTATAGGGCAGGAACAGAACACTTTTCAAAACGTGTTTTTCAGCCCGAAATAAACGCGTTTTCTCAACTCCTGGAATCACAGTGTAACTGACTGGCTCAGAAGAGCCCACTGAGTCAGCCCTTAACCCCAGTGTGCAGAAGTTGTCAAAACGTGTTTTTCAGCACAAATAAACACGTTTTGGCAACTTTGGTCAACAACATGTAAGTTATAGGGCAGGAACAGAACACTTTTCAAAACGTGTTTTTCAGCCCGAAATAAACGCGTTTTCTCAACTCCTGGAATCACAGTGTAACTGACTGGCTCAGAAGAGCCCACTGAGTCAGCCCTTAACCCCAGTGTGCAGAAGTTGTCAAAACGTGTTTTTCAGCACAAATAAACACGTTTTGGCAACTTTGGTCAACAACATGTAAGTTATAGGGCAGGAACAGAACACTTTTCAAAACGTGTTTTTCAGCCCGAAATAAACGCGTTTTCTCAACCCTTGGAATCACAGTGTAACTGACTGGCTCAGAAGAGCCCACTGAGTCAGCCCTTAACCCCAGTGTGCAGAAGTTGTCAAAACGTGTTTTTCAGCACAAATAAACACGTTTTGGCAACTTTGGTCACCAACATGTAAGTTATAGGGCAGGAACATAACACTTTTCAAAACGTGTTTTTCAGCCCGAAATAAACGCGTTTTCTCAACTCCTGGAATCACAGTGTAACTGACTGGCTCAGAAGAGCCCACTGAGTCAGCCCTTAACCCCAGTGTGCAGAAGTTGTCAAAACGTGTTTTTCAGCACAAATAAACACGTTTTGGCAACTTTGGTCAACAACATGTAAGTTGTAGGGCAGGAACAGAACACTTTTCAAAACGTGTTTTTCAGCCCGAAATAAACGCGTTTTCTCAACTCTTGGAATCACAGTGTAACTGACTGGCTCAGAAGAGCCCACTGAGTCAGCCCTTAACCCCAGTGTGCAGAAGTTGTCAAAACGTGTTTTTCAGCACAAATAAACACGTTTTGGCAACTTTGGTCAACAACATGTAAGTTATAGGGCAGGAACAGAACACTTTTCAAAACGTGTTTTTCAGCCCGAAATAAACGCGTTTTCTCAACTCTTGGAATCACAGTGTAACTGACTGGTTCAGAAGAGCCCACTGAGTCAGCCCTTAACCCCAGTGTGCAGAAGTTGTCAAAACGTGTTTTTCAGCACAAATAAACACGTTTTGGCAACTTTGGTCACCAACATGTAAGTTATAGGGCAGGAACAGAACACTTTTCAAAACGTGTTTTTCAGCCCGAAATAAACGCGTTTTCTCAACTCCTGGAATCACAGTGTAACTGACTGGCTCAGAAGAGCCCACTGAGTCAGCCCTTAACCCCAGTGTGCAGAAGTTGTCAAAACGTGTTTTTCAGCCCAAATAAACACGTTTTGGCAACTTTGGTCAACAACATGTAAGTTATAGGGCAGGAACAGAACACTTTTCAAAACGTGTTTTTCAGCCCGAAATAAACGCGTTTTCTCAACCCTTGGAATCACAGTGTAACTGACTGGCTCAGAAGAGCCCACTGAGTCAGCCCTTAACCCCAGTGTGCAAAAGTTGTCAAAACGTGTTTTTAAGCACAAATAAACACGTCTTGGCAACTTTGGTCACCAACATGTAAGTTATAGGGCAGGAACAGAACACTTTTCAAAACGTGTTTTTCAGCCCGAAATAAACGCGTTTTCTCAACTCCTGGAATCACAGTGTAACTGACTGGCTCAGAAGAGCCCACTGAGTCAGCCCTTAACCCCAGTGTGCAGAAGTTGTCAAAACGTGTTTTTCAGCACAAATAAACACGTTTTGGCAACTTTGGTCAACAACATGTAAGTTATAGGGCAGGAACAGAACACTTTTCAAAACGTGTTTTTCAGCCCGAAATAAACGCGTTTTCTCAACTCTTGGAATCACAGTGTAACAGACTGGTTCAGAAGAGCCCACTGAGTCAGCCCTTAACCCCAGTGTGCAGAAGTTGTCAAAACGTGTTTTTCAGCACAAATAAACACGTTTTGGCAACTTTGGTCACCAACATGTAAGTTATAGGGCAGGAACAGAACACTTTTCAAAACGTGTTTTTCAGCCCGAAATAAACGCGTTTTCTCAACTCCTGGAATCACAGTGTAACTGACTGGCTCAGAAGAGCCCACTGAGTCAGCCCTTAACCCCAGTGTGCAGAAGTTGTCAAAACGTGTTTTTCAGCCCAAATAAACACGTTTTGGCAACTTTGGTCAACAACATGTAAGTTATAGGGCAGGAACAGAACACTTTTCAAAACGTGTTTTTCAGCCCGAAATAAACGCATTTTCTCAACCCTTGGAATCACAGTGTAACTGACTGGCTCAGAAGAGCCCACTGAGTCAGCCCTTAACCCCAGTGTGCAAAAGTTGTCAAAACGTGTTTTTAAGCACAAATAAACACGTCTTGGCAACTTTGGTCACCAACATGTAAGTTATAGGGCAGGAACAGAACACTTTTCAAAACGTGTTTTTCAGCCCGAAATAAACGCGTTTTCTCAACTCCTGGAATCACAGTGTAACTGACTGGCTCAGAAGAGCCCACTGAGTCAGCCCTTAACCCCAGTGTGCAGAAGTTGTCAAAACGTGTTTTTCAGCACAAATAAACACGTTTTGGCAACTTTGGTCAACAACATGTAAGTTATAGGGCAGGAACAGAACACTTTTCAAAACGTGTTTTTCAGCCCGAAATAAACGCGTTTTCTCAACTCCTGGAATCACAGTGTAACTGACTGGCTCAGAAGAGCCCACTGAGTCAGCCCTTAACCCCAGTGTGCAGAAGTTGTCAAAACGTGTTTTTCAGCACAAATAAACACGTTTTGGCAACTTTGGTCACCAACATGTAAGTTATAGGGCAGGAACAGAACACTTTTCAAAACGTGTTTTTCAGCCCGAAATAAACGCGTTTTCTCAACCCTTGGAATCACAGTGTAACTGACTGGCTCAGAAGAGCCCACTGATTCAGCCCTTAACCCCAGTGTGCAGAAGTTGTCAAAACGTGTTTTTCAGCACAAATAAACACGTTTTGGCAACTTTGGTCACCAACATGTAAGTTATAGGGCAGGAACAGAACACTTTTCAAAACGTGTTTTTCAGCCCGAAATAAACGCGTTTTCTCAACTCCTGGAATCACAGTGTAACTGACTGGCTCAGAAGAGCCCACTGAGTCAGCCCTTAACCCCAGTGTGCAGAAGTTGTCAAAACGTGTTTTTCAGCACAAATAAACACGTTTTGGCAACTTTGGTCAACAACATGTAAGTTATAGGGCAGGAACAGAACACTTTTCAAAACGTGTTTTTCAGCCCGAAATAAACGCGTTTTCTCAACCCTTGGAATCACAGTGTAACTGACTGGCTCAGAAGAGCCCACTGAGTCAGCCCTTAACCCCAGTGTGCAGAAGTTGTCAAAACGTGTTTTTCAGCACAAATAAACACGTTTTGGCAACTTTGGTCACCAACATGTAAGTTATAGGGCAGGAACATAACACTTTTCAAAACGTGTTTTTCAGCCCGAAATAAACGCGTTTTCTCAACTCCTGGAATCACAGTGTAACTGACTGGCTCAGAAGAGCCCACTGAGTCAGCCCTTAACCCCAGTGTGCAGAAGTTGTCAAAACGTGTTTTTCAGCACAAATAAACACGTTTTGGCAACTTTGGTCAACAACATGTAAGTTATAGGGCAGGAACAGAACACTTTTCAAAACGTGTTTTTCAGCCCGAAATAAACGCGTTTTCTCAACCCTTGGAATCACAGTGTAACTGACTGGCTCAGAAGAGCCAACTGAGTCAGCCCTTAACCCCAGTGTGCAAAAGTTGTCAAAACGTGTTTTTAAGCACAAATAAACACGTCTTGGCAACTTTGGTCACCAACATGTAAGTTATAGGGCAGGAACAGAACACTTTTCAAAACGTGTTTTTCAGCCCGAAATAAACGCGTTTTCTCAACTCCTGGAATCACAGTGTAACTGACTGGCTCAGAAGAGCCCACTGAGTCAGCCCTTAACCCCAGTGTGCAGAAGTTGTCAAAACGTGTTTTTCAGCACAAATAAACACGTTTTGGCAACTTTGGTCAACAACATGTAAGTTATAGGGCAGGAACAGAACACTTTTCAAAACGTGTTTTTCAGCCCGAAATAAACGCGTTTTCTCAACTCCTGGAATCACAGTGTAACTGACTGGCTCAGAAGAGCCCACTGAGTCAGCCCTTAACCCCAGTGTGCAGAAGTTGTCAAAACGTGTTTTTCAGCACAAATAAACACGTTTTGGCAACTTTGGTCAACAACATGTAAGTTATAGGGCAGGAACAGAACACTTTTCAAAACGTGTTTTTCAGCCCGAAATAAACGCGTTTTCTCAACCCTTGGAATCACAGTGTAACTGACTGGCTCAGAAGAGCCCACTGAGTCAGCCCTTAACCCCAGTGTGCAGAAGTTGTCAAAACGTGTTTTTCAGCACAAATAAACACGTTTTGGCAACTTTGGTCACCAACATGTAAGTTATAGGGCAGGAACATAACACTTTTCAAAACGTGTTTTTCAGCCCGAAATAAACGCGTTTTCTCAACTCCTGGAATCACAGTGTAACTGACTGGCTCAGAAGAGCCCACTGAGTCAGCCCTTAACCCCAGTGTGCAGAAGTTGTCAAAACGTGTTTTTCAGCACAAATAAACACGTTTTGGCAACTTTGGTCAACAACATGTAAGTTGTAGGGCAGGAACAGAACACTTTTCAAAACGTGTTTTTCAGCCCGAAATAAACGCGTTTTCTCAACTCTTGGAATCACAGTGTAACTGACTGGCTCAGAAGAGCCCACTGAGTCAGCCCTTAACCCCAGTGTGCAGAAGTTGTCAAAACGTGTTTTTCAGCACAAATAAACACGTTTTGGCAACTTTGGTCAACAACATGTAAGTTATAGGGCAGGAACAGAACACTTTTCAAAACGTGTTTTTCAGCCCGAAATAAACGCGTTTTCTCAACTCTTGGAATCACAGTGTAACTGACTGGTTCAGAAGAGCCCACTGAGTCAGCCCTTAACCCCAGTGTGCAGAAGTTGTCAAAACGTGTTTTTCAGCACAAATAAACACGTTTTGGCAACTTTGGTCACCAACATGTAAGTTATAGGGCAGGAACAGAACACTTTTCAAAACGTGTTTTTCAGCCCGAAATAAACGCGTTTTCTCAACTCCTGGAATCACAGTGTAACTGACTGGCTCAGAAGAGCCCACTGAGTCAGCCCTTAACCCCAGTGTGCAGAAGTTGTCAAAACGTGTTTTTCAGCCCAAATAAACACGTTTTGGCAACTTTGGTCAACAACATGTAAGTTATAGGGCAGGAACAGAACACTTTTCAAAACGTGTTTTTCAGCCCGAAATAAACGCGTTTTCTCAACCCTTGGAATCACAGTGTAACTGACTGGCTCAGAAGAGCCCACTGAGTCAGCCCTTAACCCCAGTGTGCAAAAGTTGTCAAAACGTGTTTTTAAGCACAAATAAACACGTCTTGGCAACTTTGGTCACCAACATGTAAGTTATAGGGCAGGAACAGAACACTTTTCAAAACGTGTTTTTCAGCCCGAAATAAACGCGTTTTCTCAACTCCTGGAATCACAGTGTAACTGACTGGCTCAGAAGAGCCCACTGAGTCAGCCCTTAACCCCAGTGTGCAGAAGTTGTCAAAACGTGTTTTTCAGCACAAATAAACACGTTTTGGCAACTTTGGTCAACAACATGTAAGTTATAGGGCAGGAACAGAACACTTTTCAAAACGTGTTTTTCAGCCCGAAATAAACGCGTTTTCTCAACTCTTGGAATCACAGTGTAACAGACTGGTTCAGAAGAGCCCACTGAGTCAGCCCTTAACCCCAGTGTGCAGAAGTTGTCAAAACGTGTTTTTCAGCACAAATAAACACGTTTTGGCAACTTTGGTCACCAACATGTAAGTTATAGGGCAGGAACAGAACACTTTTCAAAACGTGTTTTTCAGCCCGAAATAAACGCGTTTTCTCAACTCCTGGAATCACAGTGTAACTGACTGGCTCAGAAGAGCCCACTGAGTCAGCCCTTAACCCCAGTGTGCAGAAGTTGTCAAAACGTGTTTTTCAGCCCAAATAAACACGTTTTGGCAACTTTGGTCAACAACATGTAAGTTATAGGGCAGGAACAGAACACTTTTCAAAACGTGTTTTTCAGCCCGAAATAAACGCATTTTCTCAACCCTTGGAATCACAGTGTAACTGACTGGCTCAGAAGAGCCCACTGAGTCAGCCCTTAACCCCAGTGTGCAAAAGTTGTCAAAACGTGTTTTTAAGCACAAATAAACACGTCTTGGCAACTTTGGTCACCAACATGTAAGTTATAGGGCAGGAACAGAACACTTTTCAAAACGTGTTTTTCAGCCCGAAATAAACGCGTTTTCTCAACTCCTGGAATCACAGTGTAACTGACTGGCTCAGAAGAGCCCACTGAGTCAGCCCTTAACCCCAGTGTGCAGAAGTTGTCAAAACGTGTTTTTCAGCACAAATAAACACGTTTTGGCAACTTTGGTCAACAACATGTAAGTTATAGGGCAGGAACAGAACACTTTTCAAAACGTGTTTTTCAGCCCGAAATAAACGCGTTTTCTCAACTCCTGGAATCACAGTGTAACTGACTGGCTCAGAAGAGCCCACTGAGTCAGCCCTTAACCCCAGTGTGCAGAAGTTGTCAAAACGTGTTTTTCAGCACAAATAAACACGTTTTGGCAACTTTGGTCACCAACATGTAAGTTATAGGGCAGGAACAGAACACTTTTCAAAACGTGTTTTTCAGCCCGAAATAAACGCGTTTTCTCAACCCTTGGAATCACAGTGTAACTGACTGGCTCAGAAGAGCCCACTGATTCAGCCCTTAACCCCAGTGTGCAGAAGTTGTCAAAACGTGTTTTTCAGCACAAATAAACACGTTTTGGCAACTTTGGTCACCAACATGTAAGTTATAGGGCAGGAACAGAACACTTTTCAAAACGTGTTTTTCAGCCCGAAATAAACGCGTTTTCTCAACTCCTGGAATCACAGTGTAACTGACTGGCTCAGAAGAGCCCACTGAGTCAGCCCTTAACCCCAGTGTGCAGAAGTTGTCAAAACGTGTTTTTCAGCACAAATAAACACGTTTTGGCAACTTTGGTCAACAACATGTAAGTTATAGGGCAGGAACAGAACACTTTTCAAAACGTGTTTTTCAGCCCGAAATAAACGCGTTTTCTCAACCCTTGGAATCACAGTGTAACTGACTGGCTCAGAAGAGCCCACTGAGTCAGCCCTTAACCCCAGTGTGCAGAAGTTGTCAAAACGTGTTTTTCAGCACAAATAAACACGTTTTGGCAACTTTGGTCACCAACATGTAAGTTATAGGGCAGGAACATAACACTTTTCAAAACGTGTTTTTCAGCCCGAAATAAACGCGTTTTCTCAACTCCTGGAATCACAGTGTAACTGACTGGCTCAGAAGAGCCCACTGAGTCAGCCCTTAACCCCAGTGTGCAGAAGTTGTCAAAACGTGTTTTTCAGCACAAATAAACACGTTTTGGCAACTTTGGTCAACAACATGTAAGTTATAGGGCAGGAACAGAACACTTTTCAAAACGTGTTTTTCAGCCCGAAATAAACGCGTTTTCTCAACTCTTGGAATCACAGTGTAACTGACTGGCTCAGAAGAGCCCACTGAGCCAGCCCTTAACCCCAGTGTGCAGAAGTTGTCAAAACGTGTTTTTCAGCACAAATAAACACGTTTTGGCAACTTTGGTCAACAACATGTAAGTTATAGGGCAGGAACAGAACACTTTTCAAAACGTGTTTTTCAGCCCGAAATAAACGCGTTTTCTCAACCCTTGGAATCACAGTGTAACTGACTGGCTCAGAAGAGCCCACTGAGTCAGCCCTTAACCCCAGTGTGCAGAAGTTGTCAAAACGTGTTTTTCAGCACAAATAAACACGTTTTGGCAACTTTGGTCACCAACATGTAAGTTATAGGGCAGGAACAGAACACTTTTCAAAACGTGTTTTTCAGCCCGAAAAAAACGCGTTTTCTCAACCCTTGGAATCACAGTGTAACTGACTGGCTCAGAAGAGCCCACTGAGTCAGCCCTTAACCCCAGTGTGCAGAAGTTGTCAAAACGTGTTTTTAAGCACAAATAAACACGTTTTGGCAACTTTGGTCACCAACATGTAAGTTATAGGGCAGGAACAGAACACTTTTCAAAACGTGTTTTTCAGCCCGAAATAAACGCGTTTTCTCAACCCTTGGAATCACAGTGTAACTGACTGGCTCAGAAGAGCCCACTGAGTCAGCCCTTAACCCCAGTGTGCAGAAGTTGTCAAAACGTGTTTTTCAGCACAAATAAACACGTTTTGGCAACTTTGGTCAACAACATGTAAGTTATAGGGCAGGAACAGAACACTTTTCAAAACGTGTTTTTCAGCCCGAAATAAACGCGTTTTCTCAACTCTTGGAATCACAGTGTAACTGACTGGCTCAGAAGAGCCCACTGATTCAGCCCTTAACCCCAGTGTGCAGAAGTTGTCAAAACGTGTTTTTCAGCACAAATAAACACGTTTTGGCAACTTTGGTCACCAACATGTAAGTTATAGGGCAGGAACAGAACACTTTTCAAAACGTGTTTTTCAGCCCGAAATAAACGCGTTTTCTCAACTCCTGGAATCACAGTGTAACTGAATGGCTCAGAAGAGCCCACTGAGTCAGCCCTTAACCCCAGTGTGCAGAAGTTGTCAAAACGTGTTTTTCAGCACAAATAAACACGTTTTGGCAACTTTGGTCAACAACATGTAAGTTATAGGGCAGGAACAGAACACTTTTCAAAACGTGTTTTTCAGCCCGAAATAAACGCGTTTTCTCAACCCTTGGAATCACAGTGTAACTGACTGGCTCAGAAGAGCCCACTGAGTCAGCCCTTAACCCCAGTGTGCAGAAGTTGTCAAAACGTGTTTTTCAGCACAAATAAACACGTTTTGGCAACTTTGGTCAACAACATGTAAGTTATAGGGCAGGAACAGAACACTTTTCAAAACGTGTTTTTCAGCCCGAAATAAACGCGTTTTCTCAACTCTTGGAATCACAGTGTAACTGACTGGCTCAGAAGAGCCCACTGATTCAGCCCTTAACCCCAGTGTGCAGAAGTTGTCAAAACGTGTTTTTCAGCACAAATAAACACGTTTTGGCAACTTTGGTCACCAACATGTAAGTTATAGGGCAGGAACAGAACACTTTTCAAAACGTGTTTTTCAGCCCGAAATAAACGCGTTTTCTCAACTCCTGGAATCACAGTGTAACTGACTGGCTCAGAAGAGCCCACTGAGTCAGCCCTTAACCCCAGTGTGCAGAAGTTGTCAAAACGTGTTTTTCAGCACAAATAAACACGTTTTGGCAACTTTGGTCAACAACATGTAAGTTATAGGGCAGGAACAGAACACTTTTCAAAACGTGTTTTTCAGCCCGAAATAAACGCGTTTTCTCAACTCTTGGAATCACAGTGTAACTGACTGGCTCAGAAGAGCCCACTGATTCAGCCCTTAACCCCAGTGTGCAGAAGTTGTCAAAACGTGTTTTTCAGCACAAATAAACACGTTTTGGCAACTTTGGTCACCAACATGTAAGTTATAGGGCAGGAACAGAACACTTTTCAAAACGTGTTTTTCAGCCCGAAATAAACGCGTTTTCTCAACTCCTGGAATCACAGTGTAACTGACTGGCTCAGAAGAGCCCACTGAGTCAGCCCTTAACCCCAGTGTGCAGAAGTTGTCAAAACGTGTTTTTCAGCACAAATAAACACGTTTTGGCAACTTTGGTCAACAACATGTAAGTTATAGGGCAGGAACAGAACACTTTTCAAAACGTGTTTTTCAGCCCGAAATAAACGCGTTTTCTCAACTCTTGGAATCACAGTGTAACTGACTGGCTCAGAAGAGCCCACTGAGTCAGCCCTTAACCCCAGTGTGCAGGAGTTGTCAAAACGTGTTTTTCAGCACAAATAAACACGTTTTGGCAACTTTGGTCAACAACATGTAAGTTATAGGGCAGGAACAGAACACTTTTCAAAACGTGTTTTTCAGCCCGAAATAAACGCGTTTTCTCAACCCTTGGAATCACAGTGTAACTGACTGGCTCAGAAGAGCCCACTGAGTCAGCCCTTAACCCCAGTGTGCAGAAGTTGTCAAAACGTGTTTTTCAGCACAAATAAACACGTTTTGGCAACTTTGGTCACCAACATGTAAGTTATAGGGCAGGAACAGAACACTTTTCAAAACGTGTTTTTCAGCCCGAAATAAACGCGTTTTCTCAACCCTTGGAATCACAGTGTAACTGACTGGCTCAGAAGAGCCCACTGAGTCAGCCCTTAACCCCAGTGTGCAAAAGTTGTCAAAACGTGTTTTTAAGCACAAATAAACACGTCTTGGCAACTTTGGTCACCAACATGTAAGTTATAGGGCAGGAACAGAACACTTTTCAAAACGTGTTTTTCAGCCCGAAATAAACGCGTTTTCTCAACTCCTGGAATCACAGTGTAACTGACTGGCTCAGAAGAGCCCACTGAGTCAGCCCTTAACCCCAGTGTGCAGAAGTTGTCAAAACGTGTTTTTCAGCACAAATAAACACGTTTTGGCAACTTTGGTCAACAACATGTAAGTTATAGGGCAGGAACAGAACACTTTTCAAAACGTGTTTTTCAGCCCGAAATAAACGCGTTTTCTCAACCCTTGGAATCACAGTGTAACTGACTGGCTCAGAAGAGCCCACTGAGTCAGCCCTTAACCCCAGTGTGCAGAAGTTGTCAAAACGTGTTTTTCAGCACAAATAAACACGTTTTGGCAACTTTGGTCAACAACATGTAAGTTATAGGGCAGGAACAGAACACTTTTCAAAACCTGTTTTTCAGCCCGAAAAAAACGCGTTTTCTCAACCCTTGGAATCACAGTGTAACTGACTGGCTCAGAAGAGCCCACTGAGTCAGCCCTTAACCCCAGTGTGCAGAAGTTGTCAAAACGTGTTTTTAAGCACAAATAAACACGTTTTGGCAACTTTGGTCACCAACATGTAAGTTATAGGGCAGGAACAGAACACTTTTCAAAACGTGTTTTTCAGCCCGAAATAAACGCGTTTTCTCAACTCCTGGAATCACAGTGTAACTGACTGGCTCAGAAGAGCCCACTGAGTCAGCCCTTAACCCCAGTGTGCAGAAGTTGTCAAAACGTGTTTTTCAGCACAAATAAACACGTTTTGGCAACTTTGGTCAACAACATGTAAGTTATAGGGCAGGAACAGAACACTTTTCAAAACGTGTTTTTCAGCCCGAAATAAACGCGTTTTCTCAACTCTTGGAATCACAGTGTAACTGACTGGCTCAGAAGAGCCCACTGAGTCAGCCCTTAACCCCAGTGTGCAGGAGTTGTCAAAACGTGTTTTTCAGCACAAATAAACACGTTTTGGCAACTTTGGTCAACAACATGTAAGTTATAGGGCAGGAACAGAACACTTTTCAAAACGTGTTTTTCAGCCCGAAATAAACGCGTTTTCTCAACCCTTGGAATCACAGTGTAACTGACTGGCTCAGAAGAGCCCACTGAGTCAGCCCTTAACCCCAGTGTGCAGAAGTTGTCAAAACGTGTTTTTCAGCCCAAATAAACACGTTTTGGCAACTTTGGTCAACAACATGTAAGTTATAGGGCAGGAACAGAACACTTTTCAAAACGTGTTTTTCAGCCCGAAATAAACGCGTTTTCTCAACCCTTGGAATCACAGTGTAACTGACTGGCTCAGAAGAGCCAACTGAGTCAGCCCTTAACCCCAGTGTGCAAAAGTTGTCAAAACGTGTTTTTAAGCACAAATAAACACGTCTTGGCAACTTTGGTCACCAACATGTAAGTTATAGGGCAGGAACAGAACACTTTTCAAAACGTGTTTTTCAGCCCGAAATAAACGCGTTTTCTCAACTCCTGGAATCACAGTGTAACTGACTGGCTCAGAAGAGCCCACTGAGTCAGCCCTTAACCCCAGTGTGCAGAAGTTGTCAAAACGTGTTTTTCAGCACAAATAAACACGTTTTGGCAACTTTGGTCAACAACATGTAAGTTATAGGGCAGGAACAGAACACTTTTCAAAACGTGTTTTTCAGCCCGAAATAAACGCGTTTTCTCAACTCCTGGAATCACAGTGTAACTGACTGGCTCAGAAGAGCCCACTGAGTCAGCCCTTAACCCCAGTGTGCAGAAGTTGTCAAAACGTGTTTTTCAGCACAAATAAACACGTTTTGGCAACTTTGGTCAACAACATGTAAGTTATAGGGCAGGAACAGAACACTTTTCAAAACGTGTTTTTCAGCCCGAAATAAACGCGTTTTCTCAACCCTTGGAATCACAGTGTAACTGACTGGCTCAGAAGAGCCCACTGAGTCAGCCCTTAACCCCAGTGTGCAGAAGTTGTCAAAACGTGTTTTTCAGCACAAATAAACACGTTTTGGCAACTTTGGTCACCAACATGTAAGTTATAGGGCAGGAACATAACACTTTTCAAAACGTGTTTTTCAGCCCGAAATAAACGCGTTTTCTCAACTCCTGGAATCACAGTGTAACTGACTGGCTCAGAAGAGCCCACTGAGTCAGCCCTTAACCCCAGTGTGCAGAAGTTGTCAAAACGTGTTTTTCAGCACAAATAAACACGTTTTGGCAACTTTGGTCAACAACATGTAAGTTATAGGGCAGGAACAGAACACTTTTCAAAACGTGTTTTTCAGCCCGAAATAAACGCGTTTTCTCAACTCTTGGAATCACAGTGTAACTGACTGGCTCAGAAGAGCCCACTGAGTCAGCCCTTAACCCCAGTGTGCAGAAGTTGTCAAAACGTGTTTTTCAGCACAAATAAACACGTTTTGGCAACTTTGGTCAACAACATGTAAGTTATAGGGCAGGAACAGAACACTTTTCAAAACGTGTTTTTCAGCCCGAAATAAACGCGTTTTCTCAACTCTTGGAATCACAGTGTAACTGACTGGTTCAGAAGAGCCCACTGAGTCAGCCCTTAACCCCAGTGTGCAGAAGTTGTCAAAACGTGTTTTTCAGCACAAATAAACACGTTTTGGCAACTTTGGTCACCAACATGTAAGTTATAGGGCAGGAACAGAACACTTTTCAAAACGTGTTTTTCAGCCCGAAATAAACGCGTTTTCTCAACTCCTGGAATCACAGTGTAACTGACTGGCTCAGAAGAGCCCACTGAGTCAGCCCTTAACCCCAGTGTGCAGAAGTTGTCAAAACGTGTTTTTCAGCCCAAATAAACACGTTTTGGCAACTTTGGTCAACAACATGTAAGTTATAGGGCAGGAACAGAACACTTTTCAAAACGTGTTTTTCAGCCCGAAATAAACGTGTTTTCTCAACTCTTGGAATCACAGTGTAACTGACTGGCTCAGAAGAGCCCACTGAGTCAGCCCTTAACCCCAGTGTGCAGGAGTTGTCAAAACGTGTTTTTCAGCACAAATAAACACGTTTTGGCAACTTTGGTCAACAACATGTAAGTTATAGGGCAGGAACAGAACACTTTTCAAAACGTGTTTTTCAGCCCGAAATAAACGCGTTTTCTCAACCCTTGGAATCACAGTGTAACTGACTGGCTCAGAAGAGCCCACTGAGTCAGCCCTTAACCCCAGTGTGCAAAAGTTGTCAAAACGTGTTTTTAAGCACAAATAAACACGTCTTGGCAACTTTGGTCACCAACATGTAAGTTATAGGGCAGGAACAGAACACTTTTCAAAACGTGTTTTTCAGCCCGAAATAAACGCGTTTTCTCAACTCCTGGAATCACAGTGTAACTGACTGGCTCAGAAGAGCCCACTGAGTCAGCCCTTAACCCCAGTGTGCAGAAGTTGTCAAAACGTGTTTTTCAGCACAAATAAACACGTTTTGGCAACTTTGGTCAACAACATGTAAGTTATAGGGCAGGAACAGAACACTTTTCAAAACGTGTTTTTCAGCCCGAAATAAACGCGTTTTCTCAACTCCTGGAATCACAGTGTAACTGACTGGCTCAGAAGAGCCCACTGAGTCAGCCCTTAACCCCAGTGTGCAGAAGTTGTCAAAACGTGTTTTTCAGCACAAATAAACACGTTTTGGCAACTTTGGTCACCAACATGTAAGTTATAGGGCAGGAACAGAACACTTTTCAAAACGTGTTTTTCAGCCCGAAATAAACGCGTTTTCTCAACCCTTGGAATCACAGTGTAACTGACTGGCTCAGAAGAGCCCACTGATTCAGCCCTTAACCCCAGTGTGCAGAAGTTGTCAAAACGTGTTTTTCAGCACAAATAAACACGTTTTGGCAACTTTGGTCAACAACATGTAAGTTATAGGGCAGGAACAGAACACTTTTCAAAACGTGTTTTTCAGCCCGAAATAAACGCGTTTTCTCAACTCCTGGAATCACAGTGTAACTGACTGGCTCAGAAGAGCCCACTGAGTCAGCCCTTAACCCCAGTGTGCAGAAGTTGTCAAAACGTGTTTTTCAGCACAAATAAACACGTTTTGGCAACTTTGGTCAACAACATGTAAGTTATAGGGCAGGAACAGAACACTTTTCAAAACGTGTTTTTCAGCCCGAAATAAACGCGTTTTCTCAACTCTTGGAATCACAGTGTAACTGACTGGCTCAGAAGAGCCCACTGAGTCAGCCCTTAACCCCAGTGTGCAGGAGTTGTCAAAACGTGTTTTTCAGCACAAATAAACACGTTTTGGCAACTTTGGTCAACAACATGTAAGTTATAGGGGAGGAACAGAACACTTTTCAAAACGTGTTTTTCAGCCCGAAATAAACGCGTTTTCTCAACCCTTGGAATCACAGTGTAACTGACTGGCTCAGAAGAGCCCACTGAGTCAGCCCTTAACCCCAGTGTGCAGAAGTTGTCAAAACGTGTTTTTCAGCCCAAATAAACACGTTTTGGCAACTTTGGTCAACAACATGTAAGTTATAGGGCAGGAACAGAACACTTTTCAAAACGTGTTTTTCAGCCCGAAATAAACGCGTTTTCTCAACCCTTGGAATCACAGTGTAACTGACTGGCTCAGAAGAGCCAACTGAGTCAGCCCTTAACCCCAGTGTGCAAAAGTTGTCAAAACGTGTTTTTAAGCACAAATAAACACGTCTTGGCAACTTTGGTCACCAACATGTAAGTTATAGGGCAGGAACAGAACACTTTTCAAAACGTGTTTTTCAGCCCGAAATAAACGCGTTTTCTCAACTCCTGGAATCACAGTGTAACTGACTGGCTCAGAAGAGCCCACTGAGTCAGCCCTTAACCCCAGTGTGCAGAAGTTGTCAAAACGTGTTTTTCAGCACAAATAAACACGTTTTGGCAACTTTGGTCAACAACATGTAAGTTATAGGGCAGGAACAGAACACTTTTCAAAACGTGTTTTTCAGCCCGAAATAAACGCGTTTTCTCAACTCCTGGAATCACAGTGTAACTGACTGGCTCAGAAGAGCCCACTGAGTCAGCCCTTAACCCCAGTGTGCAGAAGTTGTCAAAACGTGTTTTTCAGCACAAATAAACACGTTTTGGCAACTTTGGTCAACAACATGTAAGTTATAGGGCAGGAACAGAACACTTTTCAAAACGTGTTTTTCAGCCCGAAATAAACGCGTTTTCTCAACCCTTGGAATCACAGTGTAACTGACTGGCTCAGAAGAGCCCACTGAGTCAGCCCTTAACCCCAGTGTGCAGAAGTTGTCAAAACGTGTTTTTCAGCACAAATAAACACGTTTTGGCAACTTTGGTCACCAACATGTAAGTTATAGGGCAGGAACATAACACTTTTCAAAACGTGTTTTTCAGCCCGAAATAAACGCGTTTTCTCAACTCCTGGAATCACAGTGTAACTGACTGGCTCAGAAGAGCCCACTGAGTCAGCCCTTAACCCCAGTGTACAGAAGTTGTCAAAACGTGTTTTTCAGCACAAATAAACACGTTTTGGCAACTTTGGTCAACAACATGTAAGTTATAGGGCAGGAACAGAACACTTTTCAAAACGTGTTTTTCAGCCCGAAATAAACGCGTTTTCTCAACTCTTGGAATCACAGTGTAACTGACTGGCTCAGAAGAGCCCACTGAGTCAGCCCTTAACCCCAGTGTGCAGAAGTTGTCAAAACGTGTTTTTCAGCACAAATAAACACGTTTTGGCAACTTTGGTCAACAACATGTAAGTTATAGGGCAGGAACAGAACACTTTTCAAAACGTGTTTTTCAGCCCGAAATAAACGCGTTTTCTCAACTCTTGGAATCACAGTGTAACTGACTGGTTCAGAAGAGCCCACTGAGTCAGCCCTTAACCCCAGTGTGCAGAAGTTGTCAAAACGTGTTTTTCAGCACAAATAAACACGTTTTGGCAACTTTGGTCACCAACATGTAAGTTATAGGGCAGGAACAGAACACTTTTCAAAACGTGTTTTTCAGCCCGAAATAAACGCGTTTTCTCAACTCCTGGAATCACAGTGTAACTGACTGGCTCAGAAGAGCCCACTGAGTCAGCCCTTAACCCCAGTGTGCAGAAGTTGTCAAAACGTGTTTTTCAGCCCAAATAAACACGTTTTGGCAACTTTGGTCAACAACATGTAAGTTATAGGGCAGGAACAGAACACTTTTCAAAACGTGTTTTTCAGCCCGAAATAAACGCGTTTTCTCAACTCTTGGAATCACAGTGTAACTGACTGGCTCAGAAGAGCCCACTGAGTCAGCCCTTAACCCCAGTGTGCAGGAGTTGTCAAAACGTGTTTTTCAGCACAAATAAACACGTTTTGGCAACTTTGGTCAACAACATGTAAGTTATAGGGCAGGAACAGAACACTTTTCAAAACGTGTTTTTCAGCCCGAAATAAACGCGTTTTCTCAACCCTTGGAATCACAGTGTAACTGACTGGCTCAGAAGAGCCCACTGAGTCAGCCCTTAACCCCAGTGTGCAAAAGTTGTCAAAACGTGTTTTTAAGCACAAATAAACACGTCTTGGCAACTTTGGTCACCAACATGTAAGTTATAGGGCAGGAACAGAACACTTTTCAAAACGTGTTTTTCAGCCCGAAATAAACGCGTTTTCTCAACTCCTGGAATCACAGTGTAACTGACTGGCTCAGAAGAGCCCACTGAGTCAGCCCTTAACCCCAGTGTGCAGAAGTTGTCAAAACGTGTTTTTCAGCACAAATAAACACGTTTTGGCAACTTTGGTCAACAACATGTAAGTTATAGGGCAGGAACAGAACACTTTTCAAAACGTGTTTTTCAGCCCGAAATAAACGCGTTTTCTCAACTCCTGGAATCACAGTGTAACTGACTGGCTCAGAAGAGCCCACTGAGTCAGCCCTTAACCCCAGTGTGCAGAAGTTGTCAAAACGTGTTTTTCAGCACAAATAAACACGTTTTGGCAACTTTGGTCACCAACATGTAAGTTATAGGGCAGGAACAGAACACTTTTCAAAACGTGTTTTTCAGCCCGAAATAAACGCGTTTTCTCAACCCTTGGAATCACAGTGTAACTGACTGGCTCAGAAGAGCCCACTGATTCAGCCCTTAACCCCAGTGTGCAGAAGTTGTCAAAACGTGTTTTTCAGCACAAATAAACACGTTTTGGCAACTTTGGTCACCAACATGTAAGTTATAGGGCAGGAACAGAACACTTTTCAAAACGTGTTTTTCAGCCCGAAATAAACGCGTTTTCTCAACTCCTGGAATCACAGTGTAACTGACTGGCTCAGAAGAGCCCACTGAGTCAGCCCTTAACCCCAGTGTGCAGAAGTTGTCAAAACGTGTTTTTCAGCACAAATAAACACGTTTTGGCAACTTTGGTCAACAACATGTAAGTTATAGGGCAGGAACAGAACACTTTTCAAAACGTGTTTTTCAGCCCGAAATAAACGCGTTTTCTCAACCCTTGGAATCACAGTGTAACTGACTGGCTCAGAAGAGCCCACTGAGTCAGCCCTTAACCCCAGTGTGCAGAAGTTGTCAAAACGTGTTTTTCAGCACAAATAAACACGTTTTGGCAACTTTGGTCAACAACATGTAAGTTATAGGGCAGGAACAGAACACTTTTCAAAACGTGTTTTTCAGCCCGAAATAAACGCGTTTTCTCAACTCTTGGAATCACAGTGTAACTGACTGGCTCAGAAGAGCCCACTGAGCCAGCCCTTAACCCCAGTGTGCAGAAGTTGTCAAAACGTGTTTTTCAGCACAAATAAACACGTTTTGGCAACTTTGGTCAACAACATGTAAGTTATAGGGCAGGAACAGAACACTTTTCAAAACGTGTTTTTCAGCCCGAAATAAACGCGTTTTCTCAACTCTTGGAATCACAGTGTAACTGACTGGCTCAGAAGAGCCCACTGAGCCAGCCCTTAACCCCAGTGTGCAGAAGTTGTCAAAACGTGTTTTTCAGCACAAATAAACACGTTTTGGCAACTTTGGTCAACAACATGTAAGTTATAGGGCAGGAACAGAACACTTTTCAAAACGTGTTTTTCAGCCCGAAATAAACGCGTTTTCTCAACCCTTGGAATCACAGTGTAACTGACTGGCTCAGAAGAGCCCACTGAGTCAGCCCTTAACCCCAGTGTGCAGAAGTTGTCAAAACGTGTTTTTCAGCACAAATAAACACGTTTTGGCAACTTTGGTCACCAACATGTAAGTTATAGGGCAGGAACAGAACACTTTTCAAAACGTGTTTTTCAGCCCGAAAAAAACGCGTTTTCTCAACCCTTGGAATCACAGTGTAACTGACTGGCTCAGAAGAGCCCACTGAGTCAGCCCTTAACCCCAGTGTGCAGAAGTTGTCAAAACGTGTTTTTAAGCACAAATAAACACGTTTTGGCAACTTTGGTCACCAACATGTAAGTTATAGGGCAGGAACAGAACACTTTTCAAAACGTGTTTTTCAGCCCGAAATAAACGCGTTTTCTCAACTCCTGGAATCACAGTGTAACTGACTGGCTCAGAAGAGCCCACTGAGTCAGCCCTTAACCCCAGTGTGCAGAAGTTGTCAAAACGTGTTTTTCAGCACAAATAAACACGTTTTGGCAACTTTGGTCACCAACATGTAAGTTATAGGGCAGGAACAGAACACTTTTCAAAACGTGTTTTTCAGCCCGAAATAAACGCGTTTTCTCAACCCTTGGAATCACAGTGTAACTGACTGGCTCAGAAGAGCCCACTGAGTCAGCCCTTAACCCCAGTGTGCAGAAGTTGTCAAAACGTGTTTTTCAGCACAAATAAACACGTTTTGGCAACTTTGGTCAACAACATGTAAGTTATAGGGCAGGAACAGAACACTTTTCAAAACGTGTTTTTCAGCCCGAAATAAACGCGTTTTCTCAACTCTTGGAATCACAGTGTAACTGACTGGCTCAGAAGAGCCCACTGATTCAGCCCTTAACCCCAGTGTGCAGAAGTTGTCAAAACGTGTTTTTCAGCACAAATAAACACGTTTTGGCAACTTTGGTCACCAACATGTAAGTTATAGGGCAGGAACAGAACACTTTTCAAAACGTGTTTTTCAGCCCGAAATAAACGCGTTTTCTCAACTCCTGGAATCACAGTGTAACTGACTGGCTCAGAAGAGCCCACTGAGTCAGCCCTTAACCCCAGTGTGCAGAAGTTGTCAAAACGTGTTTTTCAGCACAAATAAACACGTTTTGGCAACTTTGGTCAACAACATGTAAGTTATAGGGCAGGAACAGAACACTTTTCAAAACGTGTTTTTCAGCCCGAAATAAACGCGTTTTCTCAACTCTTGGAATCACAGTGTAACTGACTGGCTCAGAAGAGCCCACTGAGTCAGCCCTTAACCCCAGTGTGCAGGAGTTGTCAAAACGTGTTTTTCAGCACAAATAAACACGTTTTGGCAACTTTGGTCAACAACATGTAAGTTATAGGGCAGGAACAGAACACTTTTCAAAACGTGTTTTTCAGCCCGAAATAAACGCGTTTTCTCAACCCTTGGAATCACAGTGTAACTGACTGGCTCAGAAGAGCCCACTGAGTCAGCCCTTAACCCCAGTGTGCAGAAGTTGTCAAAACGTGTTTTTCAGCACAAATAAACACGTTTTGGCAACTTTGGTCACCAACATGTAAGTTATAGGGCAGGAACAGAACACTTTTCAAAACGTGTTTTTCAGCCCGAAATAAACGCGTTTTCTCAACCCTTGGAATCACAGTGTAACTGACTGGCTCAGAAGAGCCCACTGAGTCAGCCCTTAACCCCAGTGTGCAAAAGTTGTCAAAACGTGTTTTTAAGCACAAATAAACACGTCTTGGCAACTTTGGTCACCAACATGTAAGTTATAGGGCAGGAACAGAACACTTTTCAAAACGTGTTTTTCAGCCCGAAATAAACGCGTTTTCTCAACTCCTGGAATCACAGTGTAACTGACTGGCTCAGAAGAGCCCACTGAGTCAGCCCTTAACCCCAGTGTGCAGAAGTTGTCAAAACGTGTTTTTCAGCACAAATAAACACGTTTTGGCAACTTTGGTCACCAACATGTAAGTTATAGGGCAGGAACAGAACACTTTTCAAAACGTGTTTTTCAGCCCGAAATAAACGCGTTTTCTCAACTCCTGGAATCACAGTGTAACTGACTGGCTCAGAAGAGCCCACTGAGTCAGCCCTTAACCCCAGTGTGCAGAAGTTGTCAAAACGTGTTTTTCAGCACAAATAAACACGTTTTGGCAACTTTGGTCAACAACATGTAAGTTATAGGGCAGGAACAGAACACTTTTCAAAACGTGTTTTTCAGCCCGAAATAAACGCGTTTTCTCAACTCTTGGAATCACAGTGTAACTGACTGGCTCAGAAGAGCCCACTGAGTCAGCCCTTAACCCCAGTGTGCAGAAGTTGTCAAAACGTGTTTTTCAGCACAAATAAACACGTTTTGGCAACTTTGGTCAACAACATGTAAGTTATAGGGCAGGAACAGAACACTTTTCAAAACGTGTTTTTCAGCCCGAAATAAACGCGTTTTCTCAACCCTTGGAATCACAGTGGAACTGACTGGCTCAGAAGAGCCCACTGAGTCAGCCCTTAACCCCAGTGTGCAGAAGTTGTCAAAACGTGTTTTTCAGCACAAATAAACACGTTTTGGCAACTTTGGTCAACAACATGTAAGTTATAGGGCAGGAACAGAACACTTTTCAAAACGTGTTTTTCAGCCTGAAATAAACGCGTTTTCTCAACCCTTGGAATCACAGTGTAACTGACTGGCTCAGAAGAGCCCAATGAGTCAGCCCTTAACCCCAGTGTGCAGAAGTTGTCAAAACGTGTTTTTCAGCACAAATAAACACGTTTTGGCAACTTTGGTCAACAACATGTAAGTTATAGGGCAGGAACAGAACACTTTTCAAAACGTGTTTTTCAGCCCGAAATAAACGCGTTTTCTCAACTCTTGGAATCACAGTGTAACTGACTGGCTCAGAAGAGCCCACTGATTCAGCCCTTAACCCCAGTGTGCAGAAGTTGTCAAAACGTGTTTTTCAGCACAAATAAACACGTTTTGGCAACTTTGGTCACCAACATGTAAGTTATAGGGCAGGAACAGAACACTTTTCAAAACGTGTTTTTCAGCCCGAAATAAACGCGTTTTCTCAACTCCTGGAATCACAGTGTAACTGACTGGCTCAGAAGAGCCCACTGAGTCAGCCCTTAACCCCAGTGTGCAGAAGTTGTCAAAACGTGTTTTTCAGCACAAATAAACACGTTTTGGCAACTTTGGTCAACAACATGTAAGTTATAGGGCAGGAACAGAACACTTTTCAAAACGTGTTTTTCAGCCCGAAATAAACGCGTTTTCTCAACTCTTGGAATCACAGTGTAACTGACTGGCTCAGAAG
Source organism: Lepisosteus platostomus (assembly GCF_059453375.1). Taxonomy (NCBI): domain Eukaryota; kingdom Metazoa; phylum Chordata; class Actinopteri; order Semionotiformes; family Lepisosteidae; genus Lepisosteus; species Lepisosteus platostomus. The sequence continues at coordinate 29,912,648 of NC_142620.1, read as the reverse complement.
AGCCCACTGAGTCAGCCCTTAACCCCAGTGTGCAGAAGTTGTCAAAACGTGTTTTTCAGCACAAATAAACACGTTTTGGCAACTTTGGTCAACAACATGTAAGTTATAGGGCAGGAACAGAACACTTTTCAAAACGTGTTTTTCAGCCCGAAATAAACGCGTTTTCTCAACCCTTGGAATCACAGTGTAACTGACTGGCTCAGAAGAGCCCACTGAGTCAGCCCTTAACCCCAGTGTGCAGAAGTTGTCAAAACGTGTTTTTCAGCACAAATAAACACGTTTTGGCAACTTTGGTCACCAACATGTAAGTTATAGGGCAGGAACAGAACACTTTTCAAAACGTGTTTTTCAGCCCGAAATAAACGCGTTTTCTCAACCCTTGGAATCACAGTGTAACTGACTGGCTCAGAAGAGCCCACTGAGTCAGCCCTTAACCCCAGTGTGCAGAAGTTGTCAAAACGTGTTTTTAAGCACAAATAAACACGTTTTGGCAACTTTGGTCACCAACATGTAAGTTATAGGGCAGGAACAGAACACTTTTCAAAACGTGTTTTTCAGCCCGAAATAAACGCGTTTTCTCAACTCCTGGAATCACAGTGTAACTGACTGGCTCAGAAGAGCCCACTGAGTCAGCCCTTAACCCCAGTGTGCAGAAGTTGTCAAAACGTGTTTTTCAGCACAAATAAACACGTTTTGGCAACTTTGGTCACCAACATGTAAGTTATAGGGCAGGAACAGAACACTTTTCAAAACGTGTTTTTCAGCCCGAAATAAACGCGTTTTCTCAACCCTTGGAATCACAGTGTAACTGACTGGCTCAGAAGAGCCCACTGAGTCATCCCTTAACCCCAGTGTGCAGAAGTTGTCAAAACGTGTTTTTCAGCACAAATAAACACGTTTTTGCAACTTTGGTCACCAACATGTAAGTTATAGGGCAGGAACAGAACACTTTTCAAAACGTGTTTTTCAGCCCGAAATAAACGCGTTTTCTCAACCCTTGGAATCACAGTGTAACTGACTGGCTCAGAAGAGCCCACTGAGTCAGCCCTTAACCCCAGTGTGCAAAAGTTGTCAAAACGTGTTTTTAAGCACAAATAAACACGTCTTGGCAACTTTGGTCACCAACATGTAAGTTATAGGGCAGGAACAGAACACTTTTCAAAACGTGTTTTTCAGCCCGAAATAAACGCGTTTTCTCAACCCTTTGAATCACAGTGTAACTGACTGGCTCAGAAGAGCCCACTGAGTCAGCCCTTAACCCCAGTGTGCAGAAGTTGTCAAAACGTGTTTTTCAGCACAAATAAACACGTTTTGGCAACTTTGGTCACCAACATGTAAGTTATAGGGCAGGAACAGAACACTTTTCAAAACGTGTTTTTCAGCCCGAAATAAACGCGTTTTCTCAACTCCTGGAATCACAGTGTAACTGACTGGCTCAGAAGAGCCCACTGAGCCAGCCCTTAACCCCAGTGTGCAGAAGTTGTCAAAACGTGTTTTTCAGCACAAATAAACACGTTTTGGCAACTTTGGTCAACAACATGTAAGTTATAGGGCAGGAACAGAACACTTTTCAAAACGTGTTTTTCAGCCCGAAATAAACGCGTTTTCTCAACCCTTGGAATCACAGTGTAACTGACTGGCTCAGAAGAGCCCACTGAGTCAGCCCTTAACCCCAGTGTGCAGAAGTTGTCAAAACGTGTTTTTCAGCACAAATAAACACGTTTTGGCAACTTTGGTCACCAACATGTAAGTTATAGGGCAGGAACAGAACACTTTTCAAAACGTGTTTTTCAGCCCGAAAAAAACGCGTTTTCTCAACCCTTGGAATCACAGTGTAACTGACTGGCTCAGAAGAGCCCACTGAGTCAGCCCTTAACCCCAGTGTGCAGAAGTTGTCAAAACGTGTTTTTAAGCACAAATAAACACGTTTTGGCAACTTTGGTCACCAACATGTAAGTTATAGGGCAGGAACAGAACACTTTTCAAAACGTGTTTTTCAGCCCGAAATAAACGCGTTTTCTCAACTCCTGGAATCACAGTGTAACTGACTGGCTCAGAAGAGCCCACTGAGTCAGCCCTTAACCCCAGTGTGCAGAAGTTGTCAAAACGTGTTTTTCAGCACAAATAAACACGTTTTGGCAACTTTGGTCACCAACATGTAAGTTATAGGGCAGGAACAGAACACTTTTCAAAACGTGTTTTTCAGCCCGAAATAAACGCGTTTTCTCAACCCTTGGAATCACAGTGTAACTGACTGGCTCAGAAGAGCCCACTGAGTCAGCCCTTAACCCCAGTGTGCAGAAGTTGTCAAAACGTGTTTTTCAGCACAAATAAACACGTTTTGGCAACTTTGGTCAACAACATGTAAGTTATAGGGCAGGAACAGAACACTTTTCAAAACGTGTTTTTCAGCCCGAAATAAACGCGTTTTCTCAACTCTTGGAATCACAGTGTAACTGACTGGCTCAGAAGAGCCCACTGATTCAGCCCTTAACCCCAGTGTGCAGAAGTTGTCAAAACGTGTTTTTCAGCACAAATAAACACGTTTTGGCAACTTTGGTCACCAACATGTAAGTTATAGGGCAGGAACAGAACACTTTTCAAAACGTGTTTTTCAGCCCGAAATAAACGCGTTTTCTCAACTCCTGGAATCACAGTGTAACTGACTGGCTCAGAAGAGCCCACTGAGTCAGCCCTTAACCCCAGTGTGCAGAAGTTGTCAAAACGTGTTTTTCAGCACAAATAAACACGTTTTGGCAACTTTGGTCAACAACATGTAAGTTATAGGGCAGGAACAGAACACTTTTCAAAACGTGTTTTTCAGCCCGAAATAAACGCGTTTTCTCAACTCTTGGAATCACAGTGTAACTGACTGGCTCAGAAGAGCCCACTGAGTCAGCCCTTAACCCCAGTGTGCAGGAGTTGTCAAAACGTGTTTTTCAGCACAAATAAACACGTTTTGGCAACTTTGGTCAACAACATGTAAGTTATAGGGCAGGAACAGAACACTTTTCAAAACGTGTTTTTCAGCCCGAAATAAACGCGTTTTCTCAACCCTTGGAATCACAGTGTAACTGACTGGCTCAGAAGAGCCCACTGAGTCAGCCCTTAACCCCAGTGTGCAGAAGTTGTCAAAACGTGTTTTTCAGCACAAATAAACACGTTTTGGCAACTTTGGTCACCAACATGTAAGTTATAGGGCAGGAACAGAACACTTTTCAAAACGTGTTTTTCAGCCCGAAATAAACGCGTTTTCTCAACCCTTGGAATCACAGTGTAACTGACTGGCTCAGAAGAGCCCACTGAGTCAGCCCTTAACCCCAGTGTGCAAAAGTTGTCAAAACGTGTTTTTAAGCACAAATAAACAGGTCTTGGCAACTTTGGTCACCAACATGTAAGTTATAGGGCAGGAACAGAACACTTTTCAAAACGTGTTTTTCAGCCCGAAATAAACGCGTTTTCTCAACTCCTGGAATCACAGTGTAACTGACTGGCTCAGAAGAGCCCACTGAGTCAGCCCTTAACCCCAGTGTGCAGAAGTTGTCAAAACGTGTTTTTCAGCACAAATAAACACGTTTTGGCAACTTTGGTCAACAACATGTAAGTTATAGGGCAGGAACAGAACACTTTTCAAAACGTGTTTTTCAGCCCGAAATAAACGCGTTTTCTCAACTCCTGGAATCACAGTGTAACTGACTGGCTCAGAAGAGCCCACTGAGTCAGCCCTTAACCCCAGTGTGCAGAAGTTGTCAAAACGTGTTTTTCAGCACAAATAAACACGTTTTGGCAACTTTGGTCAACAACATGTAAGTTATAGGGCAGGAACAGAACACTTTTCAAAACGTGTTTTTCAGCCCGAAATAAACGCGTTTTCTCAACCCTTGGAATCACAGTGTAACTGACTGGCTCAGAAGAGCCCACTGAGTCAGCCCTTAACCCCAGTGTGCAGAAGTTGTCAAAACGTGTTTTTCAGCACAAATAAACACGTTTTGGCAACTTTGGTCACCAACATGTAAGTTATAGGGCAGGAACAGAACACTTTTCAAAACGTGTTTTTCAGCCCGAAATAAACGCGTTTTCTCAACTCCTGGAATCACAGTGTAACTGACTGGCTCAGAAGAGCCCACTGAGTCAGCCCTTAACCCCAGTGTGCAGAAGTTGTCAAAACGTGTTTTTCAGCACAAATAAACACGTTTTGGCAACTTTGGTCAACAACATGTAAGTTATAGGGCAGGAACAGAACACTTTTCAAAACGTGTTTTTCAGCCCGAAATAAACGCGTTTTCTCAACTCTTGGAATCACAGTGTAACTGACTGGCTCAGAAGAGCCCACTGAGTCAGCCCTTAACCCCAGTGTGCAGAAGTTGTCAAAACGTGTTTTTCAGCACAAATAAACACGTTTTGGCAACTTTGGTCAACAACATGTAAGTTATAGGGCAGGAACAGAACACTTTTCAAAACGTGTTTTTCAGCCCGAAATAAACGCGTTTTCTCAACCCTTGGAATCACAGTGTAACTGACTGGCTCAGAAGAGCCCACTGAGTCAGCCCTTAACCCCAGTGTGCAGAAGTTGTCAAAACGTGTTTTTCAGCACAAATAAACACGTTTTGGCAACTTTGGTCAACAACATGTAAGTTATAGGGCAGGAACAGAACACTTTTCAAAACGTGTTTTTCAGCCCGAAATAAACGCGTTTTCTCAACCCTTGGAATCACAGTGTAACTGACTGGCTCAGAAGAGCCCACTGAGTCAGCCCTTAACCCCAGTGTGCAGAAGTTGTCAAAACGTGTTTTTCAGCACAAATAAACACGTTTTGGCAACTTTGGTCACCAACATGTAAGTTATAGGGCAGGAACAGAACACTTTTCAAAACGTGTTTTTCAGCCCGAAATAAACGCGTTTTCTCAACCCTTGGAATCACAGTGTAACTGACTGGCTCAGAAGAGCCCACTGAGTCAGCCCTTAACCCCAGTGTGCAAAAGTTGTCAAAACGTGTTTTTAAGCACAAATAAACACGTCTTGGCAACTTTGGTCACCAACATGTAAGTTATAGGGCAGGAACAGAACACTTTTCAAAACGTGTTTTTCAGCCCGAAATAAACGCGTTTTCTCAACTCCTGGAATCACAGTGTAACTGACTGGCTCAGAAGAGCCCACTGAGTCAGCCCTTAACCCCAGTGTGCAGAAGTTGTCAAAACGTGTTTTTCAGCACAAATAAACACGTTTTGGCAACTTTGGTCAACAACATGTAAGTTATAGGGCAGGAACAGAACACTTTTCAAAACGTGTTTTTCAGCCCGAAATAAACGCGTTTTCTCAACTCCTGGAATCACAGTGTAACTGACTGGCACAGAAGAGCCCACTGAGTCAGCCCTTAACCCCAGTGTGCAGAAGTTGTCAAAACGTGTTTTTCAGCACAAATAAACACGTTTTGGCAACTTTGGTCAACAACATGTAAGTTATAGGGCAAGAACAGAACACTTTTCAAAACGTGTTTTTCAGCCCGAAATAAACGCGTTTTCTCAACCCTTGGAATCACAGTGTAACTGACTGGCTCAGAAGAGCCCACTGAGTCAGCCCTTAACCCCAGTGTGCAGAAGTTGTCAAAACGTGTTTTTCAGCACAAATAAACACGTTTTGGCAACTTTGGTCAACAACATGTAAGTTATAGGGCAGGAACAGAACACTTTTCAAAACGTGTTTTTCAGCCCGAAATAAACGCGTTTTCTCAACTCTTGGAATCACAGTGTAACTGACTGGCTCAGAAGAGCCCACTGATTCAGCCCTTAACCCCAGTGTGCAGAAGTTGTCAAAACGTGTTTTTCAGCACAAATAAACACGTTTTGGCAACTTTGGTCACCAACATGTAAGTTATAGGGCAGGAACAGAACACTTTTCAAAACGTGTTTTTCAGCCCGAAATAAACGCGTTTTCTCAACTCTTGGAATCACAGTGTAACTGACTGGCTCAGAAGAGCCCACTGAGTCAGCCCTTAACCCCAGTGTGCAGAAGTTGTCAAAACGTGTTTTTCAGCACAAATAAACACGTTTTGGCAACTTTGGTCAACAACATGTAAGTTATAGGGCAGGAACAGAACACTTTTCAAAACGTGTTTTTCAGCCCGAAATAAACGCGTTTTCTCAACCCTTGGAATCACAGTGTAACTGACTGGCTCAGAAGAGCCCACTGAGTCAGCCCTTAACCCCAGTGTGCAGAAGTTGTCAAAACGTGTTTTTAAGCACAAATAAACACGTTTTGGCAACTTTGGTCACCAACATGTAAGTTATAGGGCAGGAACAGAACACTTTTCAAAACGTGTTTTTCAGCCCGAAATAAACGCGTTTTCTCAACTCCTGGAATCACAGTGTAACTGACTGGCTCAGAAGAGCCCACTGAGTCAGCCCTTAACCCCAGTGTGCAGAAGTTGTCAAAACGTGTTTTTCAGCACAAATAAACACGTTTTGGCAACTTTGGTCAACAACATGTAAGTTATAGGGCAGGAACAGAACACTTTTCAAAACGTGTTTTTCAGCCCGAAATAAACGCGTTTTCTCAACTCCTGGAATCACAGTGTAACTGACTGGCTCAGAAGAGCCCACTGAGTCAGCCCTTAACCCCAGTGTGCAGAAGTTGTCAAAACGTGTTTTTCAGCACAAATAAACACGTTTTGGCAACTTTGGTCAACAACATGTAAGTTATAGGGCAGGAACAGAACACTTTTCAAAACGTGTTTTTCAGCCCGAAATAAACGCGTTTTCTCAACTCTTGGAATCACAGTGTAACTGACTGGCTCAGAAGAGCCCACTGAGTCAGCCCTTAACCCCAGTGTGCAGAAGTTGTCAAAACGTGTTTTTCAGCACAAATAAACACGTTTTGGCAACTTTGGTCACCAACATGTAAGTTATAGGGCAGGAACAGAACACTTTTCAAAACGTGTTTTTCAGCCCGAAATAAACGCGTTTTCTCAACTCCTGGAATCACAGTGTAACTGACTGGCTCAGAAGAGCCCACTGAGTCAGCCCTTAACCCCAGTGTGCAGAAGTTGTCAAAACGTGTTTTTCAGCCCAAATAAACACGTTTTGGCAACTTTGGTCAACAACATGTAAGTTATAGGGCAGGAACAGAACACTTTTCAAAACGTGTTTTTCAGCCCGAAATAAACGCGTTTTCTCAACCCTTGGAATCACAGTGTAACTGACTGGCTCAGAAGAGCCCACTGAGTCAGCCCTTAACCCCAGTGTGCAGAAGTTGTCAAAACGTGTTTTTAAGCACAAATAAACACGTTTTGGCAACTTTGGTCACCAACATGTAAGTTATAGGGCAGGAACAGAACACTTTTCAAAACGTGTTTTTCAGCCCGAAATAAACGCGTTTTCTCAACTCCTGGAATCACAGTGTAACTGACTGGCTCAGAAGAGCCCACTGAGTCAGCCCTTAACCCCAGTGTGCAGAAGTTGTCAAAACGTGTTTTTCAGCACAAATAAACACGTTTTGGCAACTTTGGTCAACAACATGTAAGTTATAGGGCAGGAACAGAACACTTTTCAAAACGTGTTTTTCAGCCCGAAATAAACGCGTTTTCTCAACTCCTGGAATCACAGTGTAACTGACTGGCTCAGAAGAGCCCACTGAGTCAGCCCTTAACCCCAGTGTGCAGAAGTTGTCAAAACGTGTTTTTCAGCACAAATAAACACGTTTTGGCAACTTTGGTCAACAACATGTAAGTTATAGGGCAGGAACAGAACACTTTTCAAAACGTGTTTTTCAGCCCGAAATAAACGCGTTTTCTCAACTCCTGGAATCACAGTGTAACTGACTGGCTCAGAAGAGCCCACTGAGTCAGCCCTTAACCCCAGTGTGCAGAAGTTGTCAAAACGTGTTTTTCAGCACAAATAAACACGTTTTGGCAACTTTGGTCAACAACATGTAAGTTATAGGGCAGGAACAGAACACTTTTCAAAACGTGTTTTTCAGCCCGAAATAAACGCGTTTTCTCAACCCTTGGAATCACAGTGTAACTGACTGGCTCAGAAGAGCCCACTGAGTCAGCCCTTAACCCCAGTGTGCAGAAGTTGTCAAAACGTGTTTTTCAGCACAAATAAACACGTTTTGGCAACTTTGGTCAACAACATGTAAGTTATAGGGCAGGAACAGAACACTTTTCAAAACGTGTTTTTCAGCCCGAAATAAACGCGTTTTCTCAACTCTTGGAATCACAGTGTAACTGACTGGCTCAGAAGAGCCCACTGAGTCAGCCCTTAACCCCAGTGTGCAGAAGTTGTCAAAACGTGTTTTTCAGCACAAATAAACACGTTTTGGCAACTTTGGTCACCAACATGTAAGTTATAGGGCAGGAACAGAACACTTTTCAAAACGTGTTTTTCAGCCCGAAATAAACGCGTTTTCTCAACTCCTGGAATCACAGTGTAACTGACTGGCTCAGAAGAGCCCACTGAGTCAGCCCTTAACCCCAGTGTGCAGAAGTTGTCAAAACGTGTTTTTCAGCCCAAATAAACACGTTTTGGCAACTTTGGTCAACAACATGTAAGTTATAGGGCAGGAACAGAACACTTTTCAAAACGTGTTTTTCAGCCCGAAATAAACGCGTTTTCTCAACCCTTGGAATCACAGTGTAACTGACTGGCTCAGAAGAGCCCACTGAGTCAGCCCTTAACCCCAGTGTGCAGAAGTTGTCAAAACGTGTTTTTCAGCACAAATAAACACGTTTTGGCAACTTTGGTCACCAACATGTAAGTTATAGGGCAGGAACAGAACACTTTTCAAAACGTGTTTTTCAGCCCGAAATAAACGCGTTTTCTCAACCCTTGGAATCACAGTGTAACTGACTGGCTCAGAAGAGCCCACTGAGTCAGCCCTTAACCCCAGTGTGCAGAAGTTGTCAAAACGTGTTTTTAAGCACAAATAAACACGTTTTGGCAACTTTGGTCACCAACATGTAAGTTATAGGGCAGGAACAGAACACTTTTCAAAACGTGTTTTTCAGCCCGAAATAAACGCGTTTTCTCAACTCCTGGAATCACAGTGTAACTGACTGGCTCAGAAGAGCCCACTGAGTCAGCCCTTAACCCCAGTGTGCAGAAGTTGTCAAAACGTGTTTTTCAGCACAACTAAACACGTTTTGGCAACTTTGGTCAACAACATGTAAGTTATAGGGCAGGAACAGAACACTTTTCAAAACGTGTTTTTCAGCCCGAAATAAACGCGTTTTCTCAACTCCTGGAATCACAGTGTAACTGACTGGCTCAGAAGAGCCCACTGAGTCAGCCCTTAACCCCAGTGTGCAGAAGTTGTCAAAACGTGTTTTTCAGCACAAATAAACACGTTTTGGCAACTTTGGTCAACAACATGTAAGTTATAGGGCAGGAACAGAACACTTTTCAAAACGTGTTTTTCAGCCCGAAATAAACGCGTTTTCTCAACTCCTGGAATCACAGTGTAACTGACTGGCTCAGAAGAGCCCACTGAGTCAGCCCTTAACCCCAGTGTGCAGAAGTTGTCAAAACGTGTTTTTCAGCACAAATAAACACGTTTTGGCAACTTTGGTCAACAACATGTAAGTTATAGGGCAGGAACAGAACACTTTTCAAAACGTGTTTTTCAGCCCGAAATAAACGCGTTTTCTCAACCCTTGGAATCACAGTGTAACTGACTGGCTCAGAAGAGCCCACTGAGTCAGCCCTTAACCCCAGTGTGCAGAAGTTGTCAAAACGTGTTTTTCAGCACAAATAAACACGTTTTGGCAACTTTGGTCAACAACATGTAAGTTATAGGGCAGGAACAGAACACTTTTCAAAACGTGTTTTTCAGCCCGAAATAAACGCGTTTTCTCAACTCTTGGAATCACAGTGTAACTGACTGGCTCAGAAGAGCCCACTGAGTCAGCCCTTAACCCCAGTGTGCAGAAGTTGTCAAAACGTGTTTTTCAGCACAAATAAACACGTTTTGGCAACTTTGGTCACCAACATGTAAGTTATAGGGCAGGAACAGAACACTTTTCAAAACGTGTTTTTCAGCCCGAAATAAACGCGTTTTCTCAACTCCTGGAATCACAGTGTAACTGACTGGCTCAGAAGAGCCCACTGAGTCAGCCCTTAACCCCAGTGTGCAGAAGTTGTCAAAACGTGTTTTTCAGCCCAAATAAACACGTTTTGGCAACTTTGGTCAACAACATGTAAGTTATAGGGCAGGAACAGAACACTTTTCAAAACGTGTTTTTCAGCCCGAAATAAACGCGTTTTCTCAACCCTTGGAATCACAGTGTAACTGACTGGCTCAGAAGAGCCCACTGAGTCAGCCCTTAACCCCAGTGTGCAGAAGTTGTCAAAACGTGTTTTTCAGCACAAATAAACACGTTTTGGCAACTTTGGTCACCAACATGTAAGTTATAGGGCAGGAACAGAACACTTTTCAAAACGTGTTTTTCAGCCCGAAATAAACGCGTTTTCTCAACCCTTGGAATCACAGTGTAACTGACTGGCTCAGAAGAGCCCACTGAGTCAGCCCTTAACCCCAGTGTGCAGAAGTTGTCAAAACGTGTTTTTAAGCACAAATAAACACGTTTTGGCAACTTTGGTCACCAACATGTAAGTTATAGGGCAGGAACAGAACACTTTTCAAAACGTGTTTTTCAGCCCGAAATAAACGCGTTTTCTCAACCCTTGGAATCACAGTGTAACTGACTGGCTCAGAAGAGCCCACTGAGTCAGCCCTTAACCCCAGTGTGCAGAAGTTGTCAAAACGTGTTTTTCAGCCCAAATAAACACGTTTTGGCAACTTTGGTCAACAACATGTAAGTTATAGGGCAGGAACAGAACACTTTTCAAAACGTGTTTTTCAGCCCGAAATAAACGCGTTTTCTCAACCCTTGGAATCACAGTGTAACTGACTGGCTCAGAAGAGCCCACTGAGTCAGCCCTTAACCCCAGTGTGCAGAAGTTGTCAAAACATGTTTTTCAGCACAAATAAACACGTTTTGGCAACTTTGGTCACCAACATGTAAGTTATAGGGCCGGAACAGAACACTTTTCAAAACGTGTTTTTCAGCCCGAAATAAACGCGTTTTCTCAACCCTTGGAATCACAGTGTAACTGACTGGCTCAGAAGAGCCCACTGAGTCAGCCCTTAACCCCAGTGTGCAGAAGTTGTCAAAACGTGTTTTTAAGCACAAATAAACACGTTTTGGCAACTTTGGTCACCAACATGTAAGTTATAGGGCAGGAACAGAACACTTTTCAAAACGTGTTTTTCAGCCCGAAATAAACGCGTTTTCTCAACTCCTGGAATCACAGTGTAACTGACTGGCTCAGAAGAGCCCACTGAGTCAGCCCTTAACCCCAGTGTGCAGAAGTTGTCAAAACGTGTTTTTCAGCACAAATAAACACGTTTTGGCAACTTTGGTCAACAACATGTAAGTTATAGGGCAGGAACAGAACACTTTTCAAAACGTGTTTTTCAGCCCGAAATAAACGCGTTTTCTCAACTCCTGGAATCACAGTGTAACTGACTGGCTCAGAAGAGCCCACTGAGTCAGCCCTTAACCCCAGTGTGCAGAAGTTGTCAAAACGTGTTTTTCAGCACAAATAAACACGTTTTGGCAACTTTGGTCAACAACATGTAAGTTATAGGGCAGGAACAGAACACTTTTCAAAACGTGTTTTTCAGCCCGAAATAAACGCGTTTTCTCAACCCTTGGAATCACAGTGTAACTGACTGGCTCAGAAGAGCCCACTGAGTCAGCCCTTAACCCCAGTGTGCAGAAGTTGTCAAAACGTGTTTTTCAGCACAAATAAACACGTTTTGGCAACTTTGGTCAACAACATGTAAGTTATAGGGCAGGAACAGAACACTTTTCAAAACGTGTTTTTCAGCCCGAAATAAACGCGTTTTCTCAACTCTTGGAATCACAGTGTAACTGACTGGCTCAGAAGAGCCCACTGAGTCAGCCCTTAACCCCAGTGTGCAGAAGTTGTCAAAACGTGTTTTTCAGCACAAATAAACACGTTTTGGCAACTTTGGTCACCAACATGTAAGTTATAGGGCAGGAACAGAACACTTTTCAAAACGTGTTTTTCAGCCCGAAATAAACGCGTTTTCTCAACTCCTGGAATCACAGTGTAACTGACTGGCTCAGAAGAGCCCACTGAGTCAGCCCTTAACCCCAGTGTGCAGAAGTTGTCAAAACGTGTTTTTCAGCCCAAATAAACACGTTTTGGCAACTTTGGTCAACAACATGTAAGTTATAGGGCAGGAACAGAACACTTTTCAAAACGTGTTTTTCAGCCCGAAATAAACGCGTTTTCTCAACCCTTGGAATCACAGTGTAACTGACTGGCTCAGAAGAGCCCACTGAGTCAGCCCTTAACCCCAGTGTGCAGAAGTTGTCAAAACGTGTTTTTCAGCACAAATAAACACGTTTTGGCAACTTTGGTCACCAACATGTAAGTTATAGGGCAGGAACAGAACACTTTTCAAAACGTGTTTTTCAGCCCGAAATAAACGCGTTTTCTCAACCCTTGGAATCACAGTGTAACTGACTGGCTCAGAAGAGCCCACTGAGTCAGCCCTTAACCCCAGTGTGCAGAAGTTGTCAAAACGTGTTTTTAAGCACAAATAAACACGTTTTGGCAACTTTGGTCACCAACATGTAAGTTATAGGGCAGGAACAGAACACTTTTCAAAACGTGTTTTTCAGCCCGAAATAAACGCGTTTTCTCAACCCTTGGAATCACAGTGTAACTGACTGGCTCAGAAGAGCCCACTGAGTCAGCCCTTAACCCCAGTGTGCAGAAGTTGTCAAAACGTGTTTTTCAGCCCAAATAAACACGTTTTGGCAACTTTGGTCAACAACATGTAAGTTATAGGGCAGGAACAGAACACTTTTCAAAACGTGTTTTTCAGCCCGAAATAAACGCGTTTTCTCAACCCTTGGAATCACAGTGTAACTGACTGGCTCAGAAGAGCCCACTGAGTCAGCCCTTAACCCCAGTGTGCAGAAGTTGTCAAAACATGTTTTTCAGCACAAATAAACACGTTTTGGCAACTTTGGTCACCAACATGTAAGTTATAGGGCCGGAACAGAACACTTTTCAAAACGTGTTTTTCAGCCCGAAATAAACGCGTTTTCTCAACCCTTGGAATCACAGTGTAACTGACTGGCTCAGAAGAGCCCACTGAGTCAGCCCTTAACCCCAGTGTGCAGAAGTTGTCAAAACGTGTTTTTAAGCACAAATAAACACGTTTTGGCAACTTTGGTCACCAACATGTAAGTTATAGGGCAGGAACAGAACACTTTTCAAAACGTGTTTTTCAGCCCGAAATAAACGCGTTTTCTCAACTCCTGGAATCACAGTGTAACTGACTGGCTCAGAAGAGCCCACTGAGTCAGCCCTTAACCCCAGTGTGCAGAAGTTGTCAAAACGTGTTTTTCAGCACAAATAAACACGTTTTGGCAACTTTGGTCAACAACATGTAAGTTATAGGGCAGGAACAGAACACTTTTCAAAACGTGTTTTTCAGCCCGAAATAAACGCGTTTTCTCAACTCCTGGAATCACAGTGTAACTGACTGGCTCAGAAGAGCCCACTGAGTCAGCCCTTAACCCCAGTGTGCAGAAGTTGTCAAAACGTGTTTTTCAGCACAAATAAACACGTTTTGGCAACTTTGGTCAACAACATGTAAGTTATAGGGCAGGAACAGAACACTTTTCAAAACGTGTTTTTCAGCCCGAAATAAATGCGTTTTCTCAACTCCTGGAATCACAGTGTAACTGACTGGCTCAGAAGAGCCCACTGAGTCAGCCCTTAACCCCAGTGTGCAGAAGTTGTCAAAACGTGTTTTTCAGCACAAATAAACACGTTTTGGCAACTTTGGTCAACAACATGTAAGTTATAGGGCAAGAACAGAACACTTTTCAAAACGTGTTTTTCAGCCCGAAATAAACGCGTTTTCTCAACCCTTGGAATCACAGTGTAACTGACTGGCTCAGAAGAGCCCACTGAGTCAGCCCTTAACCCCAGTGTGCAGAAGTTGTCAAAACGTGTTTTTCAGCACAAATAAACACGTTTTGGCAACTTTGGTCAACAACATGTAAGTTATAGGGCAGGAACAGAACACTTTTCAAAACGTGTTTTTCAGCCCGAAATAAACGCGTTTTCTCAACTCTTGGAATCACAGTGTAACTGACTGGCTCAGAAGAGCCCACTGATTCAGCCCTTAACCCCAGTGTGCAGAAGTTGTCAAAACGTGTTTTTCAGCACAAATAAACACGTTTTGGCAACTTTGGTCACCAACATGTAAGTTATAGGGCAGGAACAGAACACTTTTCAAAACGTGTTTTTCAGCCCGAAATAAACGCGTTTTCTCAACTCTTGGAATCACAGTGTAACTGACTGGCTCAGAAGAGCCCACTGAGTCAGCCCTTAACCCCAGTGTGCAGAAGTTGTCAAAACGTGTTTTTCAGCACAAATAAACACGTTTTGGCAACTTTGGTCAACAACATGTAAGTTATAGGGCAGGAACAGAACACTTTTCAAAACGTGTTTTTCAGCCCGAAATAAACGCGTTTTCTCAACCCTTGGAATCACAGTGTAACTGACTGGCTCAGAAGAGCCCACTGAGTCAGCCCTTAACCCCAGTGTGCAGAAGTTGTCAAAACGTGTTTTTCAGCACAAATAAACACGTTTTGGCAACTTTGGTCAACAACATGTAAGTTATAGGGCAGGAACAGAACACTTTTCAAAACGTGTTTTTCAGCCCGAAATAAACGCGTTTTCTCAACCCTTGGAATCACAGTGTAACTGACTGGCTCAGAAGAGCCCACTGAGTCAGCCCTTAACCCCAGTGTGCAGAAGTTGTCAAAACGTGTTTTTAAGCACAAATAAACACGTTTTGGCAACTTTGGTCACCAACATGTAAGTTATAGGGCAGGAACAGAACACTTTTCAAAACGTGTTTTTCAGCCCGAAATAAACGCGTTTTCTCAACTCCTGGAATCACAGTGTAACTGACTGGCTCAGAAGAGCCCACTGAGTCAGCCCTTAACCCCAGTGTGCAGAAGTTGTCAAAACGTGTTTTTCAGCACAAATAAACACGTTTTGGCAACTTTGGTCAACAACATGTAAGTTATAGGGCAGGAACAGAACACTTTTCAAAACGTGTTTTTCAGCCCGAAATAAACGCGTTTTCTCAACTCCTGGAATCACAGTGTAACTGACTGGCTCAGAAGAGCCCACTGAGTCAGCCCTTAACCCCAGTGTGCAGAAGTTGTCAAAACGTGTTTTTCAGCACAAATAAACACGTTTTGGCAACTTTGGTCACCAACATGTAAGTTATAGGGCAGGAACAGAACACTTTTCAAAACGTGTTTTTCAGCCCGAAATAAACGCGTTTTCTCAACTCCTGGAATCACAGTGTAACTGACTGGCTCAGAAGAGCCCACTGAGTCAGCCCTTAACCCCAGTGTGCAGAAGTTGTCAAAACGTGTTTTTCAGCACAAATAAACACGTTTTGGCAACTTTGGTCAACAACATGTAAGTTATAGGGCAGGAACAGAACACTTTTCAAAACGTGTTTTTCAGCCCGAAATAAACGCGTTTTCTCAACCCTTGGAATCACAGTGTAACTGACTGGCTCAGAAGAGCCCACTGAGTCAGCCCTTAACCCCAGTGTGCAGAAGTTGTCAAAACGTGTTTTTCAGCACAAATAAACACGTTTTGGCAACTTTGGTCAACAACATGTAAGTTATAGGGCAGGAACAGAACACTTTTCAAAACGTGTTTTTCAGCCCGAAATAAACGCGTTTTCTCAACTCTTGGAATCACAGTGTAACTGACTGGCTCAGAAGAGCCCACTGAGTCAGCCCTTAACCCCAGTGTGCAGAAGTTGTCAAAACGTGTTTTTCAGCACAAATAAACACGTTTTGGCAACTTTGGTCACCAACATGTAAGTTATAGGGCAGGAACAGAACACTTTTCAAAACGTGTTTTTCAGCCCGAAATAAACGCGTTTTCTCAACTCCTGGAATCACAGTGTAACTGACTGGCTCAGAAGAGCCCACTGAGTCAGCCCTTAACCCCAGTGTGCAGAAGTTGTCAAAACGTGTTTTTCAGCCCAAATAAACACGTTTTGGCAACTTTGGTCAACAACATGTAAGTTATAGGGCAGGAACAGAACACTTTTCAAAACGTGTTTTTCAGCCCGAAATAAACGCGTTTTCTCAACCCTTGGAATCACAGTGTAACTGACTGGCTCAGAAGAGCCCACTGAGTCAGCCCTTAACCCCAGTGTGCAGAAGTTGTCAAAACGTGTTTTTCAGCACAAATAAACACGTTTTGGCAACTTTGGTCACCAACATGTAAGTTATAGGGCAGGAACAGAACACTTTTCAAAACGTGTTTTTCAGCCCGAAATAAACGCGTTTTCTCAACCCTTGGAATCACAGTGTAACTGACTGGCTCAGAAGAGCCCACTGAGTCAGCCCTTAACCCCAGTGTGCAGAAGTTGTCAAAACGTGTTTTTAAGCACAAATAAACACGTTTTGGCAACTTTGGTCACCAACATGTAAGTTATAGGGCAGGAACAGAACACTTTTCAAAACGTGTTTTTCAGCCCGAAATAAACGCGTTTTCTCAACCCTTGGAATCACAGTGTAACTGACTGGCTCAGAAGAGCCCACTGAGTCAGCCCTTAACCCCAGTGTGCAGAAGTTGTCAAAACGTGTTTTTCAGCACAAATAAACACGTTTTGGCAACTTTGGTCAACAACATGTAAGTTATAGGGCAGGAACAGAACACTTTTCAAAACGTGTTTTTCAGCCCGAAATAAACGCGTTTTCTCAACTCTTGGAATCACAGTGTAACTGACTGGCTCAGAAGAGCCCACTGAGTCAGCCCTTAACCCCAGTGTGCAGAAGTTGTCAAAACGTGTTTTTCAGCACAAATAAACACGTTTTGGCAACTTTGGTCACCAACATGTAAGTTATAGGGCAGGAACAGAACACTTTTCAAAACGTGTTTTTCAGCCCGAAATAAACGCGTTTTCTCAACCCTTGGAATCACAGTGTAACTGACTGGCTCAGAAGAGCCCACTGAGTCAGCCCTTAACCCCAGTGTGCAGAAGTTGTCAAAACGTGTTTTTAAGCACAAATAAACACGTTTTGGCAACTTTGGTCACCAACATGTAAGTTATAGGGCAGGAACAGAACACTTTTCAAAACGTGTTTTTCAGCCCGAAATAAACGCGTTTTCTCAACCCTTGGAATCACAGTGTAACTGACTGGCTCAGAAGAGCCCACTGAGTCAGCCCTTAACCCCAGTGTGCAGAAGTTGTCAAAACGTGTTTTTCAGCACAAATAAACACGTTTTGGCAACTTTGGTCAACAACATGTAAGTTATAGGGCAGGAACAGAACACTTTTCAAAACGAGTTTTTCAGCCCGAAATAAACGCGTTTTCTCAACTCCTGGAATCACAGTGTAACTGACTGGCTCAGAAGAGCCCACTGAGTCAGCCCTTAACCCCAGTGTGCAGAAGTTGTCAAAACGTGTTTTTCAGCACAAATAAACACGTTTTGGCAACTTTGGTCAACAACATGTAAGTTATAGGGCAGGAACAGAACACTTTTCAAAACGTGTTTTTCAGCCCGAAATAAACGCGTTTTCTCAACCCTTGGAATCACAGTGTAACTGACTGGCTCAGAAGAGCCCAATGAGTAAGCCCTTAACCCCAGTGTGCAGAAGTTGTCAAAACGTGTTTTTCAGCACAAATAAACACGTTTTGGCAACTTTGGTCAACAACATGTAAGTTATAGGGCAGGAACAGAACACTTTTCAAAACGTGTTTTTCAGCCCGAAATAAACGCGTTTTCTCAACTCTTGGAATCACAGTGTAACTGACTGGCTCAGAAGAGCCCACTGAGTCAGCCCTTAACCCCAGTGTGCAGAAGTTGTCAAAACGTGTTTTTCAGCACAAATAAACACGTTTTGGCAACTTTGGTCACCAACATGTAAGTTATAGGGCAGGAACAGAACACTTTTCAAAACGTGTTTTTCAGCCCGAAATAAACGCGTTTTCTCAACTCCTGGAATCACAGTGTAACTGACTGGCTCAGAAGAGCCCACTGAGTCAGCCCTTAACCCCAGTGTGCAGAAGTTGTCAAAACGTGTTTTTCAGCCCAAATAAACACGTTTTGGCAACTTTGGTCAACAACATGTAAGTTATAGGGCAGGAACAGAACACTTTTCAAAACGTGTTTTTCAGCCCGAAATAAACGCGTTTTCTCAACCCTTGGAATCACAGTGTAACTGACTGGCTCAGAAGAGCCCACTGAGTCAGCCCTTAACCCCAGTGTGCAGAAGTTGTCAAAACGTGTTTTTCAGCACAAATAAACACGTTTTGGCAACTTTGGTCAACAACATGTAAGTTATAGGGCAGGAACAGAACACTTTTCAAAACGTGTTTTTCAGCCCGAAATAAACGCGTTTTCTCAACCCTTGGAATCACAGTGTAACTGACTGGCTCAGAAGAGCCCAATGAGTAAGCCCTTAACCCCAGTGTGCAGAAGTTGTCAAAACGTGTTTTTCAGCACAAATAAACACGTTTTGGCAACTTTGGTCAACAACATGTAAGTTATAGGGCAGGAACAGAACACTTTTCAAAACGTGTTTTTCAGCCCGAAATAAACGCGTTTTCTCAGCTCTTGGAATCACAGTGTAACTGACTGGCTCAGAAGAGCCCACTGAGTCAGCCCTTAACCCCAGTGTGCAGAAGTTGTCAAAACGTGTTTTTCAGCACAAATAAACACGTTTTGGCAACTTTGGTCACCAACATGTAAGTTATAGGGCAGGAACAGAACACTTTTCAAAACGTGTTTTTCAGCCCGAAATAAACGCGTTTTCTCAACTCCTGGAATCACAGTGTAACTGACTGGCTCAGAAGAGCCCACTGAGTCAGCCCTTAACCCCAGTGTGCAGAAGTTGTCAAAACGTGTTTTTCAGCCCAAATAAACACGTTTTGGCAACTTTGGTCAACAACATGTAAGTTATAGGGCAGGAACAGAACACTTTTCAAAACGTGTTTTTCAGCCCGAAATAAACGCGTTTTCTCAACCCTTGGAATCACAGTGTAACTGACTGGCTCAGAAGAGCCCACTGAGTCAGCCCTTAACCCCAGTGTGCAGAAGTTGTCAAAACGTGTTTTTCAGCACAAATAAACACGTTTTGGCAACTTTGGTCAACAACATGTAAGTTATAGGGCAGGAACAGAACACTTTTCAAAACGTGTTTTTCAGCCCGAAATAAACGCGTTTTCTCAACCCTTGGAATCACAGTGTAACTGACTGGCTCAGAAGAGCCCACTGAGTCAGCCCTTAACCCCAGTGTGCAGAAGTTGTCAAAACGTGTTTTTCAGCACAAATAAACACGTTTTGGCAACTTTGGTCAACAACATGTAAGTTATAGGGCAGGAACAGAACACTTTTCAAAACGTGTTTTTCAGCCCGAAATAAACGCGTTTTCTCAACTCTTGGAATCACAGTGTAACTGACTGGCTCAGAAGAGCCCACTGATTCAGCCCTTAACCCCAGTGTGCAGAAGTTGTCAAAACGTGTTTTTCAGCACAAATAAACACGTTTTGGCAACTTTGGTCACCAACATGTAAGTTATAGGGCAGGAACAGAACACTTTTCAAAACGTGTTTTTCAGCCCGAAATAAACGCGTTTTCTCAACTCTTGGAATCACAGTGTAACTGACTGGCTCAGAAGAGCCCACTGAGTCAGCCCTTAACCCCAGTGTGCAGAAGTTGTCAAAACGTGTTTTTCAGCACAAATAAACACGTTTTGGCAACTTTGGTCAACAACATGTAAGTTATAGGGCAGGAACAGAACACTTTTCAAAACGTGTTTTTCAGCCCGAAATAAACGCGTTTTCTCAACCCTTGGAATCACAGTGTAACTGACTGGCTCAGAAGAGCCCACTGAGTCAGCCCTTAACCCCAGTGTGCAGAAGTTGTCAAAACGTGTTTTTCAGCACAAATAAACACGTTTTGGCAACTTTGGTCAACAACATGTAAGTTATAGGGCAGGAACAGAACACTTTTCAAAACGTGTTTTTCAGCCCGAAATAAACGCGTTTTCTCAACCCTTGGAATCACAGTGTAACTGACTGGCTCAGAAGAGCCCACTGAGTCAGCCCTTAACCCCAGTGTGCAGAAGTTGTCAAAACGTGTTTTTAAGCACAAATAAACACGTTTTGGCAACTTTGGTCACCAACATGTAAGTTATAGGGCAGGAACAGAACACTTTTCAAAACGTGTTTTTCAGCCCGAAATAAACGCGTTTTCTCAACTCCTGGAATCACAGTGTAACTGACTGGCTCAGAAGAGCCCACTGAGTCAGCCCTTAACCCCAGTGTGCAGAAGTTGTCAAAACGTGTTTTTCAGCACAAATAAACACGTTTTGGCAACTTTGGTCAACAACATGTAAGTTATAGGGCAGGAACAGAACACTTTTCAAAACGTGTTTTTCAGCCCGAAATAAACGCGTTTTCTCAACTCCTGGAATCACAGTGTAACTGACTGGCTCAGAAGAGCCCACTGAGTCAGCCCTTAACCCCAGTGTGCAGAAGTTGTCAAAACGTGTTTTTCAGCACAAATAAACACGTTTTGGCAACTTTGGTCAACAACATGTAAGTTATAGGGCAGGAACAGAACACTTTTCAAAACGTGTTTTTCAGCCCGAAATAAACGCGTTTTCTCAACTCCTGGAATCACAGTGTAACTGACTGGCTCAGAAGAGCCCACTGAGTCAGCCCTTAACCCCAGTGTGCAGAAGTTGTCAAAACGTGTTTTTCAGCACAAATAAACACGTTTTGGCAACTTTGGTCAACAACATGTAAGTTATAGGGCAGGAACAGAACACTTTTCAAAACGTGTTTTTCAGCCCGAAATAAACGCGTTTTCTCAACCCTTGGAATCACAGTGTAACTGACTGGCTCAGAAGAGCCCACTGAGTCAGCCCTTAACCCCAGTGTGCAGAAGTTGTCAAAACGTGTTTTTCAGCACAAATAAACACGTTTTGGCAACTTTGGTCAACAACATGTAAGTTATAGGGCAGGAACAGAACACTTTTCAAAACGTGTTTTTCAGCCCGAAATAAACGCGTTTTCTCAACTCTTGGAATCACAGTGTAACTGACTGGCTCAGAAGAGCCCACTGAGTCAGCCCTTAACCCCAGTGTGCAGAAGTTGTCAAAACGTGTTTTTCAGCACAAATAAACACGTTTTGGCAACTTTGGTCACCAACATGTAAGTTATAGGGCAGGAACAGAACACTTTTCAAAACGTGTTTTTCAGCCCGAAATAAACGCGTTTTCTCAACTCCTGGAATCACAGTGTAACTGACTGGCTCAGAAGAGCCCACTGAGTCAGCCCTTAACCCCAGTGTGCAGAAGTTGTCAAAACGTGTTTTTCAGCCCAAATAAACACGTTTTGGCAACTTTGGTCAACAACATGTAAGTTATAGGGCAGGAACAGAACACTTTTCAAAACGTGTTTTTCAGCCCGAAATAAACGCGTTTTCTCAACCCTTGGAATCACAGTGTAACTGACTGGCTCAGAAGAGCCCACTGAGTCAGCCCTTAACCCCAGTGTGCAGAAGTTGTCAAAACGTGTTTTTCAGCACAAATAAACACGTTTTGGCAACTTTGGTCACCAACATGTAAGTTATAGGGCAGGAACAGAACACTTTTCAAAACGTGTTTTTCAGCCCGAAATAAACGCGTTTTCTCAACCCTTGGAATCACAGTGTAACTGACTGGCTCAGAAGAGCCCACTGAGTCAGCCCTTAACCCCAGTGTGCAGAAGTTGTCAAAACATGTTTTTAAGCACAAATAAACACGTTTTGGCAACTTTGGTCACCAACATGTAAGTTATAGGGCAGGAACAGAACACTTTTCAAAACGTGTTTTTCAGCCCGAAATAAACGCGTTTTCTCAACCCTTGGAATCACAGTGTAACTGACTGGCTCAGAAGAGCCCACTGAGTCAGCCCTTAACCCCAGTGTGCAGAAGTTGTCAAAACGTGTTTTTCAGCACAAATAAACACGTTTTGGCAACTTTGGTCAACAACATGTAAGTTATAGGGCAGGAACAGAACACTTTTCAAAACGTGTTTTTCAGCCCGAAATAAACGCGTTTTCTCAACTCTTGGAATCACAGTGTAACTGACTGGCTCAGAAGAGCCCACTGAGTCAGCCCTTAACCCCAGTGTGCAGAAGTTGTCAAAACGTGTTTTTCAGCACAAATAAACACGTTTTGGCAACTTTGGTCACCAACATGTAAGTTATAGGGCAGGAACAGAACACTTTCAAAACGTGTTTTTCAGCCCGAAATAAACGCGTTTTCTCAACTCCTGGAATCACAGTGTAACTGACTGGTTCAGAAGAGCCCACTGAGTCAGCCCTTAACCCCAGTGTGCAGAAGTTGTCAAAACGTGTTTTTCAGCACAAATAAACACGTTTTGGCAACTTTGGTCACCAACATGTAAGTTATAGGGCAGGAACAGAACACTTTTCAAAACGTGTTTTTCAGCCCGAAATAAACGCGTTTTCTCAACTCCTGGAATCACAGTGTAACTGACTGGCTCAGAAGAGCCCACTGAGTCAGCCCTTAACCCCAGTATGCAGAAGTTGTCAAAACGTGTTTTTCAGCCCAAATAAACACGTTTTGGCAACTTTGGTCAACAACATGTAAGTTATAGGGCAGGAACAGAACACTTTTCAAAACGTGTTTTTCAGCCCGAAATAAACGCGTTTTCTCAACCCTGTGAATCACAGTGTAACTGACTGGCTCAGAAGAGCCCACTGAGTCAGCCCTTAACCCCAGTGTGCAGAAGTTGTCAAAACGTGTTTTAAAGCACAAATAAACACGTTTTGGCAACTTTGGTCACCAACATGTAAGTTATAGGGCAGGAACAGAACACTTTTCAAAACGTGTTTTTCAGCCCGAAATAAACGCGTTTTCTCAACCCTGTGAATCACAGTGTAACTGACTGGCTCAGAAGAGCCCACTGAGTCAGCCCTTAACCCCAGTGTGCAGAAGTTGTCAAAACGTGTTTTAAAGCACAAATAAACACGTTTTGGCAACTTTGGTCACCAACATGTAAGTTATAGGGCAGGAACAGAACACTTTTCAAAACGTGTTTTTCAGCCCGAAATAAACGCGTTTTCTCAACCCTTGGAATCACAGTGTAACTGACTGGCTCAGAAGAGCCCACTGAGTCAGCCCTTAACCCCAGTGTGCAGAAGTTGTCAAAACGTGTTTTTCAGCACAAATAAACACGTTTTGGCAACTTTGGTCAACAACATGTAAGTTATAGGGCAGGAACAGAACACTTTTCAAAACGTGTTTTTCAGCCCGAAATAAACGCGTTTTCTCAACTCTTGGAATCACAGTGTAACTGACTGGCTCAGAAGAGCCCACTGATTCAGCCCTTAACCCCAGTGTGCAGAAGTTGTCAAAACGTGTTTTTCAGCACAAATAAACACGTTTTGGAACTTTGGTCACCAACATGTAAGTTATAGGGCCGGAACAGAACACTTTTCAAAACGTGTTTTTCAGCCCGAAATAAACGCGTTTTCTCAACTCCTGGAATCACAGTGTAACTGACTGGCTCAGAAGAGCCCACTGAGTCAGCCCTTAACCCCAGTGTGCAGAAGTTGTCAAAACGTGTTTTTCAGCACAAATAAACACGTTTTGGCAACTTTGGTCAACAACATGTAAGTTATAGGGCAGGAACAGAACACTTTTCAAAACGTGTTTTTCAGCCCGAAATAAACGCGTTTTCTCAACTCTTGGAATCACAGTGTAACTGACTGGCTCAGAAGAGCCCACTGAGTCAGCCCTTAACCCCAGTGTGCAGAAGTTGTCAAAACGTGTTTTTCAGCACAAATAAACACGTTTTGGCAACTTTGGTCAACAACATGTAAGTTATAGGGCAGGAACAGAACACTTTTCAAAACGTGTTTTTCAGCCCGAAATAAACGCGTTTTCTCAACCCTTGGAATCACAGTGTAACTGACTGGCTCAGAAGAGCCCACTGAGTCAGCCCTTAACCCCAGTGTGCAGAAGTTGTCAAAACGTGTTTTTCAGCACAAATAAACACGTTTTGGCAACTTTGGTCAACAACATGTAAGTTATAGGGCAGGAACAGAACACTTTTCAAAACGTGTTTTTCAGCCCGAAATAAACGCGTTTTCTCAACCCTTGGAATCACAGTGTAACTGACTGGCTCAGAAGAGCCCACTGAGTCAGCCCTTAACCCCAGTGTGCAGAAGTTGTCAAAACGTGTTTTTAAGCACAAATAAACACGTTTTGGCAACTTTGGTCACCAACATGTAAGTTATAGGGCAGGAACAGAACACTTTTCAAAACGTGTTTTTCAGCCCGAAATAAACGCGTTTTCTCAACTCCTGGAATCACAGTGTAACTGACTGGCTCAGAAGAGCCCACTGATTCAGCCCTTAACCCCAGTGTGCAGAAGTTGTCAAAACGTGTTTTTCAGCACAAATAAACACGTTTTGGCAACTTTGGTCAACAACATGTAAGTTATAGGGCAGGAACAGAACACTTTTCAAAACGTTTTTTTCAGCCCGAAATAAACGCGTTTTCTCAACTCCTGGAATCACAGTGTAACTGACTGGCTCAGAAGAGCCCACTGAGTCAGCCCTTAACCCCAGTGTGCAGAAGTTGTCAAAACGTGTTTTTCAGCACAAATAAACACGTTTTGGCAACTTTGGTCAACAACATGTAAGTTATAGGGCAGGAACAGAACACTTTTCAAAACGTGTTTTTCAGCCCGAAATAAACGCGTTTTCTCAACTCCTGGAATCACAGTGTAACTGACTGGCTCAGAAGAGCCCACTGAGTCAGCCCTTAACCCCAGTGTGCAGAAGTTGTCAAAACGTGTTTTTCAGCACAAATAAACACGTTTTGGCAACTTTGGTCAACAACATGTAAGTTATAGGGCAGGAACAGAACACTTTTCAAAACGTGTTTTTCAGCCCGAAATAAACGCGTTTTCTCAACCCTTGGAATCACAGTGTAACTGACTGGCTCAGAAGAGCCCAATGAGTAAGCCCTTAACCCCAGTGTGCAGAAGTTGTCAAAACGTGTTTTTCAGCACAAATAAACACGTTTTGGCAACTTTGGTCAACAACATGTAAGTTATAGGGCAGGAACAGAACACTTTTCAAAACGTGTTTTTCAGCCCGAAATAAACGCGTTTTCTCAACTCTTGGAATCACAGTGTAACTGACTGGCTCAGAAGAGCCCACTGAGTCAGCCCTTAACCCCAGTGTGCAGAAGTTGTCAAAACGTGTTTTTCAGCACAAATAAACACGTTTTGGCAACTTTGGTCACCAACATGTAAGTTATAGGGCAGGAACAGAACACTTTTCAAAACGTGTTTTTCAGCCCGAAATAAACGCGTTTTCTCAACTCCTGGAATCACAGTGTAACTGACTGGCTCAGAAGAGCCCACTGAGTCAGCCCTTAACCCCAGTGTGCAGAAGTTGTCAAAACGTGTTTTTCAGCCCAAATAAACACGTTTTGGCAACTTTGGTCAACAACATGTAAGTTATAGGGCAGGAACAGAACACTTTTCAAAACGTGTTTTTCAGCCCGAAATAAACGCGTTTTCTCAACCCTTGGAATCACAGTGTAACTGACTGGCTCAGAAGAGCCCACTGAGTCAGCCCTTAACCCCAGTGTGCAGAAGTTGTCAAAACGTGTTTTTCAGCACAAATAAACACGTTTTGGCAACTTTGGTCACCAACATGTAAGTTATAGGGCAGGAACAGAACACTTTTCAAAACGTGTTTTTCAGCCCGAAATAAACGCGTTTTCTCAACCCTTGGAATCACAGTGTAACTGACTGGCTCAGAAGAGCCCACTGAGTCAGCCCTTAACCCCAGTGTGCAGAAGTTGTCAAAACGTGTTTTTAAGCACAAATAAACACGTTTTGGCAACTTTGGTCACCAACATGTAAGTTATAGGGCAGGAACAGAACACTTTTCAAAACGTGTTTTTCAGCCCGAAATAAACGCGTTTTCTCAACCCTTGGAATCACAGTGTAACTGACTGGCTCAGAAGAGCCCACTGAGTCAGCCCTTAACCCCAGTGTGCAGAAGTTGTCAAAACGTGTTTTTCAGCACAAATAAACACGTTTTGGCAACTTTGGTCAACAACATGTAAGTTATAGGGCAGGAACAGAACACTTTTCAAAACGTGTTTTTCAGCCCGAAATAAACGCGTTTTCTCAACCCTTGGAATCACAGTGTAACTGACTGGCTCAGAAGAGCCCACTGAGTCAGCCCTTAACCCCAGTGTGCAGAAGTTGTCAAAACGTGTTTTTCAGCACAAATAAACACGTTTTGGCAACTTTGGTCAACAACATGTAAGTTATAGGGCAGGAACAGAACACTTTTCAAAACGTTTTTTTCAGCCCGAAATAAACGCGTTTTCTCAACTCCTGGAATCACAGTGTAACTGACTGGCTCAGAAGAGCCCACTGAGTCAGCCCTTAACCCCAGTGTGCAGAAGTTGTCAAAACGTGTTTTTCAGCACAAATAAACACGTTTTGGCAACTTTGGTCAACAACATGTAAGTTATAGGGCAGGAACAGAACACTTTTCAAAACGTGTTTTTCAGCCCGAAATAAACGCGTTTTCTCAACTCCTGGAATCACAGTGTAACTGACTGGCTCAGAAGAGCCCACTGAGTCAGCCCTTAACCCCAGTGTGCAGAAGTTGTCAAAACGTGTTTTTCAGCACAAATAAACACGTTTTGGCAACTTTGGTCAACAACATGTAAGTTATAGGGCAGGAACAGAACACTTTTCAAAACGTGTTTTTCAGCCCGAAATAAACGCGTTTTCTCAACCCTTGGAATCACAGTGTAACTGACTGGCTCAGAAGAGCCCAATGAGTAAGCCCTTAACCCCAGTGTGCAGAAGTTGTCAAAACGTGTTTTTCAGCACAAATAAACACGTTTTGGCAACTTTGGTCAACAACATGTAAGTTATAGGGCAGGAACAGAACACTTTTCAAAACGTGTTTTTCAGCCCGAAATAAACGCGTTTTCTCAACTCTTGGAATCACAGTGTAACTGACTGGCTCAGAAGAGCCCACTGAGTCAGCCCTTAACCCCAGTGTGCAGAAGTTGTCAAAACGTGTTTTTCAGCACAAATAAACACGTTTTGGCAACTTTGGTCACCAACATGTAAGTTATAGGGCAGGAACAGAACACTTTTCAAAACGTGTTTTTCAGCCCGAAATAAACGCGTTTTCTCAACTCCTGGAATCACAGTGTAACTGACTGGCTCAGAAGAGCCCACTGAGTCAGCCCTTAACCCCAGTGTGCAGAAGTTGTCAAAACGTGTTTTTCAGCCCAAATAAACACGTTTTGGCAACTTTGGTCAACAACATGTAAGTTATAGGGCAGGAACAGAACACTTTTCAAAACGTGTTTTTCAGCCCGAAATAAACGCGTTTTCTCAACCCTTGGAATCACAGTGTAACTGACTGGCTCAGAAGAGCCCACTGAGTCAGCCCTTAACCCCAGTGTGCAGAAGTTGTCAAAACGTGTTTTTCAGCACAAATAAACACGTTTTGGCAACTTTGGTCACCAACATGTAAGTTATAGGGCAGGAACAGAACACTTTTCAAAACGTGTTTTTCAGCCCGAAATAAACGCGTTTTCTCAACCCTTGGAATCACAGTGTAACTGACTGGCTCAGAAGAGCCCACTGAGTCAGCCCTTAACCCCAGTGTGCAGAAGTTGTCAAAACGTGTTTTTAAGCACAAATAAACACGTTTTGGCAACTTTGGTCACCAACATGTAAGTTATAGGGCAGGAACAGAACACTTTTCAAAACGTGTTTTTCAGCCCGAAATAAACGCGTTTTCTCAACCCTTGGAATCACAGTGTAACTGACTGGCTCAGAAGAGCCCACTGAGTCAGCCCTTAACCCCAGTGTGCAGAAGTTGTCAAAACGTGTTTTTCAGCACAAATAAACACGTTTTGGCAACTTTGGTCAACAACATGTAAGTTATAGGGCAGGAACAGAACACTTTTCAAAACGTGTTTTTCAGCCCGAAATAAACGCGTTTTCTCAACCCTTGGAATCACAGTGTAACTGACTGGCTCAGAAGAGCCCACTGAGTCAGCCCTTAACCCCAGTGTGCAGAAGTTGTCAAAACGTGTTTTTCAGCACAAATAAACACGTTTTGGCAACTTTGGTCAACAACATGTAAGTTATAGGGCAGGAACAGAACACTTTTCAAAACGTTTTTTTCAGCCCGAAATAAACGCGTTTTCTCAACTCCTGGAATCACAGTGTAACTGACTGGCTCAGAAGAGCCCACTGAGTCAGCCCTTAACCCCAGTGTGCAGAAGTTGTCAAAACGTGTTTTTCAGCACAAATAAACACGTTTTGGCAACTTTGGTCAACAACATGTAAGTTATAGGGCAGGAACAGAACACTTTTCAAAACGTGTTTTTCAGCCCGAAATAAACGCGTTTTCTCAACTCCTGGAATCACAGTGTAACTGACTGGCTCAGAAGAGCCCACTGAGTCAGCCCTTAACCCCAGTGTGCAGAAGTTGTCAAAACGTGTTTTTCAGCACAAATAAACACGTTTTGGCAACTTTGGTCAACAACATGTAAGTTATAGGGCAGGAACAGAACACTTTTCAAAACGTGTTTTTCAGCCCGAAATAAACGCGTTTTCTCAACCCTTGGAATCACAGTGTAACTGACTGGCTCAGAAGAGCCCAATGAGTAAGCCCTTAACCCCAGTGTGCAGAAGTTGTCAAAACGTGTTTTTCAGCACAAATAAACACGTTTTGGCAACTTTGGTCAACAACATGTAAGTTATAGGGCAGGAACAGAACACTTTTCAAAACGTGTTTTTCAGCCCGAAATAAACGCGTTTTCTCAACTCTTGGAATCACAGTGTAACTGACTGGCTCAGAAGAGCCCACTGAGTCAGCCCTTAACCCCAGTGTGCAGAAGTTGTCAAAACGTGTTTTTCAGCACAAATAAACACGTTTTGGCAACTTTGGTCACCAACATGTAAGTTATAGGGCAGGAACAGAACACTTTTCAAAACGTGTTTTTCAGCCCGAAATAAACGCGTTTTCTCAACTCCTGGAATCACAGTGTAACTGACTGGCTCAGAAGAGCCCACTGAGTCAGCCCTTAACCCCAGTGTGCAGAAGTTGTCAAAACGTGTTTTTCAGCCCAAATAAACACGTTTTGGCAACTTTGGTCAACAACATGTAAGTTATAGGGCAGGAACAGAACACTTTTCAAAACGTGTTTTTCAGCCCGAAATAAACGCGTTTTCTCAACCCTTGGAATCACAGTGTAACTGACTGGCTCAGAAGAGCCCACTGAGTCAGCCCTTAACCCCAGTGTGCAGAAGTTGTCAAAACGTGTTTTTCAGCACAAATAAACACGTTTTGGCAACTTTGGTCACCAACATGTAAGTTATAGGGCAGGAACAGAACACTTTTCAAAACGTGTTTTTCAGCCCGAAATAAACGCGTTTTCTCAACCCTTGGAATCACAGTGTAACTGACTGGCTCAGAAGAGCCCACTGAGTCAGCCCTTAACCCCAGTGTGCAGAAGTTGTCAAAACGTGTTTTTAAGCACAAATAAACACGTTTTGGCAACTTTGGTCACCAACATGTAAGTTATAGGGCAGGAACAGAACACTTTTCAAAACGTGTTTTTCAGCCCGAAATAAACGCGTTTTCTCAACCCTTGGAATCACAGTGTAACTGACTGGCTCAGAAGAGCCCACTGAGTCAGCCCTTAACCCCAGTGTGCAGAAGTTGTCAAAACGTGTTTTTCAGCACAAATAAACACGTTTTGGCAACTTTGGTCAACAACATGTAAGTTATAGGGCAGGAACAGAACACTTTTCAAAACGTGTTTTTCAGCCCGAAATAAACGCGTTTTCTCAACCCTTGGAATCACAGTGTAACTGACTGGCTCAGAAGAGCCCACTGAGTCAGCCCTTAACCCCAGTGTGCAGAAGTTGTCAAAACGTGTTTTTCAGCACAAATAAACACGTTTTGGCAACTTTGGTCAACAACATGTAAGTTATAGGGCAGGAACAGAACACTTTTCAAAACGTGTTTTTCAGCCCGAAATAAACGCGTTTTCTCAACTCTTGGAATCACAGTGTAACTGACTGGCTCAGAAGAGCCCACTGAGTCAGCCCTTAACCCCAGTGTGCAGAAGTTGTCAAAACGTGTTTTTCAGCACAAATAAACACGTTTTGGCAACTTTGGTCACCAACATGTAAGTTATAGGGCAGGAACAGAACACTTTTCAAAACGTGTTTTTCAGCCCGAAATAAACGCGTTTTCTCAACTCCTGGAATCACAGTGTAACTGACTGGCTCAGAAGAGCCCACTGAGTCAGCCCTTAACCCCAGTGTGCAGAAGTTGTCAAAACGTGTTTTTCAGCCCAAATAAACACGTTTTGGCAACTTTGGTCAACAACATGTAAGTTATAGGGCAGGAACAGAACACTTTTCAAAACGTGTTTTTCAGCCCGAAATAAACGCGTTTTCTCAACCCTTGGAATCACAGTGTAACTGACTGGCTCAGAAGAGCCCACTGAGTCAGCCCTTAACCCCAGTGTGCAGAAGTTGTCAAAACGTGTTTTTCAGCACAAATAAACACGTTTTGGCAACTTTGGTCACCAACATGTAAGTTATAGGGCAGGAACAGAACACTTTTCAAAACGTGTTTTTCAGCCCGAAATAAACGCGTTTTCTCAACCCTTGGAATCACAGTGTAACTGACTGGCTCAGAAGAGCCCACTGAGTCAGCCCTTAACCCCAGTGTGCAGAAGTTGTCAAAACGTGTTTTTCAGCACAAATAAACACGTTTTGGCAACTTTGGTCACCAACATGTAAGTTATAGGGCAGGAACAGAACACTTTTCAAAACGTGTTTTTCAGCCCGAAATAAACGCGTTTTCTCAACCCTTGGAATCACAGTGTAACTGACTGGCTCAGAAGAGCCCACTGAGTCAGCCCTTAACCCCAGTGTGCAGAAGTTGTCAAAACGTGTTTTTCAGCACAAATAAACACGTTTTGGCAACTTTGGTCAACAACATGTAAGTTATAGGGCAGGAACAGAACACTTTTCAAAACGTGTTTTTCAGCCCGAAATAAACGCGTTTTCTCAACCCTTGGAATCACAGTGTAACTGACTGGCTCAGAAGAGCCCACTGAGTCAGCCCTTAACCCCAGTGTGCAGAAGTTGTCAAAACGTGTTTTTCAGCACAAATAAACACGTTTTGGCAACTTTGGTCAACAACATGTAAGTTATAGGGCAGGAACAGAACACTTTTCAAAACGTGTTTTTCAGCCCGAAATAAACGCGTTTTCTCAACTCCTGGAATCACAGTGTAACTGACTGGCTCAGAAGAGCCCACTGAGTCAGCCCTTAACCCCAGTGTGCAGAAGTTGTCAAAACGTGTTTTTAAGCACAAATAAACACGTTTTGGCAACTTTGGTCACCAACATGTAAGTTATAGGGCAGGAACAGAACACTTTTCAAAACGTGTTTTTCAGCCCGAAATAAACGCGTTTTCTCAACCCTTGGAATCACAGTGTAACTGACTGGCTCAGAAGAGCCCACTGAGTCAGCCCTTAACCCCAGTGTGCAGAAGTTGTCAAAACGTGTTTTTCAGCACAAATAAACACGTTTTGGCAACTTTGGTCAACAACATGTAAGTTATAGGGCAGGAACAGAACACTTTTCAAAACGTGTTTTTCAGCCCGAAATAAACGCGTTTTCTCAACTCTTGGAATCACAGTGTAACTGACTGGCTCAGAAGAGCCCACTGAGTCAGCCCTTAACCCCAGTGTGCAGAAGTTGTCAAAACGTGTTTTTCAGCACAAATAAACACGTTTTGGCAACTTTGGTCACCAACATGTAAGTTATAGGGCAGGAACAGAACACTTTCAAAACGTGTTTTTCAGCCCGAAATAAACGCGTTTTCTCAACTCCTGGAATCACAGTGTAACTGACTGGCTCAGAAGAGCCCACTGAGTCAGCCCTTAACCCCAGTGTGCAGAAGTTGTCAAAACGTGTTTTTCAGCACAAATAAACACGTTTTGGCAACTTTGGTCAACAACATGTAAGTTATAGGGCAGGAACAGAACACTTTTCAAAACGTGTTTTTCAGCCCGAAATAAACGCGTTTTCTCAACTCTTGGAATCACAGTGTAACTGACTGGCTCAGAAGAGCCCACTGATTCAGCCCTTAACCCCAGTGTGCAGAAGTTGTCAAAACGTGTTTTTCAGCACAAATAAACACGTTTTGGCAACTTTGGTCAACAACATGTAAGTTATAGGGCAGGAACAGAACACTTTTCAAAACGTGTTTTTCAGCCCGAAATAAACGCGTTTTCTCAACTCTTGGAATCACAGTGTAACTGACTGGCTCAGAAGAGCCCACTGATTCAGCCCTTAACCCCAGTGTGCAGAAGTTGTCAAAACGTGTTTTTCAGCACAAATAAACACGTTTTGGCAACTTTGGTCACCAACATGTAAGTTATAGGGCAGGAACAGAACACTTTTCAAAACGTGTTTTTCAGCCCGAAATAAACGCGTTTTCTCAACTCCTGGAATCACAGTGTAACTGACTGGCTCAGAAGAGCCCACTGAGTCAGCCCTTAACCCCAGTGTGCAGAAGTTGTCAAAACGTGTTTTTCAGCACAAATAAACACGTTTTGGCAACTTTGGTCAACAACATGTAAGTTATAGGGCAGGAACAGAACACTTTTCAAAACGTGTTTTTCAGCCCGAAATAAACGCGTTTTCTCAACTCTTGGAATCACAGTGTAACTGACTGGCTCAGAAGAGCCCACTGAGTCAGCCCTTAACCCCAGTGTGCAGAAGTTGTCAAAACGTGTTTTTCAGCACAAATAAACACGTTTTGGCAACTTTGGTCAACAACATGTAAGTTATAGGGCAGGAACAGAACACTTTTCAAAACGTGTTTTTCAGCCCGAAATAAACGCGTTTTCTCAACCCTTGGAATCACAGTGTAACTGACTGGCTCAGAAGAGCCCAATGAGTAAGCCCTTAACCCCAGTGTGCAGAAGTTGTCAAAACGTGTTTTTCAGCACAAATAAACACGTTTTGGCAACTTTGGTCAACAACATGTAAGTTATAGGGCAGGAACAGAACACTTTTCAAAACGTGTTTTTCAGCCCGAAATAAACGCGTTTTCTCAACTCTTGGAATCACAGTGTAACTGACTGGCTCAGAAGAGCCCACTGAGTCAGCCCTTAACCCCAGTGTGCAGAAGTTGTCAAAACGTGTTTTTCAGCACAAATAAACACGTTTTGGCAACTTTGGTCAACAACATGTAAGTTATAGGGCAGGAACAGAACACTTTTCAAAACGTGTTTTTCAGCCCGAAATAAACGCGTTTTCTCAACCCTTGGAATCACAGTGTAACTGACTGGCTCAGAAGAGCCCACTGAGTCAGCCCTTAACCCCAGTGTGCAGAAGTTGTCAAAACGTGTTTTTAAGCACAAATAAACACGTTTTGGCAACTTTGGTCACCAACATGTAAGTTATAGGGCAGGAACAGAACACTTTTCAAAACGTGTTTTTCAGCCCGAAATAAACGCGTTTTCTCAACTCCTGGAATCACAGTGTAACTGACTGGCTCAGAAGAGCCCACTGATTCAGCCCTTAACCCCAGTGTGCAGAAGTTGTCAAAACGTGTTTTTCAGCACAAATAAACACGTTTTGGCAACTTTGGTCAACAACATGTAAGTTATAGGGCAGGAACAGAACACTTTTCAAAACGTGTTTTTCAGCCCGAAATAAACGCGTTTTCTCAACTCCTGGAATCACAGTGTAACTGACTGGCTCAGAAGAGCCCACTGAGTCAGCCCTTAACCCCAGTGTGCAGAAGTTGTCAAAACGTGTTTTTCAGCACAAATAAACACGTTTTGGCAACTTTGGTCAACAACATGTAAGTTATAGGGCAGGAACAGAACACTTTTCAAAACGTGTTTTTCAGCCCGAAATAAACGCGTTTTCTCAACCCTTGGAATCACAGTGTAACTGACTGGCTCAGAAGAGCCCAATGAGTAAGCCCTTAACCCCAGTGTGCAGAAGTTGTCAAAACGTGTTTTTCAGCACAAATAAACACGTTTTGGCAACTTTGGTCAACAACATGTAAGTTATAGGGCAGGAACAGAACACTTTTCAAAACGTGTTTTTCAGCCCGAAATAAACGCGTTTTCTCAGCTCTTGGAATCACAGTGTAACTGACTGGCTCAGAAGAGCCCACTGAGTCAGCCCTTAACCCCAGTGTGCAGAAGTTGTCAAAACGTGTTTTTCAGCACAAATAAACACGTTTTGGCAACTTTGGTCACCAACATGTAAGTTATAGGGCAGGAACAGAACACTTTTCAAAACGTGTTTTTCAGCCCGAAATAAACGCGTTTTCTCAACTCCTGGAATCACAGTGTAACTGACTGGCTCAGAAGAGCCCACTGAGTCAGCCCTTAACCCCAGTGTGCAGAAGTTGTCAAAACGTGTTTTTCAGCCCAAATAAACACGTTTTGGCAACTTTGGTCAACAACATGTAAGTTATAGGGCAGGAACAGAACACTTTTCAAAACGTGTTTTTCAGCCCGAAATAAACGCGTTTTCTCAACCCTTGGAATCACAGTGTAACTGACTGGCTCAGAAGAGCCCACTGAGTCAGCCCTTAACCCCAGTGTGCAGAAGTTGTCAAAACGTGTTTTTCAGCACAAATAAACACGTTTTGGCAACTTTGGTCACCAACATGTAAGTTATAGGGCAGGAACAGAACACTTTTCAAAACGTGTTTTTCAGCCCGAAATAAACGCGTTTTCTCAACCCTTGGAATCACAGTGTAACTGACTGGCTCAGAAGAGCCCACTGAGTCAGCCCTTAACCCCAGTGTGCAGAAGTTGTCAAAACGTGTTTTTAAGCACAAATAAACACGTTTTGGCAACTTTGGTCACCAACATGTAAGTTATAGGGCAGGAACAGAACACTTTTCAAAACGTGTTTTTCAGCCCGAAATAAACGCGTTTTCTCAACCCTTGGAATCACAGTGTAACTGACTGGCTCAGAAGAGCCCACTGAGTCAGCCCTTAACCCCAGTGTGCAGAAGTTGTCAAAACGTGTTTTTCAGCACAAATAAACACGTTTTGGCAACTTTGGTCAACAACATGTAAGTTATAGGGCAGGAACAGAACACTTTTCAAAACGTGTTTTTCAGCCCGAAATAAACGCGTTTTCTCAACCCTTGGAATCACAGTGTAACTGACTGGCTCAGAAGAGCCCACTGAGTCAGCCCTTAACCCCAGTGTGCAGAAGTTGTCAAAACGTGTTTTTCAGCACAAATAAACACGTTTTGGCAACTTTGGTCAACAACATGTAAGTTATAGGGCAGGAACAGAACACTTTTCAAAACGTGTTTTTCAGCCCGAAATAAACGCGTTTTCTCAACTCTTGGAATCACAGTGTAACTGACTGGCTCAGAAGAGCCCACTGAGTCAGCCCTTAACCCCAGTGTGCAGAAGTTGTCAAAACGTGTTTTTCAGCACAAATAAACACGTTTTGGCAACTTTGGTCACCAACATGTAAGTTATAGGGCAGGAACAGAACACTTTTCAAAACGTGTTTTTCAGCCCGAAATAAACG
The DNA here is from genome assembly GCF_059453375.1 of Lepisosteus platostomus. Classification (NCBI taxonomy): domain Eukaryota; kingdom Metazoa; phylum Chordata; class Actinopteri; order Semionotiformes; family Lepisosteidae; genus Lepisosteus; species Lepisosteus platostomus. The sequence goes on along the minus strand of NC_142620.1, from coordinate 29,876,854 downwards.
CGTTTTCTCAACTCCTGGAATCACAGTGTAACTGACTGGCTCAGAAGAGCCCACTGAGTCAGCCCTTAACCCCAGTGTGCAGAAGTTGTCAAAACGTGTTTTTCAGCCCAAATAAACACGTTTTGGCAACTTTGGTCAACAACATGTAAGTTATAGGGCAGGAACAGAACACTTTTCAAAACGTGTTTTTCAGCCCGAAATAAACGCGTTTTCTCAACCCTTGGAATCACAGTGTAACTGACTGGCTCAGAAGAGCCCACTGAGTCAGCCCTTAACCCCAGTGTGCAGAAGTTGTCAAAACGTGTTTTTCAGCACAAATAAACACGTTTTGGCAACTTTGGTCACCAACATGTAAGTTATAGGGCAGGAACAGAACACTTTTCAAAACGTGTTTTTCAGCCCGAAATAAACGCGTTTTCTCAACCCTTGGAATCACAGTGTAACTGACTGGCTCAGAAGAGCCCACTGAGTCAGCCCTTAACCCCAGTGTGCAGAAGTTGTCAAAACGTGTTTTTCAGCACAAATAAACACGTTTTGGCAACTTTGGTCACCAACATGTAAGTTATAGGGCAGGAACAGAACACTTTTCAAAACGTGTTTTTCAGCCCGAAATAAACGCGTTTTCTCAACCCTTGGAATCACAGTGTAACTGACTGGCTCAGAAGAGCCCACTGAGTCAGCCCTTAACCCCAGTGTGCAGAAGTTGTCAAAACGTGTTTTTCAGCACAAATAAACACGTTTTGGCAACTTTGGTCAACAACATGTAAGTTATAGGGCAGGAACAGAACACTTTTCAAAACGTGTTTTTCAGCCCGAAATAAACGCGTTTTCTCAACCCTTGGAATCACAGTGTAACTGACTGGCTCAGAAGAGCCCACTGAGTCAGCCCTTAACCCCAGTGTGCAGAAGTTGTCAAAACGTGTTTTTCAGCACAAATAAACACGTTTTGGCAACTTTGGTCAACAACATGTAAGTTATAGGGCAGGAACAGAACACTTTTCAAAACGTGTTTTTCAGCCCGAAATAAACGCGTTTTCTCAACTCCTGGAATCACAGTGTAACTGACTGGCTCAGAAGAGCCCACTGAGTCAGCCCTTAACCCCAGTGTGCAGAAGTTGTCAAAACGTGTTTTTAAGCACAAATAAACACGTTTTGGCAACTTTGGTCACCAACATGTAAGTTATAGGGCAGGAACAGAACACTTTTCAAAACGTGTTTTTCAGCCCGAAATAAACGCGTTTTCTCAACCCTTGGAATCACAGTGTAACTGACTGGCTCAGAAGAGCCCACTGAGTCAGCCCTTAACCCCAGTGTGCAGAAGTTGTCAAAACGTGTTTTTCAGCACAAATAAACACGTTTTGGCAACTTTGGTCAACAACATGTAAGTTATAGGGCAGGAACAGAACACTTTTCAAAACGTGTTTTTCAGCCCGAAATAAACGCGTTTTCTCAACTCTTGGAATCACAGTGTAACTGACTGGCTCAGAAGAGCCCACTGAGTCAGCCCTTAACCCCAGTGTGCAGAAGTTGTCAAAACGTGTTTTTCAGCACAAATAAACACGTTTTGGCAACTTTGGTCACCAACATGTAAGTTATAGGGCAGGAACAGAACACTTTCAAAACGTGTTTTTCAGCCCGAAATAAACGCGTTTTCTCAACTCCTGGAATCACAGTGTAACTGACTGGCTCAGAAGAGCCCACTGAGTCAGCCCTTAACCCCAGTGTGCAGAAGTTGTCAAAACGTGTTTTTCAGCACAAATAAACACGTTTTGGCAACTTTGGTCAACAACATGTAAGTTATAGGGCAGGAACAGAACACTTTTCAAAACGTGTTTTTCAGCCCGAAATAAACGCGTTTTCTCAACTCTTGGAATCACAGTGTAACTGACTGGCTCAGAAGAGCCCACTGATTCAGCCCTTAACCCCAGTGTGCAGAAGTTGTCAAAACGTGTTTTTCAGCACAAATAAACACGTTTTGGCAACTTTGGTCAACAACATGTAAGTTATAGGGCAGGAACAGAACACTTTTCAAAACGTGTTTTTCAGCCCGAAATAAACGCGTTTTCTCAACTCTTGGAATCACAGTGTAACTGACTGGCTCAGAAGAGCCCACTGATTCAGCCCTTAACCCCAGTGTGCAGAAGTTGTCAAAACGTGTTTTTCAGCACAAATAAACACGTTTTGGCAACTTTGGTCACCAACATGTAAGTTATAGGGCAGGAACAGAACACTTTTCAAAACGTGTTTTTCAGCCCGAAATAAACGCGTTTTCTCAACTCCTGGAATCACAGTGTAACTGACTGGCTCAGAAGAGCCCACTGAGTCAGCCCTTAACCCCAGTGTGCAGAAGTTGTCAAAACGTGTTTTTCAGCACAAATAAACACGTTTTGGCAACTTTGGTCAACAACATGTAAGTTATAGGGCAGGAACAGAACACTTTTCAAAACGTGTTTTTCAGCCCGAAATAAACGCGTTTTCTCAACTCTTGGAATCACAGTGTAACTGACTGGCTCAGAAGAGCCCACTGAGTCAGCCCTTAACCCCAGTGTGCAGAAGTTGTCAAAACGTGTTTTTCAGCACAAATAAACACGTTTTGGCAACTTTGGGCAACAACATGTAAGTTATAGGGCAGGAACAGAACACTTTTCAAAACGTGTTTTTCAGCCCGAAATAAACGCGTTTTCTCAACCCTTGGAATCACAGTGTAACTGACTGGCTCAGAAGAGCCCACTGAGTAAGCCCTTAACCCCAGTGTGCAGAAGTTGTCAAAACGTGTTTTTCAGCACAAATAAACACGTTTTGGCAACTTTGGTCAACAACATGTAAGTTATAGGGCAGGAACAGAACACTTTTCAAAACGTGTTTTTCAGCCCGAAATAAACGCGTTTTCTCAACTCTTGGAATCACAGTGTAACTGACTGGCTCAGAAGAGCCCACTGAGTCAGCCCTTAACCCCAGTGTGCAGAAGTTGTCAAAACGTGTTTTTCAGCACAAATAAACACGTTTTGGCAACTTTGGTCAACAACATGTAAGTTATAGGGCAGGAACAGAACACTTTTCAAAACGTGTTTTTCAGCCCGAAATAAACGCGTTTTCTCAACCCTTGGAATCACAGTGTAACTGACTGGCTCAGAAGAGCCCACTGAGTCAGCCCTTAACCCCAGTGTGCAGAAGTTGTCAAAACGTGTTTTTCAGCACAAATAAACACGTTTTGGCAACTTTGGTCACCAACATGTAAGTTATAGGGCAGGAACAGAACACTTTTCAAAACGTGTTTTTCAGCCCGAAATAAACGCGTTTTCTCAACCCTTGGAATCACAGTGTAACTGACTGGCTCAGAAGAGCCCACTGAGTCAGCCCTTAACCCCAGTGTGCAGAAGTTGTCAAAACGTGTTTTTAAGCACAAATAAACACGTTTTGGCAACTTTGGTCACCAACATGTAAGTTATAGGGCAGGAACAGAACACTTTTCAAAACGTGTTTTTCAGCCCGAAATAAACGCGTTTTCTCAACCCTTGGAATCACAGTGTAACTGACTGGCTCAGAAGAGCCCACTGAGTCAGCCCTTAACCCCAGTGTGCAGAAGTTGTCAAAACGTGTTTTTCAGCACAAATAAACACGTTTTGGCAACTTTGGTCAACAACATGTAAGTTATAGGGCAGGAACAGAACACTTTTCAAAACGTGTTTTTCAGCCCGAAATAAACGCGTTTTCTCAACCCTTGGAATCACAGTGTAACTGACTGGCTCAGAAGAGCCCACTGAGTCAGCCCTTAACCCCAGTGTGCAGAAGTTGTCAAAACGTGTTTTTCAGCACAAATAAACACGTTTTGGCAACTTTGGTCAACAACATGTAAGTTATAGGGCAGGAACAGAACACTTTTCAAAACGTGTTTTTCAGCCCGAAATAAACGTGTTTTCTCAACTCTTGGAATCACAGTGTAACTGACTGGCTCAGAAGAGCCCACTGAGTCAGCCCTTAACCCCAGTGTGCAGAAGTTGTCAAAACGTGTTTTTCAGCACAAATAAACACGTTTTGGCAACTTTGGTCACCAACATGTAAGTTATAGGGCAGGAACAGAACACTTTTCAAAACGTGTTTTTCAGCCCGAAATAAACGCGTTTTCTCAACTCCTGGAATCACAGTGTAACTGACTGGCTCAGAAGAGCCCACTGAGTCAGCCCTTAACCCCAGTGTGCAGAAGTTGTCAAAACGTGTTTTTCAGCCCAAATAAACACGTTTTGGCAACTTTGGTCAACAACATGTAAGTTATAGGGCAGGAACAGAACACTTTTCAAAACGTGTTTTTCAGCCCGAAATAAACGCGTTTTCTCAACCCTTGGAATCACAGTGTAACTGACTGGCTCAGAAGAGCCCACTGAGTCAGCCCTTAACCCCAGTGTGCAGAAGTTGTCAAAACGTGTTTTTCAGCACAAATAAACACGTTTTGGCAACTTTGGTCACCAACATGTAAGTTATAGGGCAGGAACAGAACACTTTTCAAAACGTGTTTTTCAGCCCGAAATAAACGCGTTTTCTCAACCCTTGGAATCACAGTGTAACTGACTGGCTCAGAAGAGCCCACTGAGTCAGCCCTTAACCCCAGTGTGCAGAAGTTGTCAAAACGTGTTTTTCAGCACAAATAAACACGTTTTGGCAACTTTGGTCAACAACATGTAAGTTATAGGGCAGGAACAGAACACTTTTCAAAACGTGTTTTTCAGCCCGAAATAAACGCGTTTTCTCAACCCTTGGAATCACAGTGTAACTGACTGGCTCAGAAGAGCCCACTGAGTCAGCCCTTAACCCCAGTGTGCAGAAGTTGTCAAAACGTGTTTTTCAGCACAAATAAACACGTTTTGGCAACTTTGGTCAACAACATGTAAGTTATAGGGCAGGAACAGAACACTTTTCAAAACGTGTTTTTCAGCCCGAAATAAACGCGTTTTCTCAACTCTTGGAATCACAGTGTAACTGACTGGCTCAGAAGAGCCCACTGAGTCAGCCCTTAACCCCAGTGTGCAGAAGTTGTCAAAACGTGTTTTTCAGCACAAATAAACACGTTTTGGCAACTTTGGTCACCAACATGTAAGTTATAGGGCAGGAACAGAACACTTTCAAAACGTGTTTTTCAGCCCGAAATAAACGCGTTTTCTCAACTCCTGGAATCACAGTGTAACTGACTGGCTCAGAAGAGCCCACTGAGTCAGCCCTTAACCCCAGTGTGCAGAAGTTGTCAAAACGTGTTTTTCAGCACAAATAAACACGTTTTGGCAACTTTGGTCAACAACATGTAAGTTATAGGGCAGGAACAGAACACTTTTCAAAACGTGTTTTTCAGCCCGAAATAAACGCGTTTTCTCAACTCTTGGAATCACAGTGTAACTGACTGGCTCAGAAGAGCCCACTGATTCAGCCCTTAACCCCAGTGTGCAGAAGTTGTCAAAACGTGTTTTTCAGCACAAATAAACACGTTTTGGCAACTTTGGTCAACAACATGTAAGTTATAGGGCAGGAACAGAACACTTTTCAAAACGTGTTTTTCAGCCCGAAATAAACGCGTTTTCTCAACTCTTGGAATCACAGTGTAACTGACTGGCTCAGAAGAGCCCACTGATTCAGCCCTTAACCCCAGTGTGCAGAAGTTGTCAAAACGTGTTTTTCAGCACAAATAAACACGTTTTGGCAACTTTGGTCACCAACATGTAAGTTATAGGGCAGGAACAGAACACTTTTCAAAACGTGTTTTTCAGCCCGAAATAAACGCGTTTTCTCAACTCCTGGAATCACAGTGTAACTGACTGGCTCAGAAGAGCCCACTGAGTCAGCCCTTAACCCCAGTGTGCAGAAGTTGTCAAAACGTGTTTTTCAGCACAAATAAACACGTTTTGGCAACTTTGGTCAACAACATGTAAGTTATAGGGCAGGAACAGAACACTTTTCAAAACGTGTTTTTCAGCCCGAAATAAACGCGTTTTCTCAACTCTTGGAATCACAGTGTAACTGACTGGCTCAGAAGAGCCCACTGAGTCAGCCCTTAACCCCAGTGTGCAGAAGTTGTCAAAACGTGTTTTTCAGCACAAATAAACACGTTTTGGCAACTTTGGGCAACAACATGTAAGTTATAGGGCAGGAACAGAACACTTTTCAAAACGTGTTTTTCAGCCCGAAATAAACGCGTTTTCTCAACCCTTGGAATCACAGTGTAACTGACTGGCTCAGAAGAGCCCACTGAGTAAGCCCTTAACCCCAGTGTGCAGAAGTTGTCAAAACGTGTTTTTCAGCACAAATAAACACGTTTTGGCAACTTTGGTCAACAACATGTAAGTTATAGGGCAGGAACAGAACACTTTTCAAAACGTGTTTTTCAGCCCGAAATAAACGCGTTTTCTCAACTCTTGGAATCACAGTGTAACTGACTGGCTCAGAAGAGCCCACTGAGTCAGCCCTTAACCCCAGTGTGCAGAAGTTGTCAAAACGTGTTTTTCAGCACAAATAAACACGTTTTGGCAACTTTGGTCAACAACATGTAAGTTATAGGGCAGGAACAGAACACTTTTCAAAACGTGTTTTTCAGCCCGAAATAAACGCGTTTTCTCAACCCTTGGAATCACAGTGTAACTGACTGGCTCAGAAGAGCCCACTGAGTCAGCCCTTAACCCCAGTGTGCAGAAGTTGTCAAAACGTGTTTTTCAGCACAAATAAACACGTTTTGGCAACTTTGGTCACCAACATGTAAGTTATAGGGCAGGAACAGAACACTTTTCAAAACGTGTTTTTCAGCCCGAAATAAACGCGTTTTCTCAACCCTTGGAATCACAGTGTAACTGACTGGCTCAGAAGAGCCCACTGAGTCAGCCCTTAACCCCAGTGTGCAGAAGTTGTCAAAACGTGTTTTTAAGCACAAATAAACACGTTTTGGCAACTTTGGTCACCAACATGTAAGTTATAGGGCAGGAACAGAACACTTTTCAAAACGTGTTTTTCAGCCCGAAATAAACGCGTTTTCTCAACCCTTGGAATCACAGTGTAACTGACTGGCTCAGAAGAGCCCACTGAGTCAGCCCTTAACCCCAGTGTGCAGAAGTTGTCAAAACGTGTTTTTCAGCACAAATAAACACGTTTTGGCAACTTTGGTCAACAACATGTAAGTTATAGGGCAGGAACAGAACACTTTTCAAAACGTGTTTTTCAGCCCGAAATAAACGCGTTTTCTCAACCCTTGGAATCACAGTGTAACTGACTGGCTCAGAAGAGCCCACTGAGTCAGCCCTTAACCCCAGTGTGCAGAAGTTGTCAAAACGTGTTTTTCAGCACAAATAAACACGTTTTGGCAACTTTGGTCAACAACATGTAAGTTATAGGGCAGGAACAGAACACTTTTCAAAACGTGTTTTTCAGCCCGAAATAAACGTGTTTTCTCAACTCTTGGAATCACAGTGTAACTGACTGGCTCAGAAGAGCCCACTGAGTCAGCCCTTAACCCCAGTGTGCAGAAGTTGTCAAAACGTGTTTTTCAGCACAAATAAACACGTTTTGGCAACTTTGGTCACCAACATGTAAGTTATAGGGCAGGAACAGAACACTTTTCAAAACGTGTTTTTCAGCCCGAAATAAACGCGTTTTCTCAACTCCTGGAATCACAGTGTAACTGACTGGCTCAGAAGAGCCCACTGAGTCAGCCCTTAACCCCAGTGTGCAGAAGTTGTCAAAACGTGTTTTTCAGCCCAAATAAACACGTTTTGGCAACTTTGGTCAACAACATGTAAGTTATAGGGCAGGAACAGAACACTTTTCAAAACGTGTTTTTCAGCCCGAAATAAACGCGTTTTCTCAACCCTTGGAATCACAGTGTAACTGACTGGCTCAGAAGAGCCCACTGAGTCAGCCCTTAACCCCAGTGTGCAGAAGTTGTCAAAACGTGTTTTTCAGCACAAATAAACACGTTTTGGCAACTTTGGTCACCAACATGTAAGTTATAGGGCAGGAACAGAACACTTTTCAAAACGTGTTTTTCAGCCCGAAATAAACGCGTTTTCTCAACCCTTGGAATCACAGTGTAACTGACTGGCTCAGAAGAGCCCACTGAGTCAGCCCTTAACCCCAGTGTGCAGAAGTTGTCAAAACGTGTTTTTCAGCACAAATAAACACGTTTTGGCAACTTTGGTCAACAACATGTAAGTTATAGGGCAGGAACAGAACACTTTTCAAAACGTGTTTTTCAGCCCGAAATAAACGCGTTTTCTCAACCCTTGGAATCACAGTGTAACTGACTGGCTCAGAAGAGCCCACTGAGTCAGCCCTTAACCCCAGTGTGCAGAAGTTGTCAAAACGTGTTTTTCAGCACAAATAAACACGTTTTGGCAACTTTGGTCAACAACATGTAAGTTATAGGGCAGGAACAGAACACTTTTCAAAACGTGTTTTTCAGCCCGAAATAAACGCGTTTTCTCAACTCCTGGAATCACAGTGTAACTGACTGGCTCAGAAGAGCCCACTGAGTCAGCCCTTAACCCCAGTGTGCAGAAGTTGTCAAAACGTGTTTTTAAGCACAAATAAACACGTTTTGGCAACTTTGGTCACCAACATGTAAGTTATAGGGCAGGAACAGAACACTTTTCAAAACGTGTTTTTCAGCCCGAAATAAACGCGTTTTCTCAACCCTTGGAATCACAGTGTAACTGACTGGCTCAGAAGAGCCCACTGAGTCAGCCCTTAACCCCAGTGTGCAGAAGTTGTCAAAACGTGTTTTTCAGCACAAATAAACACGTTTTGGCAACTTTGGTCAACAACATGTAAGTTATAGGGCAGGAACAGAACACTTTTCAAAACGTGTTTTTCAGCCCGAAATAAACGCGTTTTCTCAACTCTTGGAATCACAGTGTAACTGACTGGCTCAGAAGAGCCCACTGAGTCAGCCCTTAACCCCAGTGTGCAGAAGTTGTCAAAACGTGTTTTTCAGCACAAATAAACACGTTTTGGCAACTTTGGTCACCAACATGTAAGTTATAGGGCAGGAACAGAACACTTTCAAAACGTGTTTTTCAGCCCGAAATAAACGCGTTTTCTCAACTCCTGGAATCACAGTGTAACTGACTGGCTCAGAAGAGCCCACTGAGTCAGCCCTTAACCCCAGTGTGCAGAAGTTGTCAAAACGTGTTTTTCAGCACAAATAAACACGTTTTGGCAACTTTGGTCAACAACATGTAAGTTATAGGGCAGGAACAGAACACTTTTCAAAACGTGTTTTTCATCCCGAAATAAACGCGTTTTCTCAACTCTTGGAATCACAGTGTAACTGACTGGTTCAGAAGAGCCCACTGAGTCAGCCCTTAACCCCAGTGTGCAGAAGTTGTCAAAACGTGTTTTTCAGCACAAATAAACACGTTTTGGCAACTTTGGTCACCAACATGTAAGTTATAGGGCAGGAACAGAACACTTTTCAAAACGTGTTTTTCAGCCCGAAATAAACGCGTTTTCTCAACTCCTGGAATCACAGTGTAACTGACTGGCTCAGAAGAGCCCACTGAGTCAGCCCTTAACCCCAGTGTGCAGAAGTTGTCAAAACGTGTTTTTCAGCCCAAATAAACACGTTTTGGCAACTTTGGTCAACAACATGTAAGTTATAGGGCAGGAACAGAACACTTTTCAAAACGTGTTTTTCAGCCCGAAATAAACGCGTTTTCTCAACCCTGTGAATCACAGTGTAACTGACTGGCTCAGAAGAGCCCACTGAGTCAGCCCTTAACCCCAGTGTGCAGAAGTTGTCAAAACGTGTTTTTAAGCACAAATAAACACGTTTTGGCAACTTTGGTCACCAACATGTAAGTTATAGGGCAGGAACAGAACACTTTTCAAAACGTGTTTTTCAGCCCGAAATAAACGCGTTTTCTCAACCCTTGGAATCACAGTGTAACTGACTGGCTCAGAAGAGCCCACTGAGTCAGCCCTTAACCCCAGTGTGCAGAAGTTGTCAAAACGTGTTTTTCAGCACAAATAAACACGTTTTGGCAACTTTGGTCAACAACATGTAAGTTATAGGGCAGGAACAGAACACTTTTCAAAACGTGTTTTTCAGCCCGAAATAAACGCGTTTTCTCAACTCTTGGAATCACAGTGTAACTGACTGGCTCAGAAGAGCCCACTGATTCAGCCCTTAACCCCAGTGTGCAGAAGTTGTCAAAACGTGTTTTTCAGCACAAATAAACACGTTTTGGCAACTTTGGTCAACAACATGTAAGTTATAGGGCAGGAACAGAACACTTTTCAAAACGTGTTTTTCAGCCCGAAATAAACGCGTTTTCTCAACTCTTGGAATCACAGTGTAACTGACTGGCTCAGAAGAGCCCACTGATTCAGCCCTTAACCCCAGTGTGCAGAAGTTGTCAAAACGTGTTTTTCAGCACAAATAAACACGTTTTGGCAACTTTGGTCACCAACATGTAAGTTATAGGGCAGGAACAGAACACTTTTCAAAACGTGTTTTTCAGCCCGAAATAAACGCGTTTTCTCAACTCCTGGAATCACAGTGTAACTGACTGGCTCAGAAGAGCCCACTGAGTCAGCCCTTAACCCCAGTGTGCAGAAGTTGTCAAAACGTGTTTTTCAGCACAAATAAACACGTTTTGGCAACTTTGGTCAACAACATGTAAGTTATAGGGCAGGAACAGAACACTTTTCAAAACGTGTTTTTCAGCCCGAAATAAACGCGTTTTCTCAACTCCTGGAATCACAGTGTAACTGACTGGCTCAGAAGAGCCCACTGAGTCAGCCCTTAACCCCAGTGTGCAGAAGTTGTCAAAACGTGTTTTTAAGCACAAATAAACACGTTTTGGCAACTTTGGTCACCAACATGTAAGTTATAGGGCAGGAACAGAACACTTTTCAAAACGTGTTTTTCAGCCCGAAATAAACGCGTTTTCTCAACCCTTGGAATCACAGTGTAACTGACTGGCTCAGAAGAGCCCACTGAGTCAGCCCTTAACCCCAGTGTGCAGAAGTTGTCAAAACGTGTTTTTCAGCACAAATAAACACGTTTTGGCAACTTTGGTCAACAACATGTAAGTTATAGGGCAGGAACAGAACACTTTTCAAAACGTGTTTTTCAGCCCGAAATAAACGCGTTTTCTCAACTCTTGGAATCACAGTGTAACTGACTGGCTCAGAAGAGCCCACTGAGTCAGCCCTTAACCCCAGTGTGCAGAAGTTGTCAAAACGTGTTTTTCAGCACAAATAAACACGTTTTGGCAACTTTGGTCACCAACATGTAAGTTATAGGGCAGGAACAGAACACTTTCAAAACGTGTTTTTCAGCCCGAAATAAACGCGTTTTCTCAACTCCTGGAATCACAGTGTAACTGACTGGCTCAGAAGAGCCCACTGAGTCAGCCCTTAACCCCAGTGTGCAGAAGTTGTCAAAACGTGTTTTTCAGCACAAATAAACACGTTTTGGCAACTTTGGTCAACAACATGTAAGTTATAGGGCAGGAACAGAACACTTTTCAAAACGTGTTTTTCATCCCGAAATAAACGCGTTTTCTCAACTCTTGGAATCACAGTGTAACTGACTGGTTCAGAAGAGCCCACTGAGTCAGCCCTTAACCCCAGTGTGCAGAAGTTGTCAAAACGTGTTTTTCAGCACAAATAAACACGTTTTGGCAACTTTGGTCACCAACATGTAAGTTATAGGGCAGGAACAGAACACTTTTCAAAACGTGTTTTTCAGCCCGAAATAAACGCGTTTTCTCAACTCCTGGAATCACAGTGTAACTGACTGGCTCAGAAGAGCCCACTGAGTCAGCCCTTAACCCCAGTGTGCAGAAGTTGTCAAAACGTGTTTTTCAGCCCAAATAAACACGTTTTGGCAACTTTGGTCAACAACATGTAAGTTATAGGGCAGGAACAGAACACTTTTCAAAACGTGTTTTTCAGCCCGAAATAAACGCGTTTTCTCAACCCTGTGAATCACAGTGTAACTGACTGGCTCAGAAGAGCCCACTGAGTCAGCCCTTAACCCCAGTGTGCAGAAGTTGTCAAAACGTGTTTTTAAGCACAAATAAACACGTTTTGGCAACTTTGGTCACCAACATGTAAGTTATAGGGCAGGAACAGAACACTTTTCAAAACGTGTTTTTCAGCCCGAAATAAACGCGTTTTCTCAACCCTTGGAATCACAGTGTAACTGACTGGCTCAGAAGAGCCCACTGAGTCAGCCCTTAACCCCAGTGTGCAGAAGTTGTCAAAACGTGTTTTTCAGCACAAATAAACACGTTTTGGCAACTTTGGTCAACAACATGTAAGTTATAGGGCAGGAACAGAACACTTTTCAAAACGTGTTTTTCAGCCCGAAATAAACGCGTTTTCTCAACTCTTGGAATCACAGTGTAACTGACTGGCTCAGAAGAGCCCACTGATTCAGCCCTTAACCCCAGTGTGCAGAAGTTGTCAAAACGTGTTTTTCAGCACAAATAAACACGTTTTGGCAACTTTGGTCAACAACATGTAAGTTATAGGGCAGGAACAGAACACTTTTCAAAACGTGTTTTTCAGCCCGAAATAAACGCGTTTTCTCAACTCTTGGAATCACAGTGTAACTGACTGGCTCAGAAGAGCCCACTGATTCAGCCCTTAACCCCAGTGTGCAGAAGTTGTCAAAACGTGTTTTTCAGCACAAATAAACACGTTTTGGCAACTTTGGTCACCAACATGTAAGTTATAGGGCAGGAACAGAACACTTTTCAAAACGTGTTTTTCAGCCCGAAATAAACGCGTTTTCTCAACTCCTGGAATCACAGTGTAACTGACTGGCTCAGAAGAGCCCACTGAGTCAGCCCTTAACCCCAGTGTGCAGAAGTTGTCAAAACGTGTTTTTCAGCACAAATAAACACGTTTTGGCAACTTTGGTCAACAACATGTAAGTTATAGGGCAGGAACAGAACACTTTTCAAAACGTGTTTTTCAGCCCGAAATAAACGCGTTTTCTCAACTCTTGGAATCACAGTGTAACTGACTGGCTCAGAAGAGCCCACTGAGTCAGCCCTTAACCCCAGTGTGCAGAAGTTGTCAAAACGTGTTTTTCAGCACAAATAAACACGTTTTGGCAACTTTGGTCAACAACATGTAAGTTATAGGGCAGGAACAGAACACTTTTCAAAACGTGTTTTTCAGCCCGAAATAAACGCGTTTTCTCAACCCTTGGAATCACAGTGTAACTGACTGGCTCAGAAGAGCCCAATGAGTAAGCCCTTAACCCCAGTGTGCAGAAGTTGTCAAAACGTGTTTTTCAGCACAAATAAACACGTTTTGGCAACTTTGGTCAACAACATGTAAGTTAAAGGGCAGGAACAGAACACTTTTCAAAACGTGTTTTTCAGCCCGAAATAAACGCGTTTTCTCAACTCTTGGAATCACAGTGTAACTGACTGGCTCAGAAGAGCCCACTGAGTCAGCCCTTAACCCCAGTGTGCAGAAGTTGTCAAAACGTGTTTTTCAGCACAAATAAACACGTTTTGGCAACTTTGGTCACCAACATGTAAGTTATAGGGCAGGAACAGAACACTTTTCAAAACGTGTTTTTCAGCCCGAAATAAACGCGTTTTCTCAACTCCTGGAATCACAGTGTAACTGACTGGCTCAGAAGAGCCCACTGAGTCAGCCCTTAACCCCAGTGTGCAGAAGTTGTCAAAACGTGTTTTTCAGCCCAAATAAACACGTTTTGGCAACTTTGGTCAACAACATGTAAGTTATAGGGCAGGAACAGAACACTTTTCAAAACGTGTTTTTCAGCCCGAAATAAACGCGTTTTCTCAACCCTTGGAATCACAGTGTAACTGACTGGCTCAGAAGAGCCCACTGAGTCAGCCCTTAACCCCAGTGTGCAGAAGTTGTCAAAACGTGTTTTTCAGCACAAATAAACACGTTTTGGCAACTTTGGTCACCAACATGTAAGTTATAGGGCAGGAACAGAACACTTTTCAAAACGTGTTTTTCAGCCCGAAATAAACGCGTTTTCTCAACCCTTGGAATCACAGTGTAACTGACTGGCTCAGAAGAGCCCACTGAGTCAGCCCTTAACCCCAGTGTGCAGAAGTTGTCAAAACGTGTTTTTCAGCACAAATAAACACGTTTTGGCAACTTTGGTCAACAACATGTAAGTTATAGGGCAGGAACAGAACACTTTTCAAAACGTGTTTTTCAGCCCGAAATAAACGCGTTTTCTCAACTCCTGGAATCACAGTGTAACTGACTGGCTCAGAAGAGCCCACTGAGTCAGCCCTTAACCCCAGTGTGCAGAAGTTGTCAAAACGTGTTTTTCAGCACAAATAAACACGTTTTGGCAACTTTGGTCAACAACATGTAAGTTATAGGGCAGGAACAGAACACTTTTCAAAACGTGTTTTTCAGCCCGAAATAAACGCGTTTTCTCAACCCTTGGAATCACAGTGTAACTGACTGGCTCAGAAGAGCCCAATGAGTAAGCCCTTAACCCCAGTGTGCAGAAGTTGTCAAAACGTGTTTTTCAGCACAAATAAACACGTTTTGGCAACTTTGGTCAACAACATGTAAGTTATAGGGCAGGAACAGAACACTTTTCAAAACGTGTTTTTCAGTCCGAAATAAACGCGTTTTCTCAACTCTTGGAATCACAGTGTAACTGACTGGCTCAGAAGAGCCCACTGAGTCAGCCCTTAACCCCAGTGTGCAGAAGTTGTCAAAACGTGTTTTTCAGCACAAATAAACAAGTTTTGGCAACTTTGGTCACCAACATGTAAGTTATAGGGCAGGAACAGAACACTTTCAAAACGTGTTTTTCAGCCCGAAATAAACGCGTTTTCTCAACTCCTGGAATCACAGTGTAACTGACTGGCTCAGAAGAGCCCACTGAGTCAGCCCTTAACCCCAGTGTGCAGAAGTTGTCAAAACGTGTTTTTCAGCACAAATAAACACGTTTTGGCAACTTTGGTCAACAACATGTAAGTTATAGGGCAGGAACAGAACACTTTTCAAAACGTGTTTTTCATCCCGAAATAAACGCGTTTTCTCAACTCTTGGAATCACAGTGTAACTGACTGGTTCAGAAGAGCCCACTGAGTCAGCCCTTAACCCCAGTGTGCAGAAGTTGTCAAAACGTGTTTTTCAGCACAAATAAACACGTTTTGGCAACTTTGGTCACCAACATGTAAGTTATAGGGCAGGAACAGAACACTTTTCAAAACGTGTTTTTCAGCCCGAAATAAACGCGTTTTCTCAACTCCTGGAATCACAGTGTAACTGACTGGCTCAGAAGAGCCCACTGAGTCAGCCCTTAACCCCAGTGTGCAGAAGTTGTCAAAACGTGTTTTTCAGCCCAAATAAACACGTTTTGGCAACTTTGGTCAACAACATGTAAGTTATAGGGCAGGAACAGAACACTTTTCAAAACGTGTTTTTCAGCCCGAAATAAACGCGTTTTCTCAACCCTGTGAATCACAGTGTAACTGACTGGCTCAGAAGAGCCCACTGAGTCAGCCCTTAACCCCAGTGTGCAGAAGTTGTCAAAACGTGTTTTAAAGCACAAATAAACACGTTTTGGCAACTTTGGTCACCAACATGTAAGTTATAGGGCAGGAACAGAACACTTTTCAAAACGTGTTTTTCAGCCCGAAATAAACGCGTTTTCTCAACCCTGTGAATCACAGTGTAACTGACAGGCTCAGAAGAGCCCACTGAGTCAGCCCTTAACCCCAGTGTGCAGAAGTTGTCAAAACGTGTTTTAAAGCACAAATAAACACGTTTTGGCAACTTTGGTCACCAACATGTAAGTTATAGGGCAGGAACAGAACACTTTTCAAAACGTGTTTTTCAGCCCGAAATAAACGCGTTTTCTCAACCCTTGGAATCACAGTGTAACTGACTGGCTCAGAAGAGCCCACTGAGTCAGCCCTTAACCCCAGTGTGCAGAAGTTGTCAAAACGTGTTTTTCAGCACAAATAAACACGTTTTGGCAACTTTGGTCAACAACATGTAAGTTATAGGGCAGGAACAGAACACTTTTCAAAACGTGTTTTTCAGCCCGAAATAAACGCGTTTTCTCAACTCTTGGAATCACAGTGTAACTGACTGGCTCAGAAGAGCCCACTGATTCAGCCCTTAACCCCAGTGTGCAGAAGTTGTCAAAACGTGTTTTTCAGCACAAATAAACACGTTTTGGCAACTTTGGTCACCAACATGTAAGTTATAGGGCAGGAACAGAACACTTTTCAAAACGTGTTTTTCAGCCCGAAATAAACGCGTTTTCTCAACTCCTGGAATCACAGTGTAACTGACTGGCTCAGAAGAGCCCACTGAGTCAGCCCTTAACCCCAGTGTGCAGAAGTTGTCAAAACGTGTTTTTCAGCACAAATAAACACGTTTTGGCAACTTTGGTCAACAACATGTAAGTTATAGGGCAGGAACAGAACACTTTTCAAAACGTGTTTTTCAGCCCGAAATAAACGCGTTTTCTCAACTCTTGGAATCACAGTGTAACTGACTGGCTCAGAAGAGCCCACTGAGTCAGCCCTTAACCCCAGTGTGCAGGAGTTGTCAAAACGTGTTTTTCAGCACAAATAAACACGTTTTGGCAACTTTGGTCAACAACATGTAAGTTATAGGGCAGGAACAGAACACTTTTCAAAACGTGTTTTTCAGCCCGAAATAAACGCGTTTTCTCAACCCTTGGAATCACAGTGTAACTGACTGGCTCAGAAGAGCCCACTGAGTCAGCCCTTAACCCCAGTGTGCAGAAGTTGTCAAAACGTGTTTTTCAGCACAAATAAACACGTTTTGGCAACTTTGGTCACCAACATGTAAGTTATAGGGCAGGAACAGAACACTTTTCAAAACGTGTTTTTCAGCCCGAAATAAACGCGTTTTCTCAACCCTTGGAATCACAGTGTAACTGACTGGCTCAGAAGAGCCCACTGAGTCAGCCCTTAACCCCAGTGTGCAAAAGTTGTCAAAACGTGTTTTTAAGCACAAATAAACACGTCTTGGCAACTTTGGTCACCAACATGTAAGTTATAGGGCAGGAACAGAACACTTTTCAAAACGTGTTTTTCAGCCCGAAATAAACGCGTTTTCTCAACTCCTGGAATCACAGTGTAACTGACTGGCTCAGAAGAGCCCACTGAGTCAGCCCTTAACCCCAGTGTGCAGAAGTTGTCAAAACGTGTTTTTCAGCACAAATAAACACGTTTTGGCAACTTTGGTCAACAACATGTAAGTTATAGGGCAGGAACAGAACACTTTTCAAAACGTGTTTTTCAGCCCGAAATAAACGCGTTTTCTCAACTCCTGGAATCACAGTGTAACTGACTGGCTCAGAAGAGCCCACTGAGTCAGCCCTTAACCCCAGTGTGCAGAAGTTGTCAAAACGTGTTTTTCAGCACAAATAAACACGTTTTGGCAACTTTGGTCACCAACATGTAAGTTATAGGGCAGGAACAGAACACTTTTCAAAACGTGTTTTTCAGCCCGAAATAAACGCGTTTTCTCAACCCTTGGAATCACAGTGTAACTGACTGGCTCAGAAGAGCCCACTGATTCAGCCCTTAACCCCAGTGTGCAGAAGTTGTCAAAACGTGTTTTTCAGCACAAATAAACACGTTTTGGCAACTTTGGTCACCAACATGTAAGTTATAGGGCAGGAACAGAACACTTTTCAAAACGTGTTTTTCAGCCCGAAATAAACGCGTTTTCTCAACTCCTGGAATCACAGTGTAACTGACTGGCTCAGAAAAGCCCACTGAGTCAGCCCTTAACCCCAGTGTGCAGAAGTTGTCAAAACGTGTTTTTCAGCACAAATAAACACGTTTTGGCAACTTTGGTCAACAACATGTAAGTTATAGGGCAGGAACAGAACACTTTTCAAAACGTGTTTTTCAGCCCGAAATAAACGCGTTTTCTCAACCCTTGGAATCACAGTGTAACTGACTGGCTCAGAAGAGCCCACTGAGTCAGCCCTTAACCCCAGTGTGCAGAAGTTGTCAAAACGTGTTTTTCAGCACAAATAAACACGTTTTGGCAACTTTGGTCAACAACATGTAAGTTATAGGGCAGGAACAGAACACTTTTCAAAACGTGTTTTTCAGCCCGAAATAAACGCGTTTTCTCAACTCTTGGAATCACAGTGTAACTGACTGGCTCAGAAGAGCCCACTGAGCCAGCCCTTAACCCCAGTGTGCAGAAGTTGTCAAAACGTGTTTTTCAGCACAAATAAACACGTTTTGGCAACTTTGGTCAACAACATGTAAGTTATAGGGCAGGAACAGAACACTTTTCAAAACGTGTTTTTCAGCCCGAAATAAACGCGTTTTCTCAACTCTTGGAATCACAGTGTAACTGACTGGCTCAGAAGAGCCCACTGAGCCAGCCCTTAACCCCAGTGTGCAGAAGTTGTCAAAACGTGTTTTTCAGCACAAATAAACACGTTTTGGCAACTTTGGTCAACAACATGTAAGTTATAGGGCAGGAACAGAACACTTTTCAAAACGTGTTTTGCAGCCCGAAATAAACGCGTTTTCTCAACCCTTGGAATCACAGTGTAACTGACTGGCTCAGAAGAGCCCACTGAGTCAGCCCTTAACCCCAGTGTGCAGAAGTTGTCAAAATGTGTTTTTCAGCACAAATAAACACGTTTTGGCAACTTTGGTCACCAACATGTAAGTTATAGGGCAGGAACAGAACACTTTTCAAAACGTGTTTTTCAGCCCGAAATAAACGCGTTTTCTCAACTCCTGGAATCACAGTGTAACTGACTGGCTCAGAAGAGCCCACTGAGTCAGCCCTTAACCCCAGTGTGCAGAAGTTGTCAAAACGTGTTTTTCAGCACAAATAAACACGTTTTGGCAACTTTGGTCAACAACATGTAAGTTATAGGGCAGGAACAGAACACTTTTCAAAACGTGTTTTTCAGCCCGAAATAAACGCGTTTTCTCAACCCTTGGAATCACAGTGTAACTGACTGGCTCAGAAGAGCCCACTGAGTCAGCCCTTAACCCCAGTGTGCAGAAGTTGTCAAAACGTGTTTTTCAGCACAAATAAACACGTTTTGGCAACTTTGGTCAACAACATGTAAGTTATAGGGCAGGAACAGAACACTTTTCAAAACGTGTTTTTCAGCCCGAAATAAACGCGTTTTCTCAACTCTTGGAATCACAGTGTAACTGACTGGCTCAGAAGAGCCCACTGATTCAGCCCTTAACCCCAGTGTGCAGAAGTTGTCAAAACGTGTTTTTCAGCACAAATAAACACGTTTTGGCAACTTTGGTCACCAACATGTAAGTTATAGGGCAGGAACAGAACACTTTTCAAAACGTGTTTTTCAGCCCGAAATAAACGCGTTTTCTCAACTCCTGGAATCACAGTGTAACTGACTGGCTCAGAAGAGCCCACTGAGTCAGCCCTTAACCCCAGTGTGCAGAAGTTGTCAAAACGTGTTTTTCAGCACAAATAAACACGTTTTGGCAACTTTGGTCAACAACATGTAAGTTATAGGGCAGGAACAGAACACTTTTCAAAACGTGTTTTTCAGCCCGAAATAAACGCGTTTTCTCAACTCTTGGAATCACAGTGTAACTGACTGGCTCAGAAGAGCCCACTGAGTCAGCCCTTAACCCCAGTGTGCAGAAGTTGTCAAAACGTGTTTTTAAGCACAAATAAACACGTTTTGGCAACTTTGGTCACCAACATGTAAGTTATAGGGCAGGAACAGAACACTTTTCAAAACGTGTTTTTCAGCCCGAAATAAACGCGTTTTCTCAACCCTTGGAATCACAGTGTAACTGACTGGCTCAGAAGAGCCCACTGATTCAGCCCTTAACCCCAGTGTGCAGAAGTTGTCAAAACGTGTTTTTCAGCACAAATAAACACGTTTTGGCAACTTTGGTCACCAACATGTAAGTTATAGGGCAGGAACAGAACACTTTTCAAAACGTGTTTTTCAGCCCGAAATAAACGCGTTTTCTCAACTCCTGGAATCACAGTGTAACTGACTGGCTCAGAAGAGCCCACTGAGTCAGCCCTTAACCCCAGTGTGCAGAAGTTGTCAAAACGTGTTTTTCAGCCCAAATAAACACGTTTTGGCAACTTTGGTCAACAACATGTAAGTTATAGGGCAGGAACAGAACACTTTTCAAAACGTGTTTTTCAGCCCGAAATAAACGCGTTTTCTCAACCCTTGGAATCACAGTGTAACTGACTGGCTCAGAAGAGCCCACTGAGTCAGCCCTTAACCCCAGTGTGCAGAAGTTGTCAAAACGTGTTTCTCAGCACAAATAAACACGTTTTGGCAACTTTGGTCACCAACATGTAAGTTATAGGGCAGGAACAGAACACTTTTCAAAACGTGTTTTTCAGCCCGAAATAAACGCGTTTTCTCAACCCTGTGAATCACAGTGTAACTGACAGGCTCAGAAGAGCCCACTGAGTCAGCCCTTAACCCCAGTGTGCAGAAGTTGTCAAAACGTGTTTTAAAGCACAAATAAACACGTTTTGGCAACTTTGGTCAACAACATGTAAGTTATAGGGCAGGAACAGAACACTTTTCAAAACGTGTTTTTCAGCCCGAAATAAACGCGTTTTCTCAACCCTTGGAATCACAGTGTAACTGACTGGCTCAGAAGAGCCCACTGAGTCAGCCCTTAACCCCAGTGTGCAGAAGTTGTCAAAACGTGTTTTAAAGCACAAATAAACACGTTTTGGCAACTTTGGTCACCAACATGTAAGTTATAGGGCAGGAACAGAACACTTTTCAAAACGTGTTTTTCAGCCCGAAATAAACGCGTTTTCTCAACCCTGTGAATCACAGTGTAACTGACAGGCTCAGAAGAGCCCACTGAGTCAGCCCTTAACCCCAGTGTGCAGAAGTTGTCAAAACGTGTTTTAAAGCACAAATAAACACGTTTTGGCAACTTTGGTCACCAACATGTAAGTTATAGGGCAGGAACAGAACACTTTTCAAAACGTGTTTTTCAGCCCGAAATAAACGCGTTTTCTCAACCCTTGGAATCACAGTGTAACTGACTGGCTCAGAAGAGCCCACTGAGTCAGCCCTTAACCCCAGTGTGCAGAAGTTGTCAAAACGTGTTTTTCAGCACAAATAAACACGTTTTGGCAACTTTGGTCAACAACATGTAAGTTATAGGGCAGGAACAGAACACTTTTCAAAACGTGTTTTTCAGCCCGAAATAAACGCGTTTTCTCAACTCTTGGAATCACAGTGTAACTGACTGGCTCAGAAGAGCCCACTGATTCAGCCCTTAACCCCAGTGTGCAGAAGTTGTCAAAACGTGTTTTTCAGCACAAATAAACACGTTTTGGCAACTTTGGTCACCAACATGTAAGTTATAGGGCAGGAACAGAACACTTTTCAAAACGTGTTTTTCAGCCCGAAATAAACGCGTTTTCTCAACTCCTGGAATCACAGTGTAACTGACTGGCTCAGAAGAGCCCACTGAGTCAGCCCTTAACCCCAGTGTGCAAAAGTTGTCAAAACGTGTTTTTAAGCACAAATAAACACGTCTTGGCAACTTTGGTCACCAACATGTAAGTTATAGGGCAGGAACAGAACACTTTTCAAAACGTGTTTTTCAGCCCGAAATAAACGCGTTTTCTCAACTCCTGGAATCACAGTGTAACTGACTGGCTCAGAAGAGCCCACTGAGTCAGCCCTTAACCCCAGTGTGCAGAAGTTGTCAAAACGTGTTTTTCAGCACAAATAAACACGTTTTGGCAACTTTGGTCAACAACATGTAAGTTATAGGGCAGGAACAGAACACTTTTCAAAACGTGTTTTTCAGCCCGAAATAAACGCGTTTTCTCAACTCCTGGAATCACAGTGTAACTGACTGGCTCAGAAGAGCCCACTGAGTCAGCCCTTAACCCCAGTGTGCAGAAGTTGTCAAAACGTGTTTTTCAGCACAAATAAACACGTTTTGGCAACTTTGGTCACCAACATGTAAGTTATAGGGCAGGAACAGAACACTTTTCAAAACGTGTTTTTCAGCCCGAAATAAACGCGTTTTCTCAACCCTTGGAATCACAGTGTAACTGACTGGCTCAGAAGAGCCCACTGATTCAGCCCTTAACCCCAGTGTGCAGAAGTTGTCAAAACGTGTTTTTCAGCACAAATAAACACGTTTTGGCAACTTTGGTCACCAACATGAAAGTTATAGGGCAGGAACAGAACACTTTTCAAAACGTGTTTTTCAGCCCGAAATAAACGCGTTTTCTCAACTCCTGGAATCACAGTGTAACTGACTGGCTCAGAAGAGCCCACTGAGTCAGCCCTTAACCCCAGTGTGCAGAAGTTGTCAAAACGTGTTTTTCAGCACAAATAAACACGTTTTGGCAACTTTGGTCAACAACATGTAAGTTATAGGGCAGGAACAGAACACTTTTCAAAACGTGTTTTTCAGCCCGAAATAAACGCGTTTTCTCAACCCTTGGAATCACAGTGTAACTGACTGGCTCAGAAGAGCCCACTGAGTCAGCCCTTAACCCCAGTGTGCAGAAGTTGTCAAAACGTGTTTTTCAGCACAAATAAACACGTTTTGGCAACTTTGGTCAACAACATGTAAGTTATAGGGCAGGAACAGAACACTTTTCAAAACGTGTTTTTCAGCCCGAAATAAACGCGTTTTCTCAACTCTTGGAATCACAGTGTAACTGACTGGCTCAGAAGAGCCCACTGAGCCAGCCCTTAACCCCAGTGTGCAGAAGTTGTCAAAACGTGTTTTTCAGCACAAATAAACACGTTTTGGCAACTTTGGTCAACAACATGTAAGTTATAGGGCAGGAACAGAACACTTTTCAAAACGTGTTTTTCAGCCCGAAATAAACGCGTTTTCTCAACTCCTGGAATCACAGTGTAACTGACTGGCTCAGAAGAGCCCACTGAGTCAGCCCTTAACCCCAGTGTGCAGAAGTTGTCAAAACGTGTTTTTCAGCACAAATAAACACGTTTTGGCAACTTTGGTCAACAACATGTAAGTTATAGGGCAGGAACAGAACACTTTTCAAAACGTGTTTTTCAGCCCGAAATAAACGCGTTTTCTCAACTCTTGGAATCACAGTGTAACTGACTGGCTCAGAAGAGCCCACTGATTCAGCCCTTAACCCCAGTGTGCAGAAGTTGTCAAAACGTGTTTTTCAGCACAAATAAACACGTTTTGGCAACTTTGGTCACCAACATGTAAGTTATAGGGCAGGAACAGAACACTTTTCAAAACGTGTTTTTCAGCCCGAAATAAACGCGTTTTCTCAACTCCTGGAATCACAGTGCAACTGACTGGCTCAGAAGAGCCCACTGAGTCAGCCCTTAACCCCAGTGTGCAGAAGTTGTCAAAACGTGTTTTTCAGCACAAATAAACACGTTTTGGCAACTTTGGTCAACAACATGTAAGTTATAGGGCAGGAACAGAACACTTTTCAAAACGTGTTTTTCAGCCCGAAATAAACGCGATTTCTCAACTCTTGGAATCACAGTGTAACTGACTGGCTCAGAAGAGCCCACTGAGTCAGCCCTTAACCCCAGTGTGCAGAAGTTGTCAAAACGTGTTTTTAAGCACAAATAAACACGTTTTGGCAACTTTGGTCACCAACATGTAAGTTATAGGGCAGGAACAGAACACTTTTCAAAACGTGTTTTTCAGCCCGAAATAAACGCGTTTTCTCAACCCTTGGAATCACAGTGTAACTGACTGGCTCAGAAGAGCCCACTGATTCAGCCCTTAACCCCAGTGTGCAGAAGTTGTCAAAACGTGTTTTTCAGCACAAATAAACACGTTTTGGCAACTTTGGTCACCAACATGTAAGTTATAGGGCAGGAACAGAACACTTTTCAAAACGTGTTTTTCAGCCCGAAATAAACGCGTTTTCTCAACTCCTGGAATCACAGTGTAACTGACTGGCTCAGAAGAGCCCACTGAGTCAGCCCTTAACCCCAGTGTGCAGAAGTTGTCAAAACGTGTTTTTCAGCCCAAATAAACACGTTTTGGCAACTTTGGTCACCAACATGTAAGTTATAGGGCAGGAACAGAACACTTTTCAAAACGTGTTTTTCAGCCCGAAATAAACGCGTTTTCTCAACTCCTGGAATCACAGTGCAACTGACTGGCTCAGAAGAGCCCACTGAGTCAGCCCTTAACCCCAGTGTGCAGAAGTTGTCAAAACGTGTTTTTCAGCACAAATAAACACGTTTTGGCAACTTTGGTCAACAACATGTAAGTTATAGGGCAGGAACAGAACACTTTTCAAAACGTGTTTTTCAGCCCGAAATAAACGCGTTTTCTCAACTCTTGGAATCACAGTGTAACTGACTGGCTCAGAAGAGCCCACTGAGTCAGCCCTTAACCCCAGTGTGCAGAAGTTGTCAAAACGTGTTTTTAAGCACAAATAAACACGTTTTGGCAACTTTGGTCACCAACATGTAAGTTATAGGGCAGGAACAGAACACTTTTCAAAACGTGTTTTTCAGCCCGAAATAAACGCGTTTTCTCAACCCTTGGAATCACAGTGTAACTGACTGGCTCAGAAGAGCCCACTGATTCAGCCCTTAACCCCAGTGTGCAGAAGTTGTCAAAACGTGTTTTTCAGCACAAATAAACACGTTTTGGCAACTTTGGTCACCAACATGTAAGTTATAGGGCAGGAACAGAACACTTTTCAAAACGTGTTTTTCAGCCCGAAATAAACGCGTTTTCTCAACTCCTGGAATCACAGTGTAACTGACTGGCTCAGAAGAGCCCACTGAGTCAGCCCTTAACCCCAGTGTGCAGAAGTTGTCAAAACGTGTTTTTCAGCCCAAATAAACACGTTTTGGCAACTTTGGTCAACAACATGTAAGTTATAGGGCAGGAACAGAACACTTTTCAAAACGTGTTTTTCAGCCCGAAATAAACGCGTTTTCTCAACCCTTGGAATCACAGTGTAACTGACTGGCTCAGAAGAGCCCACTGAGTCAGCCCTTAACCCCAGTGTGCAGAAGTTGTCAAAACGTGTTTTTCAGCACAAATAAACACGTTTTGGCAACTTTGGTCACCAACATGTAAGTTATAGGGCAGGAACAGAACACTTTTCAAAACGTGTTTTTCAGCCCGAAATAAACGCGTTTTCTCAACCCTTGGAATCACAGTGTAACTGACTGGCTCAGAAGAGCCCACTGAGTCAGCCCTTAACCCCAGTGTGCAGAAGTTGTCAAAACGTGTTTTTCAGCACAAATAAACACGTTTTGGCAACTTTGGTCAACAACATGTAAGTTATAGGGCAGGAACAGAACACTTTTCAAAACGTGTTTTTCAGCCCGAAATAAACGCGTTTTCTCAACTCTTGGAATCACAGTGTAACTGACTGGCTCAGAAGAGCCCACTGATTCAGCCCTTAACCCCAGTGTGCAGAAGTTGTCAAAACGTGTTTTTCAGCACAAATAAACACGTTTTGGCAACTTTGGTCACCAACATGTAAGTTATAGGGCAGGAACAGAACACTTTTCAAAACGTGTTTTTCAGCCCGAAATAAACGCGTTTTCTCAACTCCTGGAATCACAGTGTAACTGACTGGCTCAGAAGAGCCCACTGAGTCAGCCCTTAACCCCAGTGTGCAGAAGTTGTCAAAACGTGTTTTTCAGCACAAATAAACACGTTTTGGCAACTTTGGTCAACAACATGTAAGTTATAGGG
Organism: Lepisosteus platostomus; assembly: GCF_059453375.1. Lineage (NCBI taxonomy): Eukaryota > Metazoa > Chordata > Actinopteri > Semionotiformes > Lepisosteidae > Lepisosteus > Lepisosteus platostomus. Next base: position 29,851,157 of record NC_142620.1, on the reverse strand, counting down.
CAGGAACAGAACACTTTTCAAAACGTGTTTTTCAGCCCGAAATAAACGCGTTTTCTCAACTCTTGGAATCACAGTGTAACTGACTGGCTCAGAAGAGCCCACTGAGTCAGCCCTTAACCCCAGTGTGCAGGAGTTGTCAAAACGTGTTTTTCAGCACAAATAAACACGTTTTGGCAACTTTGGTCAACAACATGTAAGTTATAGGGCAGGAACAGAACACTTTTCAAAACGTGTTTTTCAGCCCGAAATAAACGCGTTTTCTCAACCCTTGGAATCACAGTGTAACTGACTGGCTCAGAAGAGCCCACTGAGTCAGCCCTTAACCCCAGTGTGCAGAAGTTGTCAAAACGTGTTTTTCAGCACAAATAAACACGTTTTGGCAACTTTGGTCACCAACATGTAAGTTATAGGGCAGGAACAGAACACTTTTCAAAACGTGTTTTTCAGCCCGAAATAAACGCGTTTTCTCAACCCTTGGAATCACAGTGTAACTGACTGGCTCAGAAGAGCCCACTGAGTCAGCCCTTAACCCCAGTGTGCAAAAGTTGTCAAAACGTGTTTTTAAGCACAAATAAACACGTCTTGGCAACTTTGGTCACCAACATGTAAGTTATAGGGCAGGAACAGAACACTTTTCAAAACGTGTTTTTCAGCCCGAAATAAACGCGTTTTCTCAACTCCTGGAATCACAGTGTAACTGACTGGCTCAGAAGAGCCCACTGAGTCAGCCCTTAACCCCAGTGTGCAGAAGTTGTCAAAACGTGTTTTTCAGCACAAATAAACACGTTTTGGCAACTTTGGTCAACAACATGTAAGTTATAGGGCAGGAACAGAACACTTTTCAAAACGTGTTTTTCAGCCCGAAATAAACGCGTTTTCTCAACCCTTGGAATCACAGTGTAACTGACTGGCTCAGAAGAGCCCACTGAGTCAGCCCTTAACCCCAGTGTGCAGAAGTTGTCAAAACATGTTTTTCAGCACAAATAAACACGTTTTGGCAACTTTGGTCACCAACATGTAAGTTATAGGGCCGGAACAGAACACTTTTCAAAACGTGTTTTTCAGCCCGAAATAAACGCGTTTTCTCAACCCTTGGAATCACAGTGTAACTGACTGGCTCAGAAGAGCCCACTGAGTCAGCCCTTAACCCCAGTGTGCAGAAGTTGTCAAAACGTGTTTTTAAGCACAAATAAACACGTTTTGGCAACTTTGGTCACCAACATGTAAGTTATAGGGCAGGAACAGAACACTTTTCAAAACGTGTTTTTCAGCCCGAAATAAACGCGTTTTCTCAACTCCTGGAATCACAGTGTAACTGACTGGCTCAGAAGAGCCCACTGAGTCAGCCCTTAACCCCAGTGTGCAGAAGTTGTCAAAACGTGTTTTTCAGCACAAATAAACACGTTTTGGCAACTTTGGTCAACAACATGTAAGTTATAGGGCAGGAACAGAACACTTTTCAAAACGTGTTTTTCAGCCCGAAATAAACGCGTTTTCTCAACTCCTGGAATCACAGTGTAACTGACTGGCTCAGAAGAGCCCACTGAGTCAGCCCTTAACCCCAGTGTGCAGAAGTTGTCAAAACGTGTTTTTCAGCACAAATAAACACGTTTTGGCAACTTTGGTCAACAACATGTAAGTTATAGGGCAGGAACAGAACACTTTTCAAAACGTGTTTTTCAGCCCGAAATAAACGCGTTTTCTCAACTCCTGGAATCACAGTGTAACTGACTGGCTCAGAAGAGCCCACTGAGTCAGCCCTTAACCCCAGTGTGCAGAAGTTGTCAAAACGTGTTTTTCAGCACAAATAAACACGTTTTGGCAACTTTGGTCAACAACATGTAAGTTATAGGGCAAGAACAGAACACTTTTCAAAACGTGTTTTTCAGCCCGAAATAAACGCGTTTTCTCAACCCTTGGAATCACAGTGTAACTGACTGGCTCAGAAGAGCCCACTGAGTCAGCCCTTAACCCCAGTGTGCAGAAGTTGTCAAAACGTGTTTTTCAGCACAAATAAACACGTTTTGGCAACTTTGGTCAACAACATGTAAGTTATAGGGCAGGAACAGAACACTTTTCAAAACGTGTTTTGCAGCCCGAAATAAACGCGTTTTCTCAACCCTTGGAATCACAGTGTAACTGACTGGCTCAGAAGAGCCCACTGAGTCAGCCCTTAACCCCAGTGTGCAGAAGTTGTCAAAATGTGTTTTTCAGCACAAATAAACACGTTTTGGCAACTTTGGTCACCAACATGTAAGTTATAGGGCAGGAACAGAACACTTTTCAAAACGTGTTTTTCAGCCCGAAATAAACGCGTTTTCTCAACTCCTGGAATCACAGTGTAACTGACTGGCTCAGAAGAGCCCACTGAGTCAGCCCTTAACCCCAGTGTGCAGAAGTTGTCAAAACGTGTTTTTCAGCACAAATAAACACGTTTTGGCAACTTTGGTCAACAACATGTAAGTTATAGGGCAGGAACAGAACACTTTTCAAAACGTGTTTTTCAGCCCGAAATAAACGCGTTTTCTCAACCCTTGGAATCACAGTGTAACTGACTGGCTCAGAAGAGCCCACTGAGTCAGCCCTTAACCCCAGTGTGCAGAAGTTGTCAAAACGTGTTTTTCAGCACAAATAAACACGTTTTGGCAACTTTGGTCAACAACATGTAAGTTATAGGGCAGGAACAGAACACTTTTCAAAACGTGTTTTTCAGCCCGAAATAAACGCGTTTTCTCAACTCTTGGAATCACAGTGTAACTGACTGGCTCAGAAGAGCCCACTGATTCAGCCCTTAACCCCAGTGTGCAGAAGTTGTCAAAACGTGTTTTTCAGCACAAATAAACACGTTTTGGCAACTTTGGTCACCAACATGTAAGTTATAGGGCAGGAACAGAACACTTTTCAAAACGTGTTTTTCAGCCCGAAATAAACGCGTTTTCTCAACTCCTGGAATCACAGTGCAACTGACTGGCTCAGAAGAGCCCACTGAGTCAGCCCTTAACCCCAGTGTGCAGAAGTTGTCAAAACGTGTTTTTCAGCACAAATAAACACGTTTTGGCAACTTTGGTCAACAACATGTAAGTTATAGGGCAGGAACAGAACACTTTTCAAAACGTGTTTTTCAGCCCGAAATAAACGCGTTTTCTCAACTCTTGGAATCACAGTGTAACTGACTGGCTCAGAAGAGCCCACTGAGTCAGCCCTTAACCCCAGTGTGCAGAAGTTGTCAAAACGTGTTTTTAAGCACAAATAAACACGTTTTGGCAACTTTGGTCACCAACATGTAAGTTATAGGGCAGGAACAGAACACTTTTCAAAACGTGTTTTTCAGCCCGAAATAAACGCGTTTTCTCAACCCTTGGAATCACAGTGTAACTGACTGGCTCAGAAGAGCCCACTGATTCAGCCCTTAACCCCAGTGTGCAGAAGTTGTCAAAACGTGTTTTTCAGCACAAATAAACACGTTTTGGCAACTTTGGTCACCAACATGTAAGTTATAGGGCAGGAACAGAACACTTTTCAAAACGTGTTTTTCAGCCCGAAATAAACGCGTTTTCTCAACTCCTGGAATCACAGTGTAACTGACTGGCTCAGAAGAGCCCACTGAGTCAGCCCTTAACCCCAGTGTGCAGAAGTTGTCAAAACGTGTTTTTCAGCCCAAATAAACACGTTTTGGCAACTTTGGTCAACAACATGTAAGTTATAGGGCAGGAACAGAACACTTTTCAAAACGTGTTTTTCAGCCCGAAATAAACGCGTTTTCTCAACCCTTGGAATCACAGTGTAACTGACTGGCTCAGAAGAGCCCACTGAGTCAGCCCTTAACCCCAGTGTGCAGAAGTTGTCAAAACGTGTTTTTCAGCACAAATAAACACGTTTTGGCAACTTTGGTCACCAACATGTAAGTTATAGGGCAGGAACAGAACACTTTTCAAAACGTGTTTTTCAGCCCGAAATAAACGCGTTTTCTCAACCCTTGGAATCACAGTGTAACTGACTGGCTCAGAAGAGCCCACTGAGTCAGCCCTTAACCCCAGTGTGCAGAAGTTGTCAAAACGTGTTTTTAAGCACAAATAAACACGTTTTGGCAACTTTGGTCACCAACATGTAAGTTATAGGGCAGGAACAGAACACTTTTCAAAACGTGTTTTTCAGCCCGAAATAAACGCGTTTTCTCAACCCTTGGAATCACAGTGTAACTGACTGGCTCAGAAGAGCCCACTGAGTCAGCCCTTAACCCCAGTGTGCAGAAGTTGTCAAAACGTGTTTTTCAGCACAAATAAACACGTTTTGGCAACTTTGGTCAACAACATGTAAGTTATAGGGCAGGAACAGAACACTTTTCAAAACGTGTTTTTCAGCCCGAAATAAACGCGTTTTCTCAACCCTTGGAATCACAGTGTAACTGACTGGCTCAGAAGAGCCCACTGAGTCAGCCCTTAACCCCAGTGTGCAGAAGTTGTCAAAACGTGTTTTTCAGCACAAATAAACACGTTTTGGCAACTTTGGTCAACAACATGTAAGTTATAGGGCAGGAACAGAACACTTTTCAAAACGTGTTTTTCAGCCCGAAATAAACGCGTTTTCTCAACTCTTGGAATCACAGTGTAACTGACTGGCTCAGAAGAGCCCACTGAGTCAGCCCTTAACCCCAGTGTGCAGAAGTTGTCAAAACGTGTTTTTCAGCACAAATAAACACGTTTTGGCAACTTTGGTCACCAACATGTAAGTTATAGGGCAGGAACAGAACACTTTTCAAAACGTGTTTTTCAGCCCGAAATAAACGCGTTTTCTCAACTCCTGGAATCACAGTGTAACTGACTGGCTCAGAAGAGCCCACTGAGTCAGCCCTTAACCCCAGTGTGCAGAAGTTGTCAAAACGTGTTTTTCAGCCCAAATAAACACGTTTTGGCAACTTTGGTCAACAACATGTAAGTTATAGGGCAGGAACAGAACACTTTTCAAAACGTGTTTTTCAGCCCGAAATAAACGCGTTTTCTCAACCCTTGGAATCACAGTGTAACTGACTGGCTCAGAAGAGCCCACTGAGTCAGCCCTTAACCCCAGTGTGCAGAAGTTGTCAAAACGTGTTTTTCAGCACAAATAAACACGTTTTGGCAACTTTGGTCAACAACATGTAAGTTATAGGGCAGGAACAGAACACTTTTCAAAACGTGTTTTTCAGCCCGAAATAAACGCGTTTTCTCAACCCTTGGAATCACAGTGTAACTGACTGGCTCAGAAGAGCCCACTGAGTCAGCCCTTAACCCCAGTGTGCAGAAGTTGTCAAAACGTGTTTTTCAGCACAAATAAACACGTTTTGGCAACTTTGGTCAACAACATGTAAGTTATAGGGCAGGAACAGAACACTTTTCAAAACGTGTTTTTCAGCCCGAAATAAACGCGTTTTCTCAACTCTTGGAATCACAGTGTAACTGACTGGCTCAGAAGAGCCCACTGAGTCAGCCCTTAACCCCAGTGTGCAGAAGTTGTCAAAACGTGTTTTTCAGCACAAATAAACACGTTTTGGCAACTTTGGTCACCAACATGTAAGTTATAGGGCAGGAACAGAACACTTTTCAAAACGTGTTTTTCAGCACGAAATAAACGCGTTTTCTCAACTCCTGGAATCACAGTGTAACTGACTGGCTCAGAAGAGCCCACTGAGTCAGCCCTTAACCCCAGTGTGCAGAAGTTGTCAAAACGTGTTTTTCAGCCCAAATAAACACGTTTTGGCAACTTTGGTCAACAACATGTAAGTTATAGGGCAGGAACAGAACACTTTTCAAAACGTGTTTTTCAGCCCGAAATAAACGCGTTTTCTCAACCCTGTGAATCACAGTGTAACTGACTGGCTCAGAAGAGCCCACTGAGTCAGCCCTTAACCCCAGTGTGCAGAAGTTGTCAAAACGTGTTTTTAAGCACAAATAAACACGTTTTGGCAACTTTGGTCACCAACATGTAAGTTATAGGGCAGGAACAGAACACTTTTCAAAACGTGTTTTTCAGCCCGAAATAAACGCGTTTTCTCAACCCTGTGAATCACAGTGTAACTGACTGGCTCAGAAGAGCCCACTGAGTCAGCCCTTAACCCCAGTGTGCAGAAGTTGTCAAAACGTGTTTTAAAGCACAAATAAACACGTTTTGGCAACTTTGGTCACCAACATGTAAGTTATAGGGCAGGAACAGAACACTTTTCAAAACGTGTTTTTCAGCCCGATATAAACGCGTTTTCTCAACCCTTGGAATCACAGTGTAACTGACTGGCTCAGAAGAGCCCACTGAGTCAGCCCTTAACCCCAGTGTGCAGAAGTTGTCAAAACGTGTTTTTCAGCACAAATAAACACGTTTTGGCAACTTTGGTCAACAACATGTAAGTTATAGGGCAGGAACAGAACACTTTTCAAAACGTGTTTTTCAGCCCGAAATAAACGCGTTTTCTCAACTCTTGGAATCACAGTGTAACTGACTGGCTCAGAAGAGCCCACTGATTCAGCCCTTAACCCCAGTGTGCAGAAGTTGTCAAAACGTGTTTTTCAGCACAAATAAACACGTTTTGGCAACTTTGGTCAACAACATGTAAGTTATAGGGCAGGAACAGAACACTTTTCAAAACGTGTTTTTCAGCCCGAAATAAACGCGTTTTCTCAACTCTTGGAATCACAGTGTAACTGACTGGCTCAGAAGAGCCCACTGATTCAGCCCTTAACCCCAGTGTGCAGAAGTTGTCAAAACGTGTTTTTCAGCACAAATAAACACGTTTTGGCAACTTTGGTCACCAACATGTAAGTTATAGGGCAGGAACAGAACACTTTTCAAAACGTGTTTTTCAGCCCGAAATAAACGCGTTTTCTCAACTCCTGGAATCACAGTGTAACTGACTGGCTCAGAAGAGCCCACTGAGTCAGCCCTTAACCCCAGTGTGCAGAAGTTGTCAAAACGTGTTTTTCAGCACAAATAAACACGTTTTGGCAACTTTGGTCAACAACATGTAAGTTATAGGGCAGGAACAGAACACTTTTCAAAACGTGTTTTTCAGCCCGAAATAAACGCGTTTTCTCAACTCTTGGAATCACAGTGTAACTGACTGGCTCAGAAGAGCCCACTGAGTCAGCCCTTAACCCCAGTGTGCAGAAGTTGTCAAAACGTGTTTTTAAGCACAAATAAACACGTTTTGGCAACTTTGGTCACCAACATGTAAGTTATAGGGCAGGAACAGAACACTTTTCAAAACGTGTTTTTCAGCCCGAAATAAACGCGTTTTCTCAACCCTTGGAATCACAGTGTAACTGACTGGCTCAGAAGAGCCCACTGAGTCAGCCCTTAACCCCAGTGTGCAGAAGTTGTCAAAACGTGTTTTTCAGCACAAATAAACACGTTTTGGCAACTTTGGTCAACAACATGTAAGTTATAGGGCAGGAACAGAACACTTTTCAAAACGTGTTTTTCAGCCCGAAATAAACGCGTTTTCTCAACTCCTGGAATCACAGTGTAACTGACTGGCTCAGAAGAGCCCACTGAGTCAGCCCTTAACCCCAGTGTGCAGAAGTTGTCAAAACGTGTTTTTCAGCACAAATAAACACGTTTTGGCAACTTTGGTCAACAACATGTAAGTTATAGGGCAGGAACAGAACACTTTTCAAAACGTGTTTTTCAGCCCGAAAAAAACGCGTTTTCTCAACCCTTGGAATCACAGTGTAACTGACTGGCTCAGAAGAGCCCACTGAGTCAGCCCTTAACCCCAGTGTGCAGAAGTTGTCAAAACGTGTTTTTAAGCACAAATAAACACGTTTTGGCAACTTTGGTCACCAACATGTAAGTTATAGGGCAGGAACAGAACACTTTTCAAAACGTGTTTTTCATCCCGAAATAAACGCGTTTTCTCAACTCTTGGAATCACAGTGTAACTGACTGGTTCAGAAGAGCCCACTGAGTCAGCCCTTAACCCCAGTGTGCAGAAGTTGTCAAAACGTGTTTTTCAGCACAAATAAACACGTTTTGGCAACTTTGGTCACCAACATGTAAGTTATAGGGCAGGAACAGAACACTTTTCAAAACGTGTTTTTCAGCCCGAAATAAACGCGTTTTCTCAACTCCTGGAATCACAGTGTAACTGACTGGCTCAGAAGAGCCCACTGAGTCAGCCCTTAACCCCAGTGTGCAGAAGTTGTCAAAACGTGTTTTTCAGCCCAAATAAACACGTTTTGGCAACTTTGGTCAACAACATGTAAGTTATAGGGCAGGAACAGAACACTTTTCAAAACGTGTTTTTCAGCCCGAAATAAACGCGTTTTCTCAACCCTGTGAATCACAGTGTAACTGACTGGCTCAGAAGAGCCCACTGAGTCAGCCCTTAACCCCAGTGTGCAGAAGTTGTCAAAACGTGTTTTAAAGCACAAATAAACACGTTTTGGCAACTTTGGTCACCAACATGTAAGTTATAGGGCAGGAACAGAACACTTTTCAAAACGTGTTTTTCAGCCCGAAATAAACGCGTTTTCTCAACCCTGTGAATCACAGTGTAACTGACAGGCTCAGAAGAGCCCACTGAGTCAGCCCTTAACCCCAGTGTGCAGAAGTTGTCAAAACGTGTTTTAAAGCACAAATAAACACGTTTTGGCAACTTTGGTCACCAACATGTAAGTTATAGGGCAGGAACAGAACACTTTTCAAAACGTGTTTTTCAGCCCGAAATAAACGCGTTTTCTCAACCCTTGGAATCACAGTGTAACTGACTGGCTCAGAAGAGCCCACTGAGTCAGCCCTTAACCCCAGTGTGCAGAAGTTGTCAAAACGTGTTTTTCAGCACAAATAAACACGTTTTGGCAACTTTGGTCAACAACATGTAAGTTATAGGGCAGGAACAGAACACTTTTCAAAACGTGTTTTTCAGCCCGAAATAAACGCGTTTTCTCAACTCTTGGAATCACAGTGTAACTGACTGGCTCAGAAGAGCCCACTGATTCAGCCCTTAACCCCAGTGTGCAGAAGTTGTCAAAACGTGTTTTTCAGCACAAATAAACACGTTTTGGCAACTTTGGTCACCAACATGTAAGTTATAGGGCAGGAACAGAACACTTTTCAAAACGTGTTTTTCAGCCCGAAATAAACGCGTTTTCTCAACTCCTGGAATCACAGTGTAACTGACTGGCTCAGAAGAGCCCACTGAGTCAGCCCTTAACCCCAGTGTGCAGAAGTTGTCAAAACGTGTTTTTCAGCACAAATAAACACGTTTTGGCAACTTTGGTCAACAACATGTAAGTTATAGGGCAGGAACAGAACACTTTTCAAAACGTGTTTTTCAGCCCGAAATAAACGCGTTTTCTCAACTCTTGGAATCACAGTGTAACTGACTGGCTCAGAAGAGCCCACTGAGTCAGCCCTTAACCCCAGTGTGCAGGAGTTGTCAAAACGTGTTTTTCAGCACAAATAAACACGTTTTGGCAACTTTGGTCAACAACATGTAAGTTATAGGGCAGGAACAGAACACTTTTCAAAACGTGTTTTTCAGCCCGAAATCAACGCGTTTTCTCAACCCTTGGAATCACAGTGTAACTGACTGGCTCAGAAGAGCCCACTGAGTCAGCCCTTAACCCCAGTGTGCAGAAGTTGTCAAAACGTGTTTTTCAGCACAAATAAACACGTTTTGGCAACTTTGGTCACCAACATGTAAGTTATAGGGCAGGAACAGAACACTTTTCAAAACGTGTTTTTCAGCCCGAAATAAACGCGTTTTCTCAACCCTTGGAATCACAGTGTAACTGACTGGCTCAGAAGAGCCCACTGAGTCAGCCCTTAACCCCAGTGTGCAAAAGTTGTCAAAACGTGTTTTTAAGCACAAATAAACACGTCTTGGCAACTTTGGTCACCAACATGTAAGTTATAGGGCAGGAACAGAACACTTTTCAAAACGTGTTTTTCAGCCCGAAATAAACGCGTTTTCTCAACTCCTGGAATCACAGTGTAACTGACTGGCTCAGAAGAGCCCACTGAGTCAGCCCTTAACCCCAGTGTGCAGAAGTTGTCAAAACGTGTTTTTCAGCACAAATAAACACGTTTTGGCAACTTTGGTCAACAACATGTAAGTTATAGGGCAGGAACAGAACACTTTTCAAAACGTGTTTTTCAGCCCGAAATAAACGCGTTTTCTCAACTCCTGGAATCACAGTGTAACTGACTGGCTCAGAAGAGCCCACTGAGTCAGCCCTTAACCCCAGTGTGCAGAAGTTGTCAAAACGTGTTTTTCAGCACAAATAAACACGTTTTGGCAACTTTGGTCACCAACATGTAAGTTATAGGGCAGGAACAGAACACTTTTCAAAACGTGTTTTTCAGCCCGAAATAAACGCGTTTTCTCAACCCTTGGAATCACAGTGTAACTGACTGGCTCAGAAGAGCCCACTGATTCAGCCCTTAACCCCAGTGTGCAGAAGTTGTCAAAACGTGTTTTTCAGCACAAATAAACACGTTTTGGCAACTTTGGTCAACAACATGTAAGTTATAGGGCAGGAACAGAACACTTTTCAAAACGTGTTTTTCAGCCCGAAATAAACGCGTTTTCTCAACTCCTGGAATCACAGTGTAACTGACTGGCTCAGAAGAGCCCACTGAGTCAGCCCTTAACCCCAGTGTGCAGAAGTTGTCAAAACGTGTTTTTCAGCACAAATAAACACGTTTTGGCAACTTTGGTCAACAACATGTAAGTTATAGGGCAGGAACAGAACACTTTTCAAAACGTGTTTTTCAGCCCGAAATAAACGCGTTTTCTCAACCCTTGGAATCACAGTGTAACTGACTGGCTCAGAAGAGCCCACTGAGTCAGCCCTTAACCCCAGTGTGCAGAAGTTGTCAAAACGTGTTTTTCAGCACAAATAAACACGTTTTGGCAACTTTGGTCAACAACATGTAAGTTATAGGGCAGGAACAGAACACTTTTCAAAACGTGTTTTTCAGCCCGAAATAAACGCGTTTTCTCAACTCTTGGAATCACAGTGTAACTGACTGGCTCAGAAGAGCCCACTGAGCCAGCCCTTAACCCCAGTGTGCAGAAGTTGTCAAAACGTGTTTTTCAGCACAAATAAACACGTTTTGGCAACTTTGGTCAACAACATGTAAGTTATAGGGCAGGAACAGAACACTTTTCAAAACGTGTTTTTCAGCCCGAAATAAACGCGTTTTCTCAACTCTTGGAATCACAGTGTAACTGACTGGCTCAGAAGAGCCCACTGAGCCAGCCCTTAACCCCAGTGTGCAGAAGTTGTCAAAACGTGTTTTTCAGCACAAATAAACACGTTTTGGCAACTTTGGTCAACAACATGTAAGTTATAGGGCAGGAACAGAACACTTTTCAAAACGTGTTTTGCAGCCCGAAATAAACGCGTTTTCTCAACCCTTGGAATCACAGTGTAACTGACTGGCTCAGAAGAGCCCACTGAGTCAGCCCTTAACCCCAGTGTGCAGAAGTTGTCAAAATGTGTTTTTCAGCACAAATAAACACGTTTTGGCAACTTTGGTCACCAACATGTAAGTTATAGGGCAGGAACAGAACACTTTTCAAAACGTGTTTTTCAGCCCGAAATAAACGCGTTTTCTCAACTCCTGGAATCACAGTGTAACTGACTGGCTCAGAAGAGCCCACTGAGTCAGCCCTTAACCCCAGTGTGCAGAAGTTGTCAAAACGTGTTTTTCAGCACAAATAAACACGTTTTGGCAACTTTGGTCAACAACATGTAAGTTATAGGGCAGGAACAGAACACTTTTCAAAACGTGTTTTTCAGCCCGAAATAAACGCGTTTTCTCAACCCTTGGAATCACAGTGTAACTGACTGGCTCAGAAGAGCCCACTGAGTCAGCCCTTAACCCCAGTGTGCAGAAGTTGTCAAAACGTGTTTTTCAGCACAAATAAACACGTTTTGGCAACTTTGGTCAACAACATGTAAGTTATAGGGCAGGAACAGAACACTTTTCAAAACGTGTTTTTCAGCCCGAAATAAACGCGTTTTCTCAACTCTTGGAATCACAGTGTAACTGACTGGCTCAGAAGAGCCCACTGATTCAGCCCTTAACCCCAGTGTGCAGAAGTTGTCAAAACGTGTTTTTCAGCACAAATAAACACGTTTTGGCAACTTTGGTCACCAACATGTAAGTTATAGGGCAGGAACAGAACACTTTTCAAAACGTGTTTTTCAGCCCGAAATAAACGCGTTTTCTCAACTCCTGGAATCACAGTGTAACTGACTGGCTCAGAAGAGCCCACTGAGTCAGCCCTTAACCCCAGTGTGCAGAAGTTGTCAAAACGTGTTTTTCAGCACAAATAAACACGTTTTGGCAACTTTGGTCAACAACATGTAAGTTATAGGGCAGGAACAGAACACTTTTCAAAACGTGTTTTTCAGCCCGAAATAAACGCGTTTTCTCAACTCTTGGAATCACAGTGTAACTGACTGGCTCAGAAGAGCCCACTGAGTCAGCCCTTAACCCCAGTGTGCAGAAGTTGTCAAAACGTGTTTTTAAGCACAAATAAACACGTTTTGGCAACTTTGGTCACCAACATGTAAGTTATAGGGCAGGAACAGAACACTTTTCAAAACGTGTTTTTCAGCCCGAAATAAACGCGTTTTCTCAACCCTTGGAATCACAGTGTAACTGACTGGCTCAGAAGAGCCCACTGATTCAGCCCTTAACCCCAGTGTGCAGAAGTTGTCAAAACGTGTTTTTCAGCACAAATAAACACGTTTTGGCAACTTTGGTCACCAACATGTAAGTTATAGGGCAGGAACAGAACACTTTTCAAAACGTGTTTTTCAGCCCGAAATAAACGCGTTTTCTCAACTCCTGGAATCACAGTGTAACTGACTGGCTCAGAAGAGCCCACTGAGTCAGCCCTTAACCCCAGTGTGCAGAAGTTGTCAAAACGTGTTTTTCAGCCCAAATAAACACGTTTTGGCAACTTTGGTCAACAACATGTAAGTTATAGGGCAGGAACAGAACACTTTTCAAAACGTGTTTTTCAGCCCGAAATAAACGCGTTTTCTCAACCCTTGGAATCACAGTGTAACTGACTGGCTCAGAAGAGCCCACTGAGTCAGCCCTTAACCCCAGTGTGCAGAAGTTGTCAAAACGTGTTTTTCAGCACAAATAAACACGTTTTGGCAACTTTGGTCACCAACATGTAAGTTATAGGGCAGGAACAGAACACTTTTCAAAACGTGTTTTTCAGCCCGAAACAAAACGCGTTTTCTCAACCCTTGGAATCACAGTGTAACTGACTGGCTCAGAAGAGCCCACTGAGTCAGCCCTTAACCCCAGTGTGCAGAAGTTGTCAAAACGTGTTTTTAAGCACAAATAAACACGTTTTGGCAACTTTGGTCACCAACATGTAAGTTATAGGGCAGGAACAGAACACTTTTCAAAACGTGTTTTTCAGCCCGAAATAAACGCGTTTTCTCAACCCTTGGAATCACAGTGTAACTGACTGGCTCAGAAGAGCCCACTGAGTCAGCCCTTAACCCCAGTGTGCAGAAGTTGTCAAAACGTGTTTTTCAGCACAAATAAACACGTTTTGGCAACTTTGGTCAACAACATGTAAGTTATAGGGCAGGAACAGAACACTTTTCAAAACGTGTTTTTCAGCCCGAAATAAACGCGTTTTCTCAACCCTTGGAATCACAGTGTAACTGACTGGCTCAGAAGAGCCCACTGAGTCAGCCCTTAACCCCAGTGTGCAGAAGTTGTCAAAACGTGTTTTTCAGCACAAATAAACACGTTTTGGCAACTTTGGTCAACAACATGTAAGTTATAGGGCAGGAACAGAACACTTTTCAAAACGTGTTTTTCAGCCCGAAATAAACGCGTTTTCTCAACTCTTGGAATCACAGTGTAACTGACTGGCTCAGAAGAGCCCACTGAGTCAGCCCTTAACCCCAGTGTGCAGAAGTTGTCAAAACGTGTTTTTCAGCACAAATAAACACGTTTTGGCAACTTTGGTCACCAACATGTAAGTTATAGGGCAGGAACAGAACACTTTTCAAAACGTGTTTTTCAGCCCGAAATAAACGCGTTTTCTCAACTCCTGGAATCACAGTGTAACTGACTGGCTCAGAAGAGCCCACTGAGTCAGCCCTTAACCCCAGTGTGCAGAAGTTGTCAAAACGTGTTTTTCAGCCCAAATAAACACGTTTTGGCAACTTTGGTCAACAACATGTAAGTTATAGGGCAGGAACAGAACACTTTTCAAAACGTGTTTTTCAGCCCGAAATAAACGCGTTTTCTCAACCCTTGGAATCACAGTGTAACTGACTGGCTCAGAAGAGCCCACTGAGTCAGCCCTTAACCCCAGTGTGCAGAAGTTGTCAAAACGTGTTTTTCAGCACAAATAAACACGTTTTGGCAACTTTGGTCACCAACATGTAAGTTATAGGGCAGGAACAGAACACTTTTCAAAACGTGTTTTTCAGCCCGAAATAAACGCGTTTTCTCAACCCTTGGAATCACAGTGTAACTGACTGGCTCAGAAGAGCCCACTGAGTCAGCCCTTAACCCCAGTGTGCAGAAGTTGTCAAAACGTGTTTTTCAGCCCAAATAAACACGTTTTGGCAACTTTGGTCAACAACATGTAAGTTATAGGGCAGGAACAGAACACTTTTCAAAACGTGTTTTTCAGCCCGAAATAAACGCGTTTTCTCAACCCTTGGAATCACAGTGTAACTGACTGGCTCAGAAGAGCCCACTGAGTCAGCCCTTAACCCCAGTGTGCAGAAGTTGTCAAAACGTGTTTTTCAGCACAAATAAACACGTTTTGGCAACTTTGGTCACCAACATGTAAGTTATAGGGCAGGAACAGAACACTTTTCAAAACGTGTTTTTCAGCCCGAAATAAACGCGTTTTCTCAACCCTTGGAATCACAGTGTAACTGACTGGCTCAGAAGAGCCCACTGAGTCAGCCCTTAACCCCAGTGTGCAGAAGTTGTCAAAACGTGTTTTTAAGCACAAATAAACACGTTTTGGCAACTTTGGTCACTAACATGTAAGTTATAGGGCAGGAACAGAACACTTTTCAAAACGTGTTTTTCAGCCCGAAATAAACGCGTTTTCTCAACCCTTGGAATCACAGTGTAACTGACTGGCTCAGAAGAGCCCACTGAGTCAGCCCTTAACCCCAGTGTGCAGAAGTTGTCAAAACGTGTTTTTCAGCACAAATAAACACGTTTTGGCAACTTTGGTCACCAACATGTAAGTTATAGGGCAGGAACAGAACACTTTTCAAAACGTGTTTTTCAGCCCGAAATAAACGCGTTTTCTCAACCCTTGGAATCACAGTGTAACTGACTGGCTCAGAAGAGCCCACTGAGTCAGCCCTTAACCCCAGTG
Organism: Lepisosteus platostomus; assembly: GCF_059453375.1. Lineage (NCBI taxonomy): Eukaryota > Metazoa > Chordata > Actinopteri > Semionotiformes > Lepisosteidae > Lepisosteus > Lepisosteus platostomus. The sequence continues at coordinate 29,835,787 of NC_142620.1, read as the reverse complement.
TGCAGAAGTTGTCAAAACGTGTTTTTCAGCACAAATAAACACGTTTTGGCAACTTTGGTCACCAACATGTAAGTTATAGGGCAGGAACAGAACACTTTTCAAAACGTGTTTTTCAGCCCGAAATAAACGCGTTTTCTCAACCCTTGGAATCACAGTGTAACTGACTGGCTCAGAAGAGCCCACTGAGTCAGCCCTTAACCCCAGTGTGCAGAAGTTGTCAAAACGTGTTTTTCAGCCCAAATAAACACGTTTTGGCAACTTTGGTCAACAACATGTAAGTTATAGGGCAGGAACAGAACACTTTTCAAAACGTGTTTTTCAGCCCGAAATAAACGCGTTTTCTCAACCCTTGGAATCACAGTGTAACTGACTGGCTCAGAAGAGCCCACTGAGTCAGCCCTTAACCCCAGTGTGCAGAAGTTGTCAAAACGTGTTTTTCAGCACAAATAAACACGTTTTGGCAACTTTGGTCACCAACATGTAAGTTATAGGGCAGGAACAGAACACTTTTCAAAACGTGTTTTTCAGCCCGAAATAAACGCGTTTTCTCAACCCTTGGAATCACAGTGTAACTGACTGGCTCAGAAGAGCCCACTGAGTCAGCCCTTAACCCCAGTGTGCAGAAGTTGTCAAAACGTGTTTTTAAGCACAAATAAACACGTTTTGGCAACTTTGGTCACTAACATGTAAGTTATAGGGCAGGAACAGAACACTTTTCAAAACGTGTTTTTCAGCCCGAAATAAACGCGTTTTCTCAACCCTTGGAATCACAGTGTAACTGACTGGCTCAGAAGAGCCCACTGAGTCAGCCCTTAACCCCAGTGTGCAGAAGTTGTCAAAACGTGTTTTTCAGCACAAATAAACACGTTTTGGCAACTTTGGTCAACAACATGTAAGTTATAGGGCAGGAACAGAACACTTTTCAAAACGTGTTTTTCAGCCCGAAATAAACGCGTTTTCTCAACTCCTGGAATCACAGTGTAACTGACTGGCTCAGAAGAGCCCACTGAGTAGCCCTTAACCCCAGTGTGCAGAAGTTGTCAAAACGTGTTTTTCAGCACAAATAAACACGTTTTGGCAACTTTGGTCAACAACATGTAAGTTATAGGGCAGGAACAGAACACTTTTCAAAACGTGTTTTTCAGCCCGAAATAAACGCGTTTTCTCAACCCTTGGAATCACAGTGTAACTGACTGGCTCAGAAGAGCCCACTGAGTCAGCCCTTAACCCCAGTGTGCAGAAGTTGTCAAAACGTGTTTTTCAGCACAAATAAACACGTTTTGGCAACTTTGGTCAACAACATGTAAGTTATAGGGCAGGAACAGAACACTTTTCAAAACGTGTTTTTCAGCCCGAAATAAACGCGTTTTCTCAACTCTTGGAATCACAGTGTAACTGACTGGCTCAGAAGAGCCCACTGAGCCAGCCCTTAACCCCAGTGTGCAGAAGTTGTCAAAACGTGTTTTTCAGCACAAATAAACACGTTTTGGCAACTTTGGTCAACAACATGTAAGTTATAGGGCAGGAACAGAACACTTTTCAAAACGTGTTTTTCAGCCCGAAATAAACGCGTTTTCTCAACTCTTGGAATCACAGTGTAACTGACTGGCTCAGAAGAGCCCACTGAGCCAGCCCTTAACCCCAGTGTGCAGAAGTTGTCAAAACGTGTTTTTCAGCACAAATAAACACGTTTTGGCAACTTTGGTCAACAACATGTAAGTTATAGGGCAGGAACAGAACACTTTTCAAAACGTGTTTTGCAGCCCGAAATAAACGCGTTTTCTCAACCCTTGGAATCACAGTGTAACTGACTGGCTCAGAAGAGCCCACTGAGTCAGCCCTTAACCCCAGTGTGCAGAAGTTGTCAAAATGTGTTTTTCAGCACAAATAAACACGTTTTGGCAACTTTGGTCACCAACATGTAAGTTATAGGGCAGGAACAGAACACTTTTCAAAACGTGTTTTTCAGCCCGAAATAAACGCGTTTTCTCAACTCCTGGAATCACAGTGTAACTGACTGGCTCAGAAGAGCCCACTGAGTCAGCCCTTAACCCCAGTGTGCAGAAGTTGTCAAAACGTGTTTTTCAGCACAAATAAACACGTTTTGGCAACTTTGGTCAACAACATGTAAGTTATAGGGCAGGAACAGAACACTTTTCAAAACGTGTTTTTCAGCCCGAAATAAACGCGTTTTCTCAACCCTTGGAATCACAGTGTAACTGACTGGCTCAGAAGAGCCCACTGAGTCAGCCCTTAACCCCAGTGTGCAGAAGTTGTCAAAACGTGTTTTTCAGCACAAATAAACACGTTTTGGCAACTTTGGTCAACAACATGTAAGTTATAGGGCAGGAACAGAACACTTTTCAAAACGTGTTTTTCAGCCCGAAATAAACGCGTTTTCTCAACTCTTGGAATCACAGTGTAACTGACTGGCTCAGAAGAGCCCACTGATTCAGCCCTTAACCCCAGTGTGCAGAAGTTGTCAAAACGTGTTTTTCAGCACAAATAAACACGTTTTGGCAACTTTGGTCACCAACATGTAAGTTATAGGGCAGGAACAGAACACTTTTCAAAACGTGTTTTTCAGCCCGAAATAAACGCGTTTTCTCAACTCCTGGAATCACAGTGTAACTGACTGGCTCAGAAGAGCCCACTGAGTCAGCCCTTAACCCCAGTGTGCAGAAGTTGTCAAAACGTGTTTTTCAGCACAAATAAACACGTTTTGGCAACTTTGGTCAACAACATGTAAGTTATAGGGCAGGAACAGAACACTTTTCAAAACGTGTTTTTCAGCCCGAAATAAACGCGTTTTCTCAACTCTTGGAATCACAGTGTAACTGACTGGCTCAGAAGAGCCCACTGAGTCAGCCCTTAACCCCAGTGTGCAGAAGTTGTCAAAACGTGTTTTTAAGCACAAATAAACACGTTTTGGCAACTTTGGTCACCAACATGTAAGTTATAGGGCAGGAACAGAACACTTTTCAAAACGTGTTTTTCAGCCCGAAATAAACGCGTTTTCTCAACCCTTGGAATCACAGTGTAACTGACTGGCTCAGAAGAGCCCACTGATTCAGCCCTTAACCCCAGTGTGCAGAAGTTGTCAAAACGTGTTTTTCAGCACAAATAAACACGTTTTGGCAACTTTGGTCACCAACATGTAAGTTATAGGGCAGGAACAGAACACTTTTCAAAACGTGTTTTTCAGCCCGAAATAAACGCGTTTTCTCAACTCCTGGAATCACAGTGTAACTGACTGGCTCAGAAGAGCCCACTGAGTCAGCCCTTAACCCCAGTGTGCAGAAGTTGTCAAAACGTGTTTTTCAGCCCAAATAAACACGTTTTGGCAACTTTGGTCAACAACATGTAAGTTATAGGGCAGGAACAGAACACTTTTCAAAACGTGTTTTTCAGCCCGAAATAAACGCGTTTTCTCAACCCTTGGAATCACAGTGTAACTGACTGGCTCAGAAGAGCCCACTGAGTCAGCCCTTAACCCCAGTGTGCAGAAGTTGTCAAAACGTGTTTTTCAGCACAAATAAACACGTTTTGGCAACTTTGGTCACCAACATGTAAGTTATAGGGCAGGAACAGAACACTTTTCAAAACGTGTTTTTCAGCCCGAAACAAAACGCGTTTTCTCAACCCTTGGAATCACAGTGTAACTGACTGGCTCAGAAGAGCCCACTGAGTCAGCCCTTAACCCCAGTGTGCAGAAGTTGTCAAAACGTGTTTTTAAGCACAAATAAACACGTTTTGGCAACTTTGGTCACCAACATGTAAGTTATAGGGCAGGAACAGAACACTTTTCAAAACGTGTTTTTCAGCCCGAAATAAACGCGTTTTCTCAACCCTTGGAATCACAGTGTAACTGACTGGCTCAGAAGAGCCCACTGAGTCAGCCCTTAACCCCAGTGTGCAGAAGTTGTCAAAACGTGTTTTTCAGCACAAATAAACACGTTTTGGCAACTTTGGTCAACAACATGTAAGTTATAGGGCAGGAACAGAACACTTTTCAAAACGTGTTTTTCAGCCCGAAATAAACGCGTTTTCTCAACCCTTGGAATCACAGTGTAACTGACTGGCTCAGAAGAGCCCACTGAGTCAGCCCTTAACCCCAGTGTGCAGAAGTTGTCAAAACGTGTTTTTCAGCACAAATAAACACGTTTTGGCAACTTTGGTCAACAACATGTAAGTTATAGGGCAGGAACAGAACACTTTTCAAAACGTGTTTTTCAGCCCGAAATAAACGCGTTTTCTCAACTCTTGGAATCACAGTGTAACTGACTGGCTCAGAAGAGCCCACTGAGTCAGCCCTTAACCCCAGTGTGCAGAAGTTGTCAAAACGTGTTTTTCAGCACAAATAAACACGTTTTGGCAACTTTGGTCACCAACATGTAAGTTATAGGGCAGGAACAGAACACTTTTCAAAACGTGTTTTTCAGCCCGAAATAAACGCGTTTTCTCAACTCCTGGAATCACAGTGTAACTGACTGGCTCAGAAGAGCCCACTGAGTCAGCCCTTAACCCCAGTGTGCAGAAGTTGTCAAAACGTGTTTTTCAGCCCAAATAAACACGTTTTGGCAACTTTGGTCAACAACATGTAAGTTATAGGGCAGGAACAGAACACTTTTCAAAACGTGTTTTTCAGCCCGAAATAAACGCGTTTTCTCAACCCTTGGAATCACAGTGTAACTGACTGGCTCAGAAGAGCCCACTGAGTCAGCCCTTAACCCCAGTGTGCAGAAGTTGTCAAAACGTGTTTTTCAGCACAAATAAACACGTTTTGGCAACTTTGGTCACCAACATGTAAGTTATAGGGCAGGAACAGAACACTTTTCAAAACGTGTTTTTCAGCCCGAAATAAACGCGTTTTCTCAACCCTTGGAATCACAGTGTAACTGACTGGCTCAGAAGAGCCCACTGAGTCAGCCCTTAACCCCAGTGTGCAGAAGTTGTCAAAACGTGTTTTTCAGCCCAAATAAACACGTTTTGGCAACTTTGGTCAACAACATGTAAGTTATAGGGCAGGAACAGAACACTTTTCAAAACGTGTTTTTCAGCCCGAAATAAACGCGTTTTCTCAACCCTTGGAATCACAGTGTAACTGACTGGCTCAGAAGAGCCCACTGAGTCAGCCCTTAACCCCAGTGTGCAGAAGTTGTCAAAACGTGTTTTTCAGCACAAATAAACACGTTTTGGCAACTTTGGTCACCAACATGTAAGTTATAGGGCAGGAACAGAACACTTTTCAAAACGTGTTTTTCAGCCCGAAATAAACGCGTTTTCTCAACCCTTGGAATCACAGTGTAACTGACTGGCTCAGAAGAGCCCACTGAGTCAGCCCTTAACCCCAGTGTGCAGAAGTTGTCAAAACGTGTTTTTAAGCACAAATAAACACGTTTTGGCAACTTTGGTCACTAACATGTAAGTTATAGGGCAGGAACAGAACACTTTTCAAAACGTGTTTTTCAGCCCGAAATAAACGCGTTTTCTCAACCCTTGGAATCACAGTGTAACTGACTGGCTCAGAAGAGCCCACTGAGTCAGCCCTTAACCCCAGTGTGCAGAAGTTGTCAAAACGTGTTTTTCAGCACAAATAAACACGTTTTGGCAACTTTGGTCACCAACATGTAAGTTATAGGGCAGGAACAGAACACTTTTCAAAACGTGTTTTTCAGCCCGAAATAAACGCGTTTTCTCAACCCTTGGAATCACAGTGTAACTGACTGGCTCAGAAGAGCCCACTGAGTCAGCCCTTAACCCCAGTGTGCAGAAGTTGTCAAAACGTGTTTTTCAGCACAAATAAACACGTTTTGGCAACTTTGGTCACCAACATGTAAGTTATAGGGCAGGAACAGAACACTTTTCAAAACGTGTTTTTCAGCCCGAAATAAACGCGTTTTCTCAACCCTTGGAATCACAGTGTAACTGACTGGCTCAGAAGAGCCCACTGAGTCAGCCCTTAACCCCAGTGTGCAGAAGTTGTCAAAACGTGTTTTTAAGCACAAATAAACACGTTTTGGCAACTTTGGTCACTAACATGTAAGTTATAGGGCAGGAACAGAACACTTTTCAAAACGTGTTTTTCAGCCCGAAATAAACGCGTTTTCTCAACCCTTGGAATCACAGTGTAACTGACTGGCTCAGAAGAGCCCACTGAGTCAGCCCTTAACCCCAGTGTGCAGAAGTTGTCAAAACGTGTTTTTCAGCACAAATAAACACGTTTTGGCAACTTTGGTCAACAACATGTAAGTTATAGGGCAGGAACAGAACACTTTTCAAAACGTGTTTTTCAGCCCGAAATAAACGCGTTTTCTCAACTCCTGGAATCACAGTGTAACTGACTGGCTCAGAAGAGCCCACTGAGTCAGCCCTTAACCCCAGTGTGCAGAAGTTGTCAAAACGTGTTTTTCAGCCCAAATAAACACGTTTTGGCAACTTTGGTCAACAACATGTAAGTTATAGGGCAGGAACAGAACACTTTTCAAAACGTGTTTTTCAGCCCGAAATAAACGCGTTTTCTCAACCCTTGGAATCACAGTGTAACTGACTGGCTCAGAAGAGCCCACTGAGTCAGCCCTTAACCCCAGTGTGCAGAAGTTGTCAAAACGTGTTTTTCAGCACAAATAAACACGTTTTGGCAACTTTGGTCACCAACATGTAAGTTATAGGGCAGGAACAGAACACTTTTCAAAACGTGTTTTTCAGCCCGAAATAAACGCGTTTTCTCAACCCTTGGAATCACAGTGTAACTGACTGGCTCAGAAGAGCCCACTGAGTCAGCCCTTAACCCCAGTGTGCAGAAGTTGTCAAAACGTGTTTTTAAGCACAAATAAACACGTTTTGGCAACTTTGGTCACTAACATGTAAGTTATAGGGCAGGAACAGAACACTTTTCAAAACGTGTTTTTCAGCCCGAAATAAACGCGTTTTCTCAACCCTTGGAATCACAGTGTAACTGACTGGCTCAGAAGAGCCCACTGAGTCAGCCCTTAACCCCAGTGTGCAGAAGTTGTCAAAACGTGTTTTTCAGCACAAATAAACACGTTTTGGCAACTTTGGTCAACAACATGTAAGTTATAGGGCAGGAACAGAACACTTTTCAAAACGTGTTTTTCAGCCCGAAATAAACGCGTTTTCTCAACTCCTGGAATCACAGTGTAACTGACTGGCTCAGAAGAGCCCACTGAGTCAGCCCTTAACCCCAGTGTGCAGAAGTTGTCAAAACGTGTTTTTCAGCACAAATAAACACGTTTTGGCAACTTTGGTCAACAACATGTAAGTTATAGGGCAGGAACAGAACACTTTTCAAAACGTGTTTTTCAGCCCGAAATAAACGCGTTTTCTCAACCCTTGGAATCACAGTGTAACTGACTGGCTCAGAAGAGCCCAATGAGTAAGCCCTTAACCCCAGTGTGCAGAAGTTGTCAAAACGTGTTTTTCAGCACAAATAAACACGTTTTGGCAACTTTGGTCAACAACATGTAAGTTATAGGGCAGGAACAGAACACTTTTCAAAACGTGTTTTTCAGTCCGAAATAAACGCGTTTTCTCAACTCTTGGAATCACAGTGTAACTGACTGGCTCAGAAGAGCCCACTGAGTCAGCCCTTAACCCCAGTGTGCAGAAGTTGTCAAAACGTGTTTTTCAGCACAAATAAACAAGTTTTGGCAACTTTGGTCACCAACATGTAAGTTATAGGGCAGGAACAGAACACTTTCAAAACGTGTTTTTCAGCCCGAAATAAACGCGTTTTCTCAACTCCTGGAATCACAGTGTAACTGACTGGCTCAGAAGAGCCCACTGAGTCAGCCCTTAACCCCAGTGTGCAGAAGTTGTCAAAACGTGTTTTTCAGCACAAATAAACACGTTTTGGCAACTTTGGTCAACAACATGTAAGTTATAGGGCAGGAACAGAACACTTTTCAAAACGTGTTTTTCATCCCGAAATAAACGCGTTTTCTCAACTCTTGGAATCACAGTGTAACTGACTGGTTCAGAAGAGCCCACTGAGTCAGCCCTTAACCCCAGTGTGCAGAAGTTGTCAAAACGTGTTTTTCAGCACAAATAAACACGTTTTGGCAACTTTGGTCACCAACATGTAAGTTATAGGGCAGGAACAGAACACTTTTCAAAACGTGTTTTTCAGCCCGAAATAAACGCGTTTTCTCAACTCCTGGAATCACAGTGTAACTGACTGGCTCAGAAGAGCCCACTGAGTCAGCCCTTAACCCCAGTGTGCAGAAGTTGTCAAAACGTGTTTTTCAGCCCAAATAAACACGTTTTGGCAACTTTGGTCAACAACATGTAAGTTATAGGGCAGGAACAGAACACTTTTCAAAACGTGTTTTTCAGCCCGAAATAAACGCGTTTTCTCAACCCTGTGAATCACAGTGTAACTGACTGGCTCAGAAGAGCCCACTGAGTCAGCCCTTAACCCCAGTGTGCAGAAGTTGTCAAAACGTGTTTTAAAGCACAAATAAACACGTTTTGGCAACTTTGGTCACCAACATGTAAGTTATAGGGCAGGAACAGAACACTTTTCAAAACGTGTTTTTCAGCCCGAAATAAACGCGTTTTCTCAACCCTGTGAATCACAGTGTAACTGACAGGCTCAGAAGAGCCCACTGAGTCAGCCCTTAACCCCAGTGTGCAGAAGTTGTCAAAACGTGTTTTAAAGCACAAATAAACACGTTTTGGCAACTTTGGTCACCAACATGTAAGTTATAGGGCAGGAACAGAACACTTTTCAAAACGTGTTTTTCAGCCCGAAATAAACGCGTTTTCTCAACCCTTGGAATCACAGTGTAACTGACTGGCTCAGAAGAGCCCACTGAGTCAGCCCTTAACCCCAGTGTGCAGAAGTTGTCAAAACGTGTTTTTCAGCACAAATAAACACGTTTTGGCAACTTTGGTCAACAACATGTAAGTTATAGGGCAGGAACAGAACACTTTTCAAAACGTGTTTTTCAGCCCGAAATAAACGCGTTTTCTCAACTCTTGGAATCACAGTGTAACTGACTGGCTCAGAAGAGCCCACTGATTCAGCCCTTAACCCCAGTGTGCAGAAGTTGTCAAAACGTGTTTTTCAGCACAAATAAACACGTTTTGGCAACTTTGGTCACCAACATGTAAGTTATAGGGCAGGAACAGAACACTTTTCAAAACGTGTTTTTCAGCCCGAAATAAACGCGTTTTCTCAACTCCTGGAATCACAGTGTAACTGACTGGCTCAGAAGAGCCCACTGAGTCAGCCCTTAACCCCAGTGTGCAGAAGTTGTCAAAACGTGTTTTTCAGCACAAATAAACACGTTTTGGCAACTTTGGTCAACAACATGTAAGTTATAGGGCAGGAACAGAACACTTTTCAAAACGTGTTTTTCAGCCCGAAATAAACGCGTTTTCTCAACCCTTGGAATCACAGTGTAACTGACTGGCTCAGAAGAGCCCACTGAGTCAGCCCTTAACCCCAGTGTGCAGAAGTTGTCAAAACGTGTTTTTCAGCACAAATAAACACGTTTTGGCAACTTTGGTCACCAACATGTAAGTTATAGGGCAGGAACAGAACACTTTTCAAAACGTGTTTTTCAGCCCGAAATAAACGCGTTTTCTCAACCCTTGGAATCACAGTGTAACTGACTGGCTCAGAAGAGCCCACTGAGTCAGCCCTTAACCCCAGTGTGCAGAAGTTGTCAAAACGTGTTTTTCAGCCCAAATAAACACGTTTTGGCAACTTTGGTCAACAACATGTAAGTTATAGGGCAGGAACAGAACACTTTTCAAAACGTGTTTTTCAGCCCGAAATAAACGCGTTTTCTCAACCCTTGGAATCACAGTGTAACTGACTGGCTCAGAAGAGCCCACTGAGTCAGCCCTTAACCCCAGTGTGCAGAAGTTGTCAAAACGTGTTTTTCAGCACAAATAAACACGTTTTGGCAACTTTGGTCACCAACATGTAAGTTATAGGGCAGGAACAGAACACTTTTCAAAACGTGTTTTTCAGCCCGAAATAAACGCGTTTTCTCAACCCTTGGAATCACAGTGTAACTGACTGGCTCAGAAGAGCCCACTGAGTCAGCCCTTAACCCCAGTGTGCAGAAGTTGTCAAAACGTGTTTTTAAGCACAAATAAACACGTTTTGGCAACTTTGGTCACTAACATGTAAGTTATAGGGCAGGAACAGAACACTTTTCAAAACGTGTTTTTCAGCCCGAAATAAACGCGTTTTCTCAACCCTTGGAATCACAGTGTAACTGACTGGCTCAGAAGAGCCCACTGAGTCAGCCCTTAACCCCAGTGTGCAGAAGTTGTCAAAACGTGTTTTTCAGCACAAATAAACACGTTTTGGCAACTTTGGTCAACAACATGTAAGTTATAGGGCAGGAACAGAACACTTTTCAAAACGTGTTTTTCAGCCCGAAATAAACGCGTTTTCTCAACTCCTGGAATCACAGTGTAACTGACTGGCTCAGAAGAGCCCACTGAGTCAGCCCTTAACCCCAGTGTGCAGAAGTTGTCAAAACGTGTTTTTCAGCACAAATAAACACGTTTTGGCAACTTTGGTCAACAACATGTAAGTTATAGGGCAGGAACAGAACACTTTTCAAAACGTGTTTTTCAGCCCGAAATAAACGCGTTTTCTCAACCCTTGGAATCACAGTGTAACTGACTGGCTCAGAAGAGCCCAATGAGTAAGCCCTTAACCCCAGTGTGCAGAAGTTGTCAAAACGTGTTTTTCAGCACAAATAAACACGTTTTGGCAACTTTGGTCAACAACATGTAAGTTATAGGGCAGGAACAGAACACTTTTCAAAACGTGTTTTTCAGTCCGAAATAAACGCGTTTTCTCAACTCTTGGAATCACAGTGTAACTGACTGGCTCAGAAGAGCCCACTGAGTCAGCCCTTAACCCCAGTGTGCAGAAGTTGTCAAAACGTGTTTTTCAGCACAAATAAACAAGTTTTGGCAACTTTGGTCACCAACATGTAAGTTATAGGGCAGGAACAGAACACTTTCAAAACGTGTTTTTCAGCCCGAAATAAACGCGTTTTCTCAACTCCTGGAATCACAGTGTAACTGACTGGCTCAGAAGAGCCCACTGAGTCAGCCCTTAACCCCAGTGTGCAGAAGTTGTCAAAACGTGTTTTTCAGCACAAATAAACACGTTTTGGCAACTTTGGTCAACAACATGTAAGTTATAGGGCAGGAACAGAACACTTTTCAAAACGTGTTTTTCATCCCGAAATAAACGCGTTTTCTCAACTCTTGGAATCACAGTGTAACTGACTGGTTCAGAAGAGCCCACTGAGTCAGCCCTTAACCCCAGTGTGCAGAAGTTGTCAAAACGTGTTTTTCAGCACAAATAAACACGTTTTGGCAACTTTGGTCACCAACATGTAAGTTATAGGGCAGGAACAGAACACTTTTCAAAACGTGTTTTTCAGCCCGAAATAAACGCGTTTTCTCAACTCCTGGAATCACAGTGTAACTGACTGGCTCAGAAGAGCCCACTGAGTCAGCCCTTAACCCCAGTGTGCAGAAGTTGTCAAAACGTGTTTTTCAGCCCAAATAAACACGTTTTGGCAACTTTGGTCAACAACATGTAAGTTATAGGGCAGGAACAGAACACTTTTCAAAACGTGTTTTTCAGCCCGAAATAAACGCGTTTTCTCAACCCTGTGAATCACAGTGTAACTGACTGGCTCAGAAGAGCCCACTGAGTCAGCCCTTAACCCCAGTGTGCAGAAGTTGTCAAAACGTGTTTTAAAGCACAAATAAACACGTTTTGGCAACTTTGGTCACCAACATGTAAGTTATAGGGCAGGAACAGAACACTTTTCAAAACGTGTTTTTCAGCCCGAAATAAACGCGTTTTCTCAACCCTGTGAATCACAGTGTAACTGACAGGCTCAGAAGAGCCCACTGAGTCAGCCCTTAACCCCAGTGTGCAGAAGTTGTCAAAACGTGTTTTAAAGCACAAATAAACACGTTTTGGCAACTTTGGTCACCAACATGTAAGTTATAGGGCAGGAACAGAACACTTTTCAAAACGTGTTTTTCAGCCCGAAATAAACGCGTTTTCTCAACCCTTGGAATCACAGTGTAACTGACTGGCTCAGAAGAGCCCACTGAGTCAGCCCTTAACCCCAGTGTGCAGAAGTTGTCAAAACGTGTTTTTCAGCACAAATAAACACGTTTTGGCAACTTTGGTCAACAACATGTAAGTTATAGGGCAGGAACAGAACACTTTTCAAAACGTGTTTTTCAGCCCGAAATAAACGCGTTTTCTCAACTCTTGGAATCACAGTGTAACTGACTGGCTCAGAAGAGCCCACTGATTCAGCCCTTAACCCCAGTGTGCAGAAGTTGTCAAAACGTGTTTTTCAGCACAAATAAACACGTTTTGGCAACTTTGGTCACCAACATGTAAGTTATAGGGCAGGAACAGAACACTTTTCAAAACGTGTTTTTCAGCCCGAAATAAACGCGTTTTCTCAACTCCTGGAATCACAGTGTAACTGACTGGCTCAGAAGAGCCCACTGAGTCAGCCCTTAACCCCAGTGTGCAGAAGTTGTCAAAACGTGTTTTTCAGCACAAATAAACACGTTTTGGCAACTTTGGTCAACAACATGTAAGTTATAGGGCAGGAACAGAACACTTTTCAAAACGTGTTTTTCAGCCCGAAATAAACGCGTTTTCTCAACTCTTGGAATCACAGTGTAACTGACTGGCTCAGAAGAGCCCACTGAGTCAGCCCTTAACCCCAGTGTGCAGGAGTTGTCAAAACGTGTTTTTCAGCACAAATAAACACGTTTTGGCAACTTTGGTCAACAACATGTAAGTTATAGGGCAGGAACAGAACACTTTTCAAAACGTGTTTTTCAGCCCGAAATAAACGCGTTTTCTCAACCCTTGGAATCACAGTGTAACTGACTGGCTCAGAAGAGCCCACTGAGTCAGCCCTTAACCCCAGTGTGCAGAAGTTGTCAAAACGTGTTTTTCAGCACAAATAAACACGTTTTGGCAACTTTGGTCACCAACATGTAAGTTATAGGGCAGGAACAGAACACTTTTCAAAACGTGTTTTTCAGCCCGAAATAAACGCGTTTTCTCAACCCTTGGAATCACAGTGTAACTGACTGGCTCAGAAGAGCCCACTGAGTCAGCCCTTAACCCCAGTGTGCAAAAGTTGTCAAAACGTGTTTTTAAGCACAAATAAACACGTCTTGGCAACTTTGGTCACCAACATGTAAGTTATAGGGCAGGAACAGAACACTTTTCAAAACGTGTTTTTCAGCCCGAAATAAACGCGTTTTCTCAACTCCTGGAATCACAGTGTAACTGACTGGCTCAGAAGAGCCCACTGAGTCAGCCCTTAACCCCAGTGTGCAGAAGTTGTCAAAACGTGTTTTTCAGCACAAATAAACACGTTTTGGCAACTTTGGTCAACAACATGTAAGTTATAGGGCAGGAACAGAACACTTTTCAAAACGTGTTTTTCAGCCCGAAATAAACGCGTTTTCTCAACTCCTGGAATCACAGTGTAACTGACTGGCTCAGAAGAGCCCACTGAGTCAGCCCTTAACCCCAGTGTGCAGAAGTTGTCAAAACGTGTTTTTCAGCACAAATAAACACGTTTTGGCAACTTTGGTCACCAACATGTAAGTTATAGGGCAGGAACAGAACACTTTTCAAAACGTGTTTTTCAGCCCGAAATAAACGCGTTTTCTCAACCCTTGGAATCACAGTGTAACTGACTGGCTCAGAAGAGCCCACTGATTCAGCCCTTAACCCCAGTGTGCAGAAGTTGTCAAAACGTGTTTTTCAGCACAAATAAACACGTTTTGGCAACTTTGGTCACCAACATGTAAGTTATAGGGCAGGAACAGAACACTTTTCAAAACGTGTTTTTCAGCCCGAAATAAACGCGTTTTCTCAACTCCTGGAATCACAGTGTAACTGACTGGCTCAGAAGAGCCCACTGAGTCAGCCCTTAACCCCAGTGTGCAGAAGTTGTCAAAACGTGTTTTTCAGCACAAATAAACACGTTTTGGCAACTTTGGTCAACAACATGTAAGTTATAGGGCAGGAACAGAACACTTTTCAAAACGTGTTTTTCAGCCCGAAATAAACGCGTTTTCTCAACTCTTGGAATCACAGTGTAACTGACTGGCTCAGAAGAGCCCACTGAGCCAGCCCTTAACCCCAGTGTGCAGAAGTTGTCAAAACGTGTTTTTCAGCACAAATAAACACGTTTTGGCAACTTTGGTCAACAACATGTAAGTTATAGGGCAGGAACAGAACACTTTTCAAAACGTGTTTTTCAGCCCGAAATAAACGCGTTTTCTCAACTCTTGGAATCACAGTGTAACTGACTGGCTCAGAAGAGCCCACTGAGCCAGCCCTTAACCCCAGTGTGCAGAAGTTGTCAAAACGTGTTTTTCAGCACAAATAAACACGTTTTGGCAACTTTGGTCAACAACATGTAAGTTATAGGGCAGGAACAGAACACTTTTCAAAACGTGTTTTGCAGCCCGAAATAAACGCGTTTTCTCAACCCTTGGAATCACAGTGTAACTGACTGGCTCAGAAGAGCCCACTGAGTCAGCCCTTAACCCCAGTGTGCAGAAGTTGTCAAAATGTGTTTTTCAGCACAAATAAACACGTTTTGGCAACTTTGGTCACCAACATGTAAGTTATAGGGCAGGAACAGAACACTTTTCAAAACGTGTTTTTCAGCCCGAAATAAACGCGTTTTCTCAACTCTTGGAATCACAGTGTAACTGACTGGCTCAGAAGAGCCCACTGATTCAGCCCTTAACCCCAGTGTGCAGAAGTTGTCAAAACGTGTTTTTCAGCACAAATAAACACGTTTTGGCAACTTTGGTCACCAACATGTAAGTTATAGGGCAGGAACAGAACACTTTTCAAAACGTGTTTTTCAGCCCGAAATAAACGCGTTTTCTCAACTCCTGGAATCACAGTGCAACTGACTGGCTCAGAAGAGCCCACTGAGTCAGCCCTTAACCCCAGTGTGCAGAAGTTGTCAAAACGTGTTTTTCAGCACAAATAAACACGTTTTGGCAACTTTGGTCAACAACATGTAAGTTATAGGGCAGGAACAGAACACTTTTCAAAACGTGTTTTTCAGCCCGAAATAAACGCGTTTTCTCAACTCTTGGAATCACAGTGTAACTGACTGGCTCAGAAGAGCCCACTGAGTCAGCCCTTAACCCCAGTGTGCAGAAGTTGTCAAAACGTGTTTTTAAGCACAAATAAACACGTTTTGGCAACTTTGGTCACCAACATGTAAGTTATAGGGCAGGAACAGAACACTTTTCAAAACGTGTTTTTCAGCCCGAAATAAACGCGTTTTCTCAACCCTTGGAATCACAGTGTAACTGACTGGCTCAGAAGAGCCCACTGATTCAGCCCTTAACCCCAGTGTGCAGAAGTTGTCAAAACGTGTTTTTCAGCACAAATAAACACGTTTTGGCAACTTTGGTCACCAACATGTAAGTTATAGGGCAGGAACAGAACACTTTTCAAAACGTGTTTTTCAGCCCGAAATAAACGCGTTTTCTCAACTCCTGGAATCACAGTGTAACTGACTGGCTCAGAAGAGCCCACTGAGTCAGCCCTTAACCCCAGTGTGCAGAAGTTGTCAAAACGTGTTTTTCAGCCCAAATAAACACGTTTTGGCAACTTTGGTCAACAACATGTAAGTTATAGGGCAGGAACAGAACACTTTTCAAAACGTGTTTTTCAGCCCGAAATAAACGCGTTTTCTCAACCCTTGGAATCACAGTGTAACTGACTGGCTCAGAAGAGCCCACTGAGTCAGCCCTTAACCCCAGTGTGCAGAAGTTGTCAAAACGTGTTTTTCAGCACAAATAAACACGTTTTGGCAACTTTGGTCACCAACATGTAAGTTATAGGGCAGGAACAGAACACTTTTCAAAACGTGTTTTTCAGCCCGAAATAAACGCGTTTTCTCAACCCTTGGAATCACAGTGTAACTGACTGGCTCAGAAGAGCCCACTGAGTCAGCCCTTAACCCCAGTGTGCAGAAGTTGTCAAAACGTGTTTTTAAGCACAAATAAACACGTTTTGGCAACTTTGGTCACCAACATGTAAGTTATAGGGCAGGAACAGAACACTTTTCAAAACGTGTTTTTCAGCCCGAAATAAACGCGTTTTCTCAACCCTTGGAATCACAGTGTAACTGACTGGCTCAGAAGAGCCCACTGAGTCAGCCCTTAACCCCAGTGTGCAGAAGTTGTCAAAACGTGTTTTTCAGCACAAATAAACACGTTTTGGCAACGTTGGTCAACAACATGTAAGTTATAGGGCAGGAACAGAACACTTTTCAAAACGTGTTTTTCAGCCCGAAATAAACGCGTTTTCTCAACCCTTGGAATCACAGTGTAACTGACTGGCTCAGAAGAGCCCACTGAGTCAGCCCTTAACCCCAGTGTGCAGAAGTTGTCAAAACGTGTTTTTCAGCACAAATAAACACGTTTTGGCAACTTTGGTCAACAACATGTAAGTTATAGGGCAGGAACAGAACACTTTTCAAAACGTGTTTTTCAGCCCGAAATAAACGCGTTTTCTCAACTCTTGGAATCACAGTGTAACTGACTGGCTCAGAAGAGCCCACTGAGTCAGCCCTTAACCCCAGTGTGCAGAAGTTGTCAAAACGTGTTTTTCAGCACAAATAAACACGTTTTGGCAACTTTGGTCACCAACATGTAAGTTATAGGGCAGGAACAGAACACTTTTCAAAACGTGTTTTTCAGCCCGAAATAAACGCGTTTTCTCAACTCCTGGAATCACAGTGTAACTGACTGGCTCAGAAGAGCCCACTGAGTCAGCCCTTAACCCCAGTGTGCAGAAGTTGTCAAAACGTGTTTTTCAGCCCAAATAAACACGTTTTGGCAACTTTGGTCAACAACATGTAAGTTATAGGGCAGGAACAGAACACTTTTCAAAACGTGTTTTTCAGCCCGAAATAAACGCGTTTTCTCAACCCTTGGAATCACAGTGTAACTGACTGGCTCAGAAGAGCCCACTGAGTCAGCCCTTAACCCCAGTGTGCAGAAGTTGTCAAAACGTGTTTTTCAGCACAAATAAACACGTTTTGGCAACTTTGGTCACCAACATGTAAGTTATAGGGCAGGAACAGAACACTTTTCAAAACGTGTTTTTCAGCCCGAAATAAACGCGTTTTCTCAACCCTTGGAATCACAGTGTAACTGACTGGCTCAGAAGAGCCCACTGAGTCAGCCCTTAACCCCAGTGTGCAGAAGTTGTCAAAACGTGTTTTTAAGCACAAATAAACACGTTTTGGCAACTTTGGTCACCAACATGTAAGTTATAGGGCAGGAACAGAACACTTTTCAAAACGTGTTTTTCAGCCCGAAATAAACGCGTTTTCTCAACCCTTGGAATCACAGTGTAACTGACTGGCTCAGAAGAGCCCACTGAGTCAGCCCTTAACCCCAGTGTGCAGAAGTTGTCAAAACGTGTTTTTCAGCACAAATAAACACGTTTTGGCAACTTTGGTCAACAACATGTAAGTTATAGGGCAGGAACAGAACACTTTTCAAAACGTGTTTTTCAGCCCGAAATAAACGCGTTTTCTCAACCCTTGGAATCACAGTGTAACTGACTGGCTCAGAAGAGCCCACTGAGTCAGCCCTTAACCCCAGTGTGCAGAAGTTGTCAAAACGTGTTTTTCAGCACAAATAAACACGTTTTGGCAACTTTGGTCAACAACATGTAAGTTATAGGGCAGGAACAGAACACTTTTCAAAACGTGTTTTTCAGCCCGAAATAAACGCGTTTTCTCAACCCTTGGAATCACAGTGTAACTGACTGGCTCAGAAGAGCCCACTGAGTCAGCCCTTAACCCCAGTGTGCAGAAGTTGTCAAAACGTGTTTTTCAGCACAAATAAACACGTTTTGGCAACTTTGGTCAACAACATGTAAGTTATAGGGCAGGAACAGAACACTTTTCAAAACGTGTTTTTCAGCCCGAAATAAACGCGTTTTCTCAACTCTTGGAATCACAGTGTAACTGACTGGCTCAGAAGAGCCCACTGAGTCAGCCCTTAACCCCAGTGTGCAGAAGTTGTCAAAACGTGTTTTTCAGCACAAATAAACACGTTTTGGCAACTTTGGTCACCAACATGTAAGTTATAGGGCAGGAACAGAACACTTTTCAAAACGTGTTTTTCAGCCCGAAATAAACGCGTTTTCTCAACTCCTGGAATCACAGTGTAACTGACTGGCTCAGAAGAGCCCACTGAGTCAGCCCTTAACCCCAGTGTGCAGAAGTTGTCAAAACGTGTTTTTCAGCCCAAATAAACACGTTTTGGCAACTTTGGTCAACAACATGTAAGTTATAGGGCAGGAACAGAACACTTTTCAAAACGTGTTTTTCAGCCCGAAATAAACACGTTTTCTCAACCCTGTGAATCACAGTGTAACTGACTGGCTCAGAAGAGCCCACTGAGTCAGCCCTTAACCCCAGTGTGCAGAAGTTGTCAAAACGTGTTTTAAAGCACAAATAAACACGTTTTGGCAACTTTGGTCACCAACATGTAAGTTATAGGGCAGGAACAGAACACTTTTCAAAACGTGTTTTTCAGCCCGATATAAACGCGTTTTCTCAACCCTTGGAATCACAGTGTAACTGACTGGCTCAGAAGAGCCCACTGAGTCAGCCCTTAACCCCAGTGTGCAGAAGTTGTCAAAACGTGTTTTTCAGCACAAATAAACACGTTTTGGCAACTTTGGTCAACAACATGTAAGTTATAGGGCAGGAACAGAACACTTTTCAAAACGTGTTTTTCAGCCCGAAATAAACGCGTTTTCTCAACTCTTGGAATCACAGTGTAACTGACTGGCTCAGAAGAGCCCACTGATTCAGCCCTTAACCCCAGTGTGCAGAAGTTGTCAAAACGTGTTTTTCAGCACAAATAAACACGTTTTGGCAACTTTGGTCAACAACATGTAAGTTATAGGGCAGGAACAGAACACTTTTCAAAACGTGTTTTTCAGCCCGAAATAAACGCGTTTTCTCAACTCTTGGAATCACAGTGTAACTGACTGGCTCAGAAGAGCCCACTGATTCAGCCCTTAACCCCAGTGTGCAGAAGTTGTCAAAACGTGTTTTTCAGCACAAATAAACACGTTTTGGCAACTTTGGTCACCAACATGTAAGTTATAGGGCAGGAACAGAACACTTTTCAAAACGTGTTTTTCAGCCCGAAATAAACGCGTTTTCTCAACTCCTGGAATCACAGTGTAACTGACTGGCTCAGAAGAGCCCACTGAGTCAGCCCTTAACCCCAGTGTGCAGAAGTTGTCAAAACGTGTTTTTCAGCACAAATAAACACGTTTTGGCAACTTTGGTCAACAACATGTAAGTTATAGGGCAGGAACAGAACACTTTTCAAAACGTGTTTTTCAGCCCGAAATAAACGCGTTTTCTCAACTCTTGGAATCACAGTGTAACTGACTGGCTCAGAAGAGCCCACTGAGTCAGCCCTTAACCCCAGTGTGCAGAAGTTGTCAAAACGTGTTTTTCAGCACAAATAAACACGTTTTGGCAACTTTGGTCAACAACATGTAAGTTATAGGGCAGGAACAGAACACTTTTCAAAACGTGTTTTTCAGCCCGAAATAAACGCGTTTTCTCAACCCTTGGAATCACAGTGTAACTGACTGGCTCAGAAGAGCCCAATGAGTAAGCCCTTAACCCCAGTGTGCAGAAGTTGTCAAAACGTGTTTTTCAGCACAAATAAACACGTTTTGGCAACTTTGGTCAACAACATGTAAGTTATAGGGCAGGAACAGAACACTTTTCAAAACGTGTTTTTCAGCCCGAAATAAACGCGTTTTCTCAACTCTTGGAATCACAGTGTAACTGACTGGCTCAGAAGAGCCCACTGAGTCAGCCCTTAACCCCAGTGTGCAGAAGTTGTCAAAACGTGTTTTTCAGCACAAATAAACACGTTTTGGCAACTTTGGTCACCAACATGTAAGTTATAGGGCAGGAACAGAACACTTTTCAAAACGTGTTTTTCAGCCCGAAATAAACGCGTTTTCTCAACTCCTGGAATCACAGTGTAACTGACTGGCTCAGAAGAGCCCACTGAGTCAGCCCTTAACCCCAGTGTGCAGAAGTTGTCAAAACGTGTTTTTAAGCAAAAATAAACACGTTTTGGCAACTTTGGTCACCAACATGTAAGTTATAGGGCAGGAACAGAACACTTTTCAAAACGTGTTTTTCAGCCCGAAATAAACGCGTTTTCTCAACCCTTGGAATCACAGTGTAACTGACTGGCTCAGAAGAGCCCACTGAGTCAGCCCTTAACCCCAGTGTGCAGAAGTTGTCAAAACGTGTTTTTCAGCACAAATAAACACGTTTTGGCAACTTTGGTCACCAACATGTAAGTTATAGGGCAGGAACAGAACACTTTTCAAAACGTGTTTTTCAGCCCGAAATAAACGCGTTTTCTCAACCCTGTGAATCACAGTGTAACTGACTGGCTCAGAAGAGCCCACTGAGTCAGCCCTTAACCCCAGTGTGCAGAAGTTGTCAAAACGTGTTTTAAAGCACAAATAAACACGTTTTGGCAACTTTGGTCACCAACATGTAAGTTATAGGGCAGGAACAGAACACTTTTCAAAACGTGTTTTTCAGCCCGATATAAACGCGTTTTCTCAACCCTTGGAATCACAGTGTAACTGACTGGCTCAGAAGAGCCCACTGAGTCAGCCCTTAACCCCAGTGTGCAGAAGTTGTCAAAACGTGTTTTTCAGCACAAATAAACACGTTTTGGCAACTTTGGTCAACAACATGTAAGTTATAGGGCAGGAACAGAACACTTTTCAAAACGTGTTTTTCAGCCCGAAATAAACGCGTTTTCTCAACTCTTGGAATCACAGTGTAACTGACTGGCTCAGAAGAGCCCACTGATTCAGCCCTTAACCCCAGTGTGCAGAAGTTGTCAAAACGTGTTTTTCAGCACAAATAAACACGTTTTGGCAACTTTGGTCAACAACATGTAAGTTATAGGGCAGGAACAGAACACTTTTCAAAACGTGTTTTTCAGCCCGAAATAAACGCGTTTTCTCAACTCTTGGAATCACAGTGTAACTGACTGGCTCAGAAGAGCCCACTGATTCAGCCCTTAACCCCAGTGTGCAGAAGTTGTCAAAACGTGTTTTTCAGCACAAATAAACACGTTTTGGCAACTTTGGTCACCAACATGTAAGTTATAGGGCAGGAACAGAACACTTTTCAAAACGTGTTTTTCAGCCCGAAATAAACGCGTTTTCTCAACTCCTGGAATCACAGTGTAACTGACTGGCTCAGAAGAGCCCACTGAGTCAGCCCTTAACCCCAGTGTGCAGAAGTTGTCAAAACGTGTTTTTCAGCACAAATAAACACGTTTTGGCAACTTTGGTCAACAACATGTAAGTTATAGGGCAGGAACAGAACACTTTTCAAAACGTGTTTTTCAGCCCGAAATAAACGCGTTTTCTCAACTCTTGGAATCACAGTGTAACTGACTGGCTCAGAAGAGCCCACTGAGTCAGCCCTTAACCCCAGTGTGCAGAAGTTGTCAAAACGTGTTTTTCAGCACAAATAAACACGTTTTGGCAACTTTGGTCAACAACATGTAAGTTATAGGGCAGGAACAGAACACTTTTCAAAACGTGTTTTTCAGCCCGAAATAAACGCGTTTTCTCAACCCTTGGAATCACAGTGTAACTGACTGGCTCAGAAGAGCCCAATGAGTAAGCCCTTAACCCCAGTGTGCAGAAGTTGTCAAAACGTGTTTTTCAGCACAAATAAACACGTTTTGGCAACTTTGGTCAACAACATGTAAGTTATAGGGCAGGAACAGAACACTTTTCAAAACGTGTTTTTCAGCCCGAAATAAACGCGTTTTCTCAACTCTTGGAATCACAGTGTAACTGACTGGCTCAGAAGAGCCCACTGAGTCAGCCCTTAACCCCAGTGTGCAGAAGTTGTCAAAACGTGTTTTTCAGCACAAATAAACACGTTTTGGCAACTTTGGTCACCAACATGTAAGTTATAGGGCAGGAACAGAACACTTTTCAAAACGTGTTTTTCAGCCCGAAATAAACGCGTTTTCTCAACTCCTGGAATCACAGTGTAACTGACTGGCTCAGAAGAGCCCACTGAGTCAGCCCTTAACCCCAGTGTGCAGAAGTTGTCAAAACGTGTTTTTCAGCCCAAATAAACACGTTTTGGCAACTTTGGTCAACAACATGTAAGTTATAGGGCAGGAACAGAACACTTTTCAAAACGTGTTTTTCAGCCCGAAATAAACGCGTTTTCTCAACCCTTGGAATCACAGTGTAACTGACTGGCTCAGAAGAGCCCACTGAGTCAGCCCTTAACCCCAGTGTGCAGAAGTTGTCAAAACGTGTTTTTCAGCACAAATAAACACGTTTTGGCAACTTTGGTCACCAACATGTAAGTTATAGGGCAGGAACAGAACACTTTTCAAAACGTGTTTTTCAGCCCGAAATAAACGCGTTTTCTCAACCCTTGGAATCACAGTGTAACTGACTGGCTCAGAAGAGCCCACTGAGTCAGCCCTTAACCCCAGTGTGCAGAAGTTGTCAAAACGTGTTTTTAAGCACAAATAAACACGTTTTGGCAACTTTGGTCACCAACATGTAAGTTATAGGGCAGGAACAGAACACTTTTCAAAACGTGTTTTTCAGCCCGAAATAAACGCGTTTTCTCAACCCTTGGAATCACAGTGTAACTGACTGGCTCAGAAGAGCCCACTGAGTCAGCCCTTAACCCCAGTGTGCAGAAGTTGTCAAAACGTGTTTTTCAGCACAAATAAACACGTTTTGGCAACTTTGGTCAACAACATGTAAGTTATAGGGCAGGAACAGAACACTTTTCAAAACGTGTTTTTCAGCCCGAAATAAACGCGTTTTCTCAACTCCTGGAATCACAGTGTAACTGACTGGCTCAGAAGAGCCCACTGAGTCAGCCCTTAACCCCAGTGTGCAGAAGTTGTCAAAACGTGTTTTTCAGCACAAATAAACACGTTTTGGCAACTTTGGTCAACAACATGTAAGTTATAGGGCAGGAACAGAACACTTTTCAAAACGTGTTTTTCAGCCCGAAATAAACGCGTTTTCTCAACCCTTGGAATCACAGTGTAACTGACTGGCTCAGAAGAGCCCAATGAGTAAGCCCTTAACCCCAGTGTGCAGAAGTTGTCAAAACGTGTTTTTCAGCACAAATAAACACGTTTTGGCAACTTTGGTCAACAACATGTAAGTTATAGGGCAGGAACAGAACACTTTTCAAAACGTGTTTTTCAGTCCGAAATAAACGCGTTTTCTCAACTCTTGGAATCACAGTGTAACTGACTGGCTCAGAAGAGCCCACTGAGTCAGCCCTTAACCCCAGTGTGCAGAAGTTGTCAAAACGTGTTTTTCAGCACAAATAAACACGTTTTGGCAACTTTGGTCACCAACATGTAAGTTATAGGGCAGGAACAGAACACTTTCAAAACGTGTTTTTCAGCCCGAAATAAACGCGTTTTCTCAACTCCTGGAATCACAGTGTAACTGACTGGCTCAGAAGAGCCCACTGAGTCAGCCCTTAACCCCAGTGTGCAGAAGTTGTCAAAACGTGTTTTTCAGCACAAATAAACACGTTTTGGCAACTTTGGTCAACAACATGTAAGTTATAGGGCAGGAACAGAACACTTTTCAAAACGTGTTTTTCATCCCGAAATAAACGCGTTTTCTCAACTCTTGGAATCACAGTGTAACTGACTGGTTCAGAAGAGCCCACTGAGTCAGCCCTTAACCCCAGTGTGCAGAAGTTGTCAAAACGTGTTTTTCAGCACAAATAAACACGTTTTGGCAACTTTGGTCACCAACATGTAAGTTATAGGGCAGGAACAGAACACTTTTCAAAACGTGTTTTTCAGCCCGAAATAAACGCGTTTTCTCAACTCCTGGAATCACAGTGTAACTGACTGGCTCAGAAGAGCCCACTGAGTCAGCCCTTAACCCCAGTGTGCAGAAGTTGTCAAAACGTGTTTTTCAGCCCAAATAAACACGTTTTGGCAACTTTGGTCAACAACATGTAAGTTATAGGGCAGGAACAGAACACTTTTCAAAACGTGTTTTTCAGCCCGAAATAAACGCGTTTTCTCAACCCTGTGAATCACAGTGTAACTGACTGGCTCAGAAGAGCCCACTGAGTCAGCCCTTAACCCCAGTGTGCAGAAGTTGTCAAAACGTGTTTTAAAGCACAAATAAACACGTTTTGGCAACTTTGGTCACCAACATGTAAGTTATAGGGCAGGAACAGAACACTTTTCAAAACGTGTTTTTCAGCCCGAAATAAACGCGTTTTCTCAACCCTGTGAATCACAGTGTAACTGACAGGCTCAGAAGAGCCCACTGAGTCAGCCCTTAACCCCAGTGTGCAGAAGTTGTCAAAACGTGTTTTAAAGCACAAATAAACACGTTTTGGCAACTTTGGTCACCAACATGTAAGTTATAGGGCAGGAACAGAACACTTTTCAAAACGTGTTTTTCAGCCCGAAATAAACGCGTTTTCTCAACCCTTGGAATCACAGTGTAACTGACTGGCTCAGAAGAGCCCACTGAGTCAGCCCTTAACCCCAGTGTGCAGAAGTTGTCAAAACGTGTTTTTCAGCACAAATAAACACGTTTTGGCAACTTTGGTCAACAACATGTAAGTTATAGGGCAGGAACAGAACACTTTTCAAAACGTGTTTTTCAGCCCGAAATAAACGCGTTTTCTCAACTCTTGGAATCACAGTGTAACTGACTGGCTCAGAAGAGCCCACTGATTCAGCCCTTAACCCCAGTGTGCAGAAGTTGTCAAAACGTGTTTTTCAGCACAAATAAACACGTTTTGGCAACTTTGGTCACCAACATGTAAGTTATAGGGCAGGAACAGAACACTTTTCAAAACGTGTTTTTCAGCCCGAAATAAACGCGTTTTCTCAACTCCTGGAATCACAGTGTAACTGACTGGCTCAGAAGAGCCCACTGAGTCAGCCCTTAACCCCAGTGTGCAGAAGTTGTCAAAACGTGTTTTTCAGCACAAATAAACACGTTTTGGCAACTTTGGTCAACAACATGTAAGTTATAGGGCAGGAACAGAACACTTTTCAAAACGTGTTTTTCAGCCCGAAATAAACGCGTTTTCTCAACTCTTGGAATCACAGTGTAACTGACTGGCTCAGAAGAGCCCACTGAGTCAGCCCTTAACCCCAGTGTGCAGGAGTTGTCAAAACGTGTTTTTCAGCACAAATAAACACGTTTTGGCAACTTTGGTCAACAACATGTAAGTTATAGGGCAGGAACAGAACACTTTTCAAAACGTGTTTTTCAGCCCGAAATAAACGCGTTTTCTCAACCCTTGGAATCACAGTGTAACTGACTGGCTCAGAAGAGCCCACTGAGTCAGCCCTTAACCCCAGTGTGCAGAAGTTGTCAAAACGTGTTTTTCAGCACAAATAAACACGTTTTGGCAACTTTGGTCACCAACATGTAAGTTATAGGGCAGGAACAGAACACTTTTCAAAACGTGTTTTTCAGCCCGAAATAAACGCGTTTTCTCAACCCTTGGAATCACAGTGTAACTGACTGGCTCAGAAGAGCCCACTGAGTCAGCCCTTAACCCCAGTGTGCAGAAGTTGTCAAAACGTGTTTTTCAGCACAAATAAACACGTTTTGGCAACTTTGGTCACCAACATGTAAGTTATAGGGCAGGAACAGAACACTTTTCAAAACGTGTTTTTCAGCCCGAAATAAACGCGTTTTCTCAACCCTTGGAATCACAGTGTAACTGACTGGCTCAGAAGAGCCCACTGATTCAGCCCTTAACCCCAGTGTGCAGAAGTTGTCAAAACGTGTTTTTCAGCACAAATAAACACGTTTTGGCAACTTTGGTCACCAACATGTAAGTTATAGGGCAGGAACAGAACACTTTTCAAAACGTGTTTTTCAGCCCGAAATACACGCGTTTTCTCAACTCCTGGAATCACAGTGTAACTGACTGGCTCAGAAGAGCCCACTGAGTCAGCCCTTAACCCCAGTGTGCAGAAGTTGTCAAAACGTGTTTTTCAGCACAAATAAACACGTTTTGGCAACTTTGGTCAACAACATGTAAGTTATAGGGCAGGAACAGAACACTTTTCAAAACGTGTTTTTCAGCCCGAAATAAACGCGTTTTCTCAACCCTTGGAATCACAGTGTAACTGACTGGCTCAGAAGAGCCCACTGAGTCAGCCCTTAACCCCAGTGTGCAGAAGTTGTCAAAACGTGTTTTTCAGCACAAATAAACACGTTTTGGCAACTTTGGTCAACAACATGTAAGTTATAGGGCAGGAACAGAACACTTTTCAAAACGTGTTTTTCAGCCCGAAATAAACGCGTTTTCTCAACTCTTGGAATCACAGTGTAACTGACTGGCTCAGAAGAGCCCACTGAGCCAGCCCTTAACCCCAGTGTGCAGAAGTTGTCAAAACGTGTTTTTCAGCACAAATAAACACGTTTTGGCAACTTTGGTCAACAACATGTAAGTTATAGGGCAGGAACAGAACACTTTTCAAAACGTGTTTTTCAGCCCGAAATAAACGCGTTTTCTCAACTCTTGGAATCACAGTGTAACTGACTGGCTCAGAAGAGCCCACTGAGCCAGCCCTTAACCCCAGTGTGCAGAAGTTGTCAAAACGTGTTTTTCAGCACAAATAAACACGTTTTGGCAACTTTGGTCAACAACATGTAAGTTATAGGGCAGGAACAGAACACTTTTCAAAACGTGTTTTGCAGCCCGAAATAAACGCGTTTTCTCAACCCTTGGAATCACAGTGTAACTGACTGGCTCAGAAGAGCCCACTGAGTCAGCCCTTAACCCCAGTGTGCAGAAGTTGTCAAAATGTGTTTTTCAGCACAAATAAACACGTTTTGGCAACTTTGGTCACCAACATGTAAGTTATAGGGCAGGAACAGAACACTTTTCAAAACGTGTTTTTCAGCCCGAAATAAACGCGTTTTCTCAACTCCTGGAATCACAGTGTAACTGACTGGCTCAGAAGAGCCCACTGAGTCAGCCCTTAACCCCAGTGTGCAGAAGTTGTCAAAACGTGTTTTTCAGCACAAATAAACACGTTTTGGCAACTTTGGTCAACAACATGTAAGTTATAGGGCAGGAACAGAACACTTTTCAAAACGTGTTTTTCAGCCCGAAATAAACGCGTTTTCTCAACCCTTGGAATCACAGTGTAACTGACTGGCTCAGAAGAGCCCACTGAGTCAGCCCTTAACCCCAGTGTGCAGAAGTTGTCAAAACGTGTTTTTCAGCACAAATAAACACGTTTTGGCAACTTTGGTCAACAACATGTAAGTTATAGGGCAGGAACAGAACACTTTTCAAAACGTGTTTTTCAGCCCGAAATAAACGCGTTTTCTCAACTCTTGGAATCACAGTGTAACTGACTGGCTCAGAAGAGCCCACTGATTCAGCCCTTAACCCCAGTGTGCAGAAGTTGTCAAAACGTGTTTTTCAGCACAAATAAACACGTTTTGGCAACTTTGGTCACCAACATGTAAGTTATAGGGCAGGAACAGAACACTTTTCAAAACGTGTTTTTCAGCCCGAAATAAACGCGTTTTCTCAACTCCTGGAATCACAGTGTAACTGACTGGCTCAGAAGAGCCCACTGAGTCAGCCCTTAACCCCAGTGTGCAGAAGTTGTCAAAACGTGTTTTTCAGCACAAATAAACACGTTTTGGCAACTTTGGTCAACAACATGTAAGTTATAGGGCAGGAACAGAACACTTTTCAAAACGTGTTTTTCAGCCCGAAATAAACGCGTTTTCTCAACTCTTGGAATCACAGTGTAACTGACTGGCTCAGAAGAGCCCACTGAGTCAGCCCTTAACCCCAGTGTGCAGAAGTTGTCAAAACGTGTTTTTAAGCACAAATAAACACGTTTTGGCAACTTTGGTCACCAACATGTAAGTTATAGGGCAGGAACAGAACACTTTTCAAAACGTGTTTTTCAGCCCGAAATAAACGCGTTTTCTCAACTCCTGGAATCACAGTGTAACTGACTGGCTCAGAAGAGCCCACTGAGTCAGCCCTTAACCCCAGTGTGCAGAAGTTGTCAAAACGTGTTTTTCAGCACAAATAAACACGTTTTGGCAACTTTGGTCAACAACATGTAAGTTATAGGGCAGGAACAGAACACTTTTCAAAACGTGTTTTTCAGCCCGAAATAAACGCGTTTTCTCAATTCCTGGAATCACAGTGTAACTGACTGGCTCAGAAGAGCCCACTGAGTCAGCCCTTAACCCCAGTGTGCAGAAGTTGTCAAAACGTGTTTTTCAGCACAAATAAACACGTTTTGGCAACTTTGGTCAACAACATGTAAGTTATAGGGCAGGAACAGAACACTTTTCAAAACGTGTTTTTCAGCCCGAAATAAACGCGTTTTCTCAACTCCTGGAATCACAGTGTAACTGACTGGCTCAGAAGAGCCCACTGAGTCAGCCCTTAACCCCAGTGTGCAGAAGTTGTCAAAACGTGTTTTAAAGCACAAATAAACACGTTTTGGCAACTTTGGTCACCAACATGTAAGTTATAGGGCAGGAACAGAACACTTTTCAAAACGTGTTTTTCAGCCCGATATAAACGCGTTTTCTCAACCCTTGGAATCACAGTGTAACTGACTGGCTCAGAAGAGCCCACTGAGTCAGCCCTTAACCCCAGTGTGCAGAAGTTGTCAAAACGTGTTTTTCAGCACAAATAAACACGTTTTGGCAACTTTGGTCAACAACATGTAAGTTATAGGGCAGGAACAGAACACTTTTCAAAACGTGTTTTTCAGCCCGAAATAAACGCGTTTTCTCAACTCTTGGAATCACAGTGTAACTGACTGGCTCAGAAGAGCCCACTGATTCAGCCCTTAACCCCAGTGTGCAGAAGTTGTCAAAACGTGTTTTTCAGCACAAATAAACACGTTTTGGCAACTTTGGTCAACAACATGTAAGTTATAGGGCAGGAACAGAACACTTTTCAAAACGTGTTTTTCAGCCCGAAATAAACGCGTTTTCTCAACTCTTGGAATCACAGTGTAACTGACTGGCTCAGAAGAGCCCACTGATTCAGCCCTTAACCCCAGTGTGCAGAAGTTGTCAAAACGTGTTTTTCAGCACAAATAAACACGTTTTGGCAACTTTGGTCACCAACATGTAAGTTATAGGGCAGGAACAGAACACTTTTCAAAACGTGTTTTTCAGCCCGAAATAAACGCGTTTTCTCAACTCCTGGAATCACAGTGTAACTGACTGGCTCAGAAGAGCCCACTGAGTCAGCCCTTAACCCCAGTGTGCAGAAGTTGTCAAAACGTGTTTTTCAGCACAAATAAACACGTTTTGGCAACTTTGGTCAACAACATGTAAGTTATAGGGCAGGAACAGAACACTTTTCAAAACGTGTTTTTCAGCCCGAAATAAACGCGTTTTCTCAACTCTTGGAATCACAGTGTAACTGACTGGCTCAGAAGAGCCCACTGAGTCAGCCCTTAACCCCAGTGTGCAGAAGTTGTCAAAACGTGTTTTTCAGCACAAATAAACACGTTTTGGCAACTTTGGTCAACAACATGTAAGTTATAGGGCAGGAACAGAACACTTTTCAAAACGTGTTTTTCAGCCCGAAATAAACGCGTTTTCTCAACCCTTGGAATCACAGTGTAACTGACTGGCTCAGAAGAGCCCAATGAGTAAGCCCTTAACCCCAGTGTGCAGAAGTTGTCAAAACGTGTTTTTCAGCACAAATAAACACGTTTTGGCAACTTTGGTCAACAACATGTAAGTTATAGGGCAGGAACAGAACACTTTTCAAAACGTGTTTTTCAGCCCGAAATAAACGCGTTTTCTCAACTCTTGGAATCACAGTGTAACTGACTGGCTCAGAAGAGCCCACTGAGTCAGCCCTTAACCCCAGTGTGCAGAAGTTGTCAAAACGTGTTTTTCAGCACAAATAAACACGTTTTGGCAACTTTGGTCACCAACATGTAAGTTATAGGGCAGGAACAGAACACTTTTCAAAACGTGTTTTTCAGCCCGAAATAAACGCGTTTTCTCAACTCCTGGAATCACAGTGTAACTGACTGGCTCAGAAGAGCCCACTGAGTCAGACCTTAACCCCAGTGTGCAGAAGTTGTCAAAACGTGTTTTTCAGCCCAAATAAACACGTTTTGGCAACTTTGGTCAACAACATGTAAGTTATAGGGCAGGAACAGAACACTTTTCAAAACGTGTTTTTCAGCCCGAAATAAACGCGTTTTCTCAACCCTTGGAATCACAGTGTAACTGACTGGCTCAGAAGAGCCCACTGAGTCAGCCCTTAACCCCAGTGTGCAGAAGTTGTCAAAACGTGTTTTTCAGCACAAATAAACACGTTTTGGCAACTTTGGTCACCAACATGTAAGTTATAGGGCAGGAACAGAACACTTTTCAAAACGTGTTTTTCAGCCCGAAATAAACGCGTTTTCTCAACCCTTGGAATCACAGTGTAACTGACTGGCTCAGAAGAGCCCACTGAGTCAGCCCTTAACCCCAGTGTGCAGAAGTTGTCAAAACGTGTTTTTAAGCACAAATAAACACGTTTTGGCAACTTTGGTCACCAACATGTAAGTTATAGGGCAGGAACAGAACACTTTTCAAAACGTGTTTTTCAGCCCGAAATAAACGCGTTTTCTCAACCCTTGGAATCACAGTGTAACTGACTGGCTCAGAAGAGCCCACTGAGTCAGCCCTTAACCCCAGTGTGCAGAAGTTGTCAAAACGTGTTTTTCAGCACAAATAAACACGTTTTGGCAACTTTGGTCACCAACATGTAAGTTATAGGGCAGGAACAGAACACTTTTCAAAACGTGTTTTTCAGCCCGAAATAAACGCGTTTTCTCAACCCTGTGAATCACAGTGTAACTGACTGGCTCAGAAGAGCCCACTGAGTCAGCCCTTAACCCCAGTGTGCAGAAGTTGTCAAAACGTGTTTTAAAGCACAAATAAACACGTTTTGGCAACTTTGGTCACCAACATGTAAGTTATAGGGCAGGAACAGAACACTTTTCAAAACGTGTTTTTCAGCCCGATATAAACGCGTTTTCTCAACCCTTGGAATCACAGTGTAACTGACTGGCTCAGAAGAGCCCACTGAGTCAGCCCTTAACCCCAGTGTGCAGAAGTTGTCAAAACGTGTTTTTCAGCACAAATAAACACGTTTTGGCAACTTTGGTCAACAACATGTAAGTTATAGGGCAGGAACAGAACACTTTTCAAAACGTGTTTTTCAGCCCGAAATAAACGCGTTTTCTCAACTCTTGGAATCACAGTGTAACTGACTGGCTCAGAAGAGCCCACTGATTCAGCCCTTAACCCCAGTGTGCAGAAGTTGTCAAAACGTGTTTTTCAGCACAAATAAACACGTTTTGGCAACTTTGGTCAACAACATGTAAGTTATAGGGCAGGAACAGAACACTTTTCAAAACGTGTTTTTCAGCCCGAAATAAACGCGTTTTCTCAACTCTTGGAATCACAGTGTAACTGACTGGCTCAGAAGAGCCCACTGATTCAGCCCTTAACCCCAGTGTGCAGAAGTTGTCAAAACGTGTTTTTCAGCACAAATAAACACGTTTTGGCAACTTTGGTCACCAACATGTAAGTTATAGGGCAGGAACAGAACACTTTTCAAAACGTGTTTTTCAGCCCGAAATAAACGCGTTTTCTCAACTCCTGGAATCACAGTGTAACTGACTGGCTCAGAAGAGCCCACTGAGTCAGCCCTTAACCCCAGTGTGCAGAAGTTGTCAAAACGTGTTTTTCAGCACAAATAAACACGTTTTGGCAACTTTGGTCAACAACATGTAAGTTATAGGGCAGGAACAGAACACTTTTCAAAACGTGTTTTTCAGCCCGAAATAAACGCGTTTTCTCAACTCTTGGAATCACAGTGTAACTGACTGGCTCAGAAGAGCCCACTGAGTCAGCCCTTAACCCCAGTGTGCAGAAGTTGTCAAAACGTGTTTTTCAGCACAAATAAACACGTTTTGGCAACTTTGGTCAACAACATGTAAGTTATAGGGCAGGAACAGAACACTTTTCAAAACGTGTTTTTCAGCCCGAAATAAACGCGTTTTCTCAACCCTTGGAATCACAGTGTAACTGACTGGCTCAGAAGAGCCCAATGAGTAAGCCCTTAACCCCAGTGTGCAGAAGTTGTCAAAACGTGTTTTTCAGCACAAATAAACACGTTTTGGCAACTTTGGTCAACAACATGTAAGTTATAGGGCAGGAACAGAACACTTTTCAAAACGTGTTTTTCAGCCCGAAATAAACGCGTTTTCTCAACTCTTGGAATCACAGTGTAACTGACTGGCTCAGAAGAGCCCACTGAGTCAGCCCTTAACCCCAGTGTGCAGAAGTTGTCAAAACGTGTTTTTCAGCACAAATAAACACGTTTTGGCAACTTTGGTCACCAACATGTAAGTTATAGGGCAGGAACAGAACACTTTTCAAAACGTGTTTTTCAGCCCGAAATAAACGCGTTTTCTCAACTCCTGGAATCACAGTGTAACTGACTGGCTCAGAAGAGCCCACTGAGTCAGCCCTTAACCCCAGTGTGCAGAAGTTGTCAAAACGTGTTTTTCAGCCCAAATAAACACGTTTTGGCAACTTTGGTCAACAACATGTAAGTTATAGGGCAGGAACAGAACACTTTTCAAAACGTGTTTTTCAGCCCGAAATAAACGCGTTTTCTCAACCCT
Organism: Lepisosteus platostomus; assembly: GCF_059453375.1. Lineage (NCBI taxonomy): Eukaryota > Metazoa > Chordata > Actinopteri > Semionotiformes > Lepisosteidae > Lepisosteus > Lepisosteus platostomus. Next base: position 29,802,892 of record NC_142620.1, on the reverse strand, counting down.
TGGAATCACAGTGTAACTGACTGGCTCAGAAGAGCCCACTGAGTCAGCCCTTAACCCCAGTGTGCAGAAGTTGTCAAAACGTGTTTTTCAGCACAAATAAACACGTTTTGGCAACTTTGGTCACCAACATGTAAGTTATAGGGCAGGAACAGAACACTTTTCAAAACGTGTTTTTCAGCCCGAAATAAACGCGTTTTCTCAACCCTTGGAATCACAGTGTAACTGACTGGCTCAGAAGAGCCCACTGAGTCAGCCCTTAACCCCAGTGTGCAGAAGTTGTCAAAACGTGTTTTTAAGCACAAATAAACACGTTTTGGCAACTTTGGTCACCAACATGTAAGTTATAGGGCAGGAACAGAACACTTTTCAAAACGTGTTTTTCAGCCCGAAATAAACGCGTTTTCTCAACCCTTGGAATCACAGTGTAACTGACTGGCTCAGAAGAGCCCACTGAGTCAGCCCTTAACCCCAGTGTGCAGAAGTTGTCAAAACGTGTTTTTCAGCACAAATAAACACGTTTTGGCAACTTTGGTCAACAACATGTAAGTTATAGGGCAGGAACAGAACACTTTTCAAAACGTGTTTTTCAGCCCGAAATAAACGCGTTTTCTCAACTCCTGGAATCACAGTGTAACTGACTGGCTCAGAAGAGCCCACTGAGTCAGCCCTTAACCCCAGTGTGCAGAAGTTGTCAAAACGTGTTTTTCAGCACAAATAAACACGTTTTGGCAACTTTGGTCAACAACATGTAAGTTATAGGGCAGGAACAGAACACTTTTCAAAACGTGTTTTTCAGCCCGAAATAAACGCGTTTTCTCAACCCTTGGAATCACAGTGTAACTGACTGGCTCAGAAGAGCCCAATGAGTAAGCCCTTAACCCCAGTGTGCAGAAGTTGTCAAAACGTGTTTTTCAGCACAAATAAACACGTTTTGGCAACTTTGGTCAACAACATGTAAGTTATAGGGCAGGAACAGAACACTTTTCAAAACGTGTTTTTCAGTCCGAAATAAACGCGTTTTCTCAACTCTTGGAATCACAGTGTAACTGACTGGCTCAGAAGAGCCCACTGAGTCAGCCCTTAACCCCAGTGTGCAGAAGTTGTCAAAACGTGTTTTTCAGCACAAATAAACACGTTTTGGCAACTTTGGTCACCAACATGTAAGTTATAGGGCAGGAACAGAACACTTTCAAAACGTGTTTTTCAGCCCGAAATAAACGCGTTTTCTCAACTCCTGGAATCACAGTGTAACTGACTGGCTCAGAAGAGCCCACTGAGTCAGCCCTTAACCCCAGTGTGCAGAAGTTGTCAAAACGTGTTTTTCAGCACAAATAAACACGTTTTGGCAACTTTGGTCAACAACATGTAAGTTATAGGGCAGGAACAGAACACTTTTCAAAACGTGTTTTTCATCCCGAAATAAACGCGTTTTCTCAACTCTTGGAATCACAGTGTAACTGACTGGTTCAGAAGAGCCCACTGAGTCAGCCCTTAACCCCAGTGTGCAGAAGTTGTCAAAACGTGTTTTTCAGCACAAATAAACACGTTTTGGCAACTTTGGTCACCAACATGTAAGTTATAGGGCAGGAACAGAACACTTTTCAAAACGTGTTTTTCAGCCCGAAATAAACGCGTTTTCTCAACTCCTGGAATCACAGTGTAACTGACTGGCTCAGAAGAGCCCACTGAGTCAGCCCTTAACCCCAGTGTGCAGAAGTTGTCAAAACGTGTTTTTCAGCCCAAATAAACACGTTTTGGCAACTTTGGTCAACAACATGTAAGTTATAGGGCAGGAACAGAACACTTTTCAAAACGTGTTTTTCAGCCCGAAATAAACGCGTTTTCTCAACCCTGTGAATCACAGTGTAACTGACTGGCTCAGAAGAGCCCACTGAGTCAGCCCTTAACCCCAGTGTGCAGAAGTTGTCAAAACGTGTTTTAAAGCACAAATAAACACGTTTTGGCAACTTTGGTCACCAACATGTAAGTTATAGGGCAGGAACAGAACACTTTTCAAAACGTGTTTTTCAGCCCGAAATAAACGCGTTTTCTCAACCCTGTGAATCACAGTGTAACTGACAGGCTCAGAAGAGCCCACTGAGTCAGCCCTTAACCCCAGTGTGCAGAAGTTGTCAAAACGTGTTTTAAAGCACAAATAAACACGTTTTGGCAACTTTGGTCACCAACATGTAAGTTATAGGGCAGGAACAGAACACTTTTCAAAACGTGTTTTTCAGCCCGAAATAAACGCGTTTTCTCAACCCTTGGAATCACAGTGTAACTGACTGGCTCAGAAGAGCCCACTGAGTCAGCCCTTAACCCCAGTGTGCAGAAGTTGTCAAAACGTGTTTTTCAGCACAAATAAACACGTTTTGGCAACTTTGGTCAACAACATGTAAGTTATAGGGCAGGAACAGAACACTTTTCAAAACGTGTTTTTCAGCCCGAAATAAACGCGTTTTCTCAACTCTTGGAATCACAGTGTAACTGACTGGCTCAGAAGAGCCCACTGATTCAGCCCTTAACCCCAGTGTGCAGAAGTTGTCAAAACGTGTTTTTCAGCACAAATAAACACGTTTTGGCAACTTTGGTCACCAACATGTAAGTTATAGGGCAGGAACAGAACACTTTTCAAAACGTGTTTTTCAGCCCGAAATAAACGCGTTTTCTCAACTCCTGGAATCACAGTGTAACTGACTGGCTCAGAAGAGCCCACTGAGTCAGCCCTTAACCCCAGTGTGCAGAAGTTGTCAAAACGTGTTTTTCAGCACAAATAAACACGTTTTGGCAACTTTGGTCAACAACATGTAAGTTATAGGGCAGGAACAGAACACTTTTCAAAACGTGTTTTTCAGCCCGAAATAAACGCGTTTTCTCAACTCTTGGAATCACAGTGTAACTGACTGGCTCAGAAGAGCCCACTGAGTCAGCCCTTAACCCCAGTGTGCAGGAGTTGTCAAAACGTGTTTTTCAGCACAAATAAACACGTTTGGCAACTTTGGTCAACAACATGTAAGTTATAGGGCAGGAACAGAACACTTTTCAAAACGTGTTTTTCAGCCCGAAATAAACGCGTTTTCTCAACCCTTGGAATCACAGTGTAACTGACTGGCTCAGAAGAGCCCACTGAGTCAGCCCTTAACCCCAGTGTGCAGAAGTTGTCAAAACGTGTTTTTCAGCACAAATAAACACGTTTTGGCAACTTTGGTCACCAACATGTAAGTTATAGGGCAGGAACAGAACACTTTTCAAAACGTGTTTTTCAGCCCGAAATAAACGCGTTTTCTCAACCCTTGGAATCACAGTGTAACTGACTGGCTCAGAAGAGCCCACTGAGTCAGCCCTTAACCCCAGTGTGCAGAAGTTGTCAAAACGTGTTTTTCAGCACAAATAAACACGTTTTGGCAACTTTGGTCACCAACATGTAAGTTATAGGGCAGGAACAGAACACTTTTCAAAACGTGTTTTTCAGCCCGAAATAAACGCGTTTTCTCAACCCTTGGAATCACAGTGTAACTGACTGGCTCAGAAGAGCCCACTGATTCAGCCCTTAACCCCAGTGTGCAGAAGTTGTCAAAACGTGTTTTTCAGCACAAATAAACACGTTTTGGCAACTTTGGTCACCAACATGTAAGTTATAGGGCAGGAACAGAACACTTTTCAAAACGTGTTTTTCAGCCCGAAATACACGCGTTTTCTCAACTCCTGGAATCACAGTGTAACTGACTGGCTCAGAAGAGCCCACTGAGTCAGCCCTTAACCCCAGTGTGCAGAAGTTGTCAAAACGTGTTTTTCAGCACAAATAAACACGTTTTGGCAACTTTGGTCAACAACATGTAAGTTATAGGGCAGGAACAGAACACTTTTCAAAACGTGTTTTTCAGCCCGAAATAAACGCGTTTTCTCAACCCTTGGAATCACAGTGTAACTGACTGGCTCAGAAGAGCCCACTGAGTCAGCCCTTAACCCCAGTGTGCAGAAGTTGTCAAAACGTGTTTTTCAGCACAAATAAACACGTTTTGGCAACTTTGGTCAACAACATGTAAGTTATAGGGCAGGAACAGAACACTTTTCAAAACGTGTTTTTCAGCCCGAAATAAACGCGTTTTCTCAACTCTTGGAATCACAGTGTAACTGACTGGCTCAGAAGAGCCCACTGAGCCAGCCCTTAACCCCAGTGTGCAGAAGTTGTCAAAACGTGTTTTTCAGCACAAATAAACACGTTTTGGCAACTTTGGTCAACAACATGTAAGTTATAGGGCAGGAACAGAACACTTTTCAAAACGTGTTTTTCAGCCCGAAATAAACGCGTTTTCTCAACTCTTGGAATCACAGTGTAACTGACTGGCTCAGAAGAGCCCACTGAGCCAGCCCTTAACCCCAGTGTGCAGAAGTTGTCAAAACGTGTTTTTCAGCACAAATAAACACGTTTTGGCAACTTTGGTCAACAACATGTAAGTTATAGGGCAGGAACAGAACACTTTTCAAAACGTGTTTTGCAGCCCGAAATAAACGCGTTTTCTCAACCCTTGGAATCACAGTGTAACTGACTGGCTCAGAAGAGCCCACTGAGTCAGCCCTTAACCCCAGTGTGCAGAAGTTGTCAAAATGTGTTTTTCAGCACAAATAAACACGTTTTGGCAACTTTGGTCACCAACATGTAAGTTATAGGGCAGGAACAGAACACTTTTCAAAACGTGTTTTTCAGCCCGAAATAAACGCGTTTTCTCAACTCCTGGAATCACAGTGTAACTGACTGGCTCAGAAGAGCCCACTGAGTCAGCCCTTAACCCCAGTGTGCAGAAGTTGTCAAAACGTGTTTTTCAGCACAAATAAACACGTTTTGGCAACTTTGGTCAACAACATGTAAGTTATAGGGCAGGAACAGAACACTTTTCAAAACGTGTTTTTCAGCCCGAAATAAACGCGTTTTCTCAACCCTTGGAATCACAGTGTAACTGACTGGCTCAGAAGAGCCCACTGAGTCAGCCCTTAACCCCAGTGTGCAGAAGTTGTCAAAACGTGTTTTTCAGCACAAATAAACACGTTTTGGCAACTTTGGTCAACAACATGTAAGTTATAGGGCAGGAACAGAACACTTTTCAAAACGTGTTTTTCAGCACGAAATAAACGCGTTTTCTCAACTCTTGGAATCACAGTGTAACTGACTGGCTCAGAAGAGCCCACTGATTCAGCCCTTAACCCCAGTGTGCAGAAGTTGTCAAAACGTGTTTTTCAGCACAAATAAACACGTTTTGGCAACTTTGGTCACCAACATGTAAGTTATAGGGCAGGAACAGAACACTTTTCAAAACGTGTTTTTCAGCCCGAAATAAACGCGTTTTCTCAACTCCTGGAATCACAGTGTAACTGACTGGCTCAGAAGAGCCCACTGAGTCAGCCCTTAACCCCAGTGTGCAGAAGTTGTCAAAACGTGTTTTTCAGCACAAATAAACACGTTTTGGCAACTTTGGTCAACAACATGTAAGTTATAGGGCAGGAACAGAACACTTTTCAAAACGTGTTTTTCAGCCCGAAATAAACGCGTTTTCTCAACTCTTGGAATCACAGTGTAACTGACTGGCTCAGAAGAGCCCACTGAGTCAGCCCTTAACCCCAGTGTGCAGAAGTTGTCAAAACGTGTTTTTAAGCACAAATAAACACGTTTTGGCAACTTTGGTCACCAACATGTAAGTTATAGGGCAGGAACAGAACACTTTTCAAAACGTGTTTTTCAGCCCGAAATAAACGCGTTTTCTCAACTCCTGGAATCACAGTGTAACTGACTGGCTCAGAAGAGCCCACTGAGTCAGCCCTTAACCCCAGTGTGCAGAAGTTGTCAAAACGTGTTTTTCAGCACAAATAAACACGTTTTGGCAACTTTGGTCAACAACATGTAAGTTATAGGGCAGGAACAGAACACTTTTCAAAACGTGTTTTTCAGCCCGAAATAAACGCGTTTTCTCAATTCCTGGAATCACAGTGTAACTGACTGGCTCAGAAGAGCCCACTGAGTCAGCCCTTAACCCCAGTGTGCAGAAGTTGTCAAAACGTGTTTTTCAGCACAAATAAACACGTTTTGGCAACTTTGGTCAACAACATGTAAGTTATAGGGCAGGAACAGAACACTTTTCAAAACGTGTTTTTCAGCCCGAAATAAACGCGTTTTCTCAACTCCTGGAATCACAGTGTAACTGACTGGCTCAGAAGAGCCCACTGAGTCAGCCCTTAACCCCAGTGTGCAGAAGTTGTCAAAACGTGTTTTTCAGCACAAATAAACACGTTTTGGCAACTTTGGTCAACAACATGTAAGTTATAGGGCAGGAACAGAACACTTTTCAAAACGTGTTTTTCAGCCCGAAATAAACGCGTTTTCTCAACCCTTGGAATCACAGTGTAACTGACTGGCTCAGAAGAGCCCAATGAGTAAGCCCTTAACCCCAGTGTGCAGAAGTTGTCAAAACGTGTTTTTCAGCACAAATAAACACGTTTTGGCAACTTTGGTCAACAACATGTAAGTTATAGGGCAGGAACAGAACACTTTTCAAAACGTGTTTTTCAGCCCGAAATAAACGCGTTTTCTCAACTCTTGGAATCACAGTGTAACTGACTGGCTCAGAAGAGCCCACTGAGTCAGCCCTTAACCCCAGTGTGCAGAAGTTGTCAAAACGTGTTTTTCAGCACAAATAAACACGTTTTGGCAACTTTGGTCACCAACATGTAAGTTATAGGGCAGGAACAGAACACTTTTCAAAACGTGTTTTTCAGCCCGAAATAAACGCGTTTTCTCAACCCTGTGAATCACAGTGTAACTGACTGGCTCAGAAGAGCCCACTGAGTCAGCCCTTAACCCCAGTGTGCAGAAGTTGTCAAAACGTGTTTTAAAGCACAAATAAACACGTTTTGGCAACTTTGGTCACCAACATGTAAGTTATAGGGCAGGAACAGAACACTTTTCAAAACGTGTTTTTCAGCCCGAAATAAACGCGTTTTCTCAACCCTTGGAATCACAGTGTAACTGACTGGCTCAGAAGAGCCCACTGAGTCAGCCCTTAACCCCAGTGTGCAGAAGTTGTCAAAACGTGTTTTTCAGCACAAATAAACACGTTTTGGCAACTTTGGTCAACAACATGTAAGTTATAGGGCAGGAACAGAACACTTTTCAAAACGTGTTTTTCAGCCCGAAATAAACGCGTTTTCTCAACTCTTGGAATCACAGTGTAACTGACTGGCTCAGAAGAGCCCACTGATTCAGCCCTTAACCCCAGTGTGCAGAAGTTGTCAAAACGTGTTTTTCAGCACAAATAAACACGTTTTGGCAACTTTGGTCACCAACATGTAAGTTATAGGGCAGGAACAGAACACTTTTCAAAACGTGTTTTTCAGCCCGAAATAAACGCGTTTTCTCAACTCCTGGAATCACAGTGTAACTGACTGGCTCAGAAGAGCCCACTGAGTCAGCCCTTAACCCCAGTGTGCAGAAGTTGTCAAAACGTGTTTTTCAGCACAAATAAACACGTTTTGGCAACTTTGGTCAACAACATGTAAGTTATAGGGCAGGAACAGAACACTTTTCAAAACGTGTTTTTCAGCCCGAAATAAACGCGTTTTCTCAACTCTTGGAATCACAGTGTAACTGACTGGCTCAGAAGAGCCCACTGAGTCAGCCCTTAACCCCAGTGTGCAGGAGTTGTCAAAACGTGTTTTTCAGCACAAATAAACACGTTTTGGCAACTTTGGTCAACAACATGTAAGTTATAGGGCAGGAACAGAACACTTTTCAAAACGTGTTTTTCAGCCCGAAATAAACGCGTTTTCTCAACCCTTGGAATCACAGTGTAACTGACTGGCTCAGAAGAGCCCACTGAGTCAGCCCTTAACCCCAGTGTGCAGAAGTTGTCAAAACGTGTTTTTCAGCACAAATAAACACGTTTTGGCAACTTTGGTCACCAACATGTAAGTTATAGGGCAGGAACAGAACACTTTTCAAAACGTGTTTTTCAGCCCGAAATAAACGCGTTTTCTCAACCCTTGGAATCACAGTGTAACTGACTGGCTCAGAAGAGCCCACTGAGTCAGCCCTTAACCCCAGTGTGCAAAAGTTGTCAAAACGTGTTTTTAAGCACAAATAAACACGTCTTGGCAACTTTGGTCACCAACATGTAAGTTATAGGGCAGGAACAGAACACTTTTCAAAACGTGTTTTTCAGCCCGAAATAAACGCGTTTTCTCAACTCCTGGAATCACAGTGTAACTGACTGGCTCAGAAGAGCCCACTGAGTCAGCCCTTAACCCCAGTGTGCAGAAGTTGTCAAAACGTGTTTTTCAGCACAAATAAACACGTTTTGGCAACTTTGGTCAACAACATGTAAGTTATAGGGCAGGAACAGAACACTTTTCAAAACGTGTTTTTCAGCCCGAAATAAACGCGTTTTCTCAACTCCTGGAATCACAGTGTAACTGACTGGCTCAGAAGAGCCCACTGAGTCAGCCCTTAACCCCAGTGTGCAGAAGTTGTCAAAACGTGTTTTTCAGCACAAATAAACACGTTTTGGCAACTTTGGTCAACAACATGTAAGTTATAGGGCAGGAACAGAACACTTTTCAAAACGTGTTTTTCAGCCCGAAATAAACGCGTTTTCTCAACTCCTGGAATCACAGTGTAACTGACTGGCTCAGAAGAGCCCACTGAGTCAGCCCTTAACCCCAGTGTGCAGAAGTTGTCAAAACGTGTTTTTCAGCACAAATAAACACGTTTTGGCAACTTTGGTCAACAACATGTAAGTTATAGGGCAGGAACAGAACACTTTTCAAAACGTGTTTTTCAGCCCGAAATAAACGCGTTTTCTCAACCCTTGGAATCACAGTGTAACTGACTGGCTCAGAAGAGCCCAATGAGTAAGCCCTTAACCCCAGTGTGCAGAAGTTGTCAAAACGTGTTTTTCAGCACAAATAAACACGTTTTGGCAACTTTGGTCAACAACATGTAAGTTATAGGGCAGGAACAGAACACTTTTCAAAACGTGTTTTTCAGCCCGAAATAAACGCGTTTTCTCAACTCTTGGAATCACAGTGTAACTGACTGGCTCAGAAGAGCCCACTGAGTCAGCCCTTAACCCCAGTGTGCAGAAGTTGTCAAAACGTGTTTTTCAGCACAAATAAACACGTTTTGGCAACTTTGGTCACCAACATGTAAGTTATAGGGCAGGAACAGAACACTTTTCAAAACGTGTTTTTCAGCCCGAAATAAACGCGTTTTCTCAACCCTGTGAATCACAGTGTAACTGACTGGCTCAGAAGAGCCCACTGAGTCAGCCCTTAACCCCAGTGTGCAGAAGTTGTCAAAACGTGTTTTAAAGCACAAATAAACACGTTTTGGCAACTTTGGTCACCAACATGTAAGTTATAGGGCAGGAACAGAACACTTTTCAAAACGTGTTTTTCAGCCCGAAATAAACGCGTTTTCTCAACCCTTGGAATCACAGTGTAACTGACTGGCTCAGAAGAGCCCACTGAGTCAGCCCTTAACCCCAGTGTGCAGAAGTTGTCAAAACGTGTTTTTCAGCACAAATAAACACGTTTTGGCAACTTTGGTCAACAACATGTAAGTTATAGGGCAGGAACAGAACACTTTTCAAAACGTGTTTTTCAGCCCGAAATAAACGCGTTTTCTCAACCCTTGGAATCACAGTGTAACTGACTGGCTCAGAAGAGCCCAATGAGTAAGCCCTTAACCCCAGTGTGCAGAAGTTGTCAAAACGTGTTTTTCAGCACAAATAAACACGTTTTGGCAACTTTGGTCAACAACATGTAAGTTATAGGGCAGGAACAGAACACTTTTCAAAACGTGTTTTTCAGCCCGAAATAAACGCGTTTTCTCAACTCTTGGAATCACAGTGTAACTGACTGGCTCAGAAGAGCCCACTGAGTCAGCCCTTAACCCCAGTGTGCAGAAGTTGTCAAAACGTGTTTTTCAGCACAAATAAACACGTTTTGGCAACTTTGGTCACCAACATGTAAGTTATAGGGCAGGAACAGAACACTTTTCAAAACGTGTTTTTCAGCCCGAAATAAACGCGTTTTCTCAACCCTGTGAATCACAGTGTAACTGACTGGCTCAGAAGAGCCCACTGAGTCAGCCCTTAACCCCAGTGTGCAGAAGTTGTCAAAACGTGTTTTAAAGCACAAATAAACACGTTTTGGCAACTTTGGTCACCAACATGTAAGTTATAGGGCAGGAACAGAACACTTTTCAAAACGTGTTTTTCAGCCCGAAATAAACGCGTTTTCTCAACCCTTGGAATCACAGTGTAACTGACTGGCTCAGAAGAGCCCACTGAGTCAGCCCTTAACCCCAGTGTGCAGAAGTTGTCAAAACGTGTTTTTCAGCACAAATAAACACGTTTTGGCAACTTTGGTCAACAACATGTAAGTTATAGGGCAGGAACAGAACACTTTTCAAAACGTGTTTTTCAGCCCGAAATAAACGCGTTTTCTCAACTCTTGGAATCACAGTGTAACTGACTGGCTCAGAAGAGCCCACTGATTCAGCCCTTAACCCCAGTGTGCAGAAGTTGTCAAAACGTGTTTTTCAGCACAAATAAACACGTTTTGGCAACTTTGGTCACCAACATGTAAGTTATAGGGCAGGAACAGAACACTTTTCAAAACGTGTTTTTCAGCCCGAAATAAACGCGTTTTCTCAACTCCTGGAATCACAGTGTAACTGACTGGCTCAGAAGAGCCCACTGAGTCAGCCCTTAACCCCAGTGTGCAGAAGTTGTCAAAACGTGTTTTTCAGCACAAATAAACACGTTTTGGCAACTTTGGTCAACAACATGTAAGTTATAGGGCAGGAACAGAACACTTTTCAAAACGTGTTTTTCAGCCCGAAATAAACGCGTTTTCTCAACTCTTGGAATCACAGTGTAACTGACTGGCTCAGAAGAGCCCACTGAGTCAGCCCTTAACCCCAGTGTGCAGGAGTTGTCAAAACGTGTTTTTCAGCACAAATAAACACGTTTTGGCAACTTTGGTCAACAACATGTAAGTTATAGGGCAGGAACAGAACACTTTTCAAAACGTGTTTTTCAGCCCGAAATAAACGCGTTTTCTCAACCCTTGGAATCACAGTGTAACTGACTGGCTCAGAAGAGCCCACTGAGTCAGCCCTTAACCCCAGTGTGCAGAAGTTGTCAAAACGTGTTTTTCAGCACAAATAAACACGTTTTGGCAACTTTGGTCACCAACATGTAAGTTATAGGGCAGGAACAGAACACTTTTCAAAACGTGTTTTTCAGCCCGAAATAAACGCGTTTTCTCAACCCTTGGAATCACAGTGTAACTGACTGGCTCAGAAGAGCCCACTGAGTCAGCCCTTAACCCCAGTGTGCAAAAGTTGTCAAAACGTGTTTTTAAGCACAAATAAACACGTCTTGGCAACTTTGGTCACCAACATGTAAGTTATAGGGCAGGAACAGAACACTTTTCAAAACGTGTTTTTCAGCCCGAAATAAACGCGTTTTCTCAACTCCTGGAATCACAGTGTAACTGACTGGCTCAGAAGAGCCCACTGAGTCAGCCCTTAACCCCAGTGTGCAGAAGTTGTCAAAACGTGTTTTTCAGCACAAATAAACACGTTTTGGCAACTTTGGTCAACAACATGTAAGTTATAGGGCAGGAACAGAACACTTTTCAAAACGTGTTTTTCAGCCCGAAATAAACGCGTTTTCTCAACTCCTGGAATCACAGTGTAACTGACTGGCTCAGAAGAGCCCACTGAGTCAGCCCTTAACCCCAGTGTGCAGAAGTTGTCAAAACGTGTTTTTCAGCACAAATAAACACGTTTTGGCAACTTTGGTCAACAACATGTAAGTTATAGGGCAGGAACAGAACACTTTTCAAAACGTGTTTTTCAGCCCGAAATAAACGCGTTTTCTCAACTCCTGGAATCACAGTGTAACTGACTGGCTCAGAAGAGCCCACTGAGTCAGCCCTTAACCCCAGTGTGCAGAAGTTGTCAAAACGTGTTTTTCAGCACAAATAAACACGTTTTGGCAACTTTGGTCAACAACATGTAAGTTATAGGGCAGGAACAGAACACTTTTCAAAACGTGTTTTTCAGCCCGAAATAAACGCGTTTTCTCAACCCTTGGAATCACAGTGTAACTGACTGGCTCAGAAGAGCCCAATGAGTAAGCCCTTAACCCCAGTGTGCAGAAGTTGTCAAAACGTGTTTTTCAGCACAAATAAACACGTTTTGGCAACTTTGGTCAACAACATGTAAGTTATAGGGCAGGAACAGAACACTTTTCAAAACGTGTTTTTCAGCCCGAAATAAACGCGTTTTCTCAACTCTTGGAATCACAGTGTAACTGACTGGCTCAGAAGAGCCCACTGAGTCAGCCCTTAACCCCAGTGTGCAGAAGTTGTCAAAACGTGTTTTTCAGCACAAATAAACACGTTTTGGCAACTTTGGTCACCAACATGTAAGTTATAGGGCAGGAACAGAACACTTTTCAAAACGTGTTTTTCAGCCCGAAATAAACGCGTTTTCTCAACCCTGTGAATCACAGTGTAACTGACTGGCTCAGAAGAGCCCACTGAGTCAGCCCTTAACCCCAGTGTGCAGAAGTTGTCAAAACGTGTTTTAAAGCACAAATAAACACGTTTTGGCAACTTTGGTCACCAACATGTAAGTTATAGGGCAGGAACAGAACACTTTTCAAAACGTGTTTTTCAGCCCGAAATAAACGCGTTTTCTCAACCCTTGGAATCACAGTGTAACTGACTGGCTCAGAAGAGCCCACTGAGTCAGCCCTTAACCCCAGTGTGCAGAAGTTGTCAAAACGTGTTTTTCAGCACAAATAAACACGTTTTGGCAACTTTGGTCAACAACATGTAAGTTATAGGGCAGGAACAGAACACTTTTCAAAACGTGTTTTTCAGCCCGAAATAAACGCGTTTTCTCAACTCTTGGAATCACAGTGTAACTGACTGGCTCAGAAGAGCCCACTGATTCAGCCCTTAACCCCAGTGTGCAGAAGTTGTCAAAACGTGTTTTTCAGCACAAATAAACACGTTTTGGCAACTTTGGTCACCAACATGTAAGTTATAGGGCAGGAACAGAACACTTTTCAAAACGTGTTTTTCAGCCCGAAATAAACGCGTTTTCTCAACTCCTGGAATCACAGTGTAACTGACTGGCTCAGAAGAGCCCACTGAGTCAGCCCTTAACCCCAGTGTGCAGAAGTTGTCAAAACGTGTTTTTCAGCACAAATAAACACGTTTTGGCAACTTTGGTCAACAACATGTAAGTTATAGGGCAGGAACAGAACACTTTTCAAAACGTGTTTTTCAGCCCGAAATAAACGCGTTTTCTCAACTCTTGGAATCACAGTGTAACTGACTGGCTCAGAAGAGCCCACTGAGTCAGCCCTTAACCCCAGTGTGCAGGAGTTGTCAAAACGTGTTTTTCAGCACAAATAAACACGTTTTGGCAACTTTGGTCAACAACATGTAAGTTATAGGGCAGGAACAGAACACTTTTCAAAACGTGTTTTTCAGCCCGAAATAAACGCGTTTTCTCAACCCTTGGAATCACAGTGTAACTGACTGGCTCAGAAGAGCCCACTGAGTCAGCCCTTAACCCCAGTGTGCAGAAGTTGTCAAAACGTGTTTTTCAGCACAAATAAACACGTTTTGGCAACTTTGGTCACCAACATGTAAGTTATAGGGCAGGAACAGAACACTTTTCAAAACGTGTTTTTCAGCCCGAAATAAACGCGTTTTCTCAACCCTTGGAATCACAGTGTAACTGACTGGCTCAGAAGAGCCCACTGAGTCAGCCCTTAACCCCAGTGTGCAAAAGTTGTCAAAACGTGTTTTTAAGCACAAATAAACACGTCTTGGCAACTTTGGTCACCAACATGTAAGTTATAGGGCAGGAACAGAACACTTTTCAAAACGTGTTTTTCAGCCCGAAATAAACGCGTTTTCTCAACTCCTGGAATCACAGTGTAACTGACTGGCTCAGAAGAGCCCACTGAGTCAGCCCTTAACCCCAGTGTGCAGAAGTTGTCAAAACGTGTTTTTCAGCACAAATAAACACGTTTTGGCAACTTTGGTCAACAACATGTAAGTTATAGGGCAGGAACAGAACACTTTTCAAAACGTGTTTTTCAGCCCGAAATAAACGCGTTTTCTCAACTCCTGGAATCACAGTGTAACTGACTGGCTCAGAAGAGCCCACTGAGTCAGCCCTTAACCCCAGTGTGCAGAAGTTGTCAAAACGTGTTTTTCAGCACAAATAAACACGTTTTGGCAACTTTGGTCACCAACATGTAAGTTATAGGGCAGGAACAGAACACTTTTCAAAACGTGTTTTTCAGCCCGAAATAAACGCGTTTTCTCAACCCTTGGAATCACAGTGTAACTGACTGGCTCAGAAGAGCCCACTGATTCAGCCCTTAACCCCAGTGTGCAGAAGTTGTCAAAACGTGTTTTTTAGCACAAATAAACACGTTTTGGCAACTTTGGTCACCAACATGTAAGTTATAGGGCAGGAACAGAACACTTTTCAAAACGTGTTTTTCAGCCCGAAATAAACGCGTTTTCTCAACTCCTGGAATCACAGTGTAACTGACTGGCTCAGAAGAGCCCACTGAGTCAGCCCTTAACCCCAGTGTGCAGAAGTTGTCAAAACGTGTTTTTCAGAACAAATAAACACGTTTTGGCAACTTTGGTCAACAACATGTAAGTTATAGGGCAGGAACAGAACACTTTTCAAAACGTGTTTTTCAGCCCGAAATAAACGCGTTTTCTCAACCCTTGGAATCACAGTGTAACTGACTGGCTCAGAAGAGCCCACTGAGTCAGCCCTTAACCCCAGTGTGCAGAAGTTGTCAAAACGTGTTTTTCAGCACAAATAAACACGTTTTGGCAACTTTGGTCAACAACATGTAAGTTATAGGGCAGGAACAGAACACTTTTCAAAACGTGTTTTTCAGCCCGAAATAAACGCGTTTTCTCAACTCTTGGAATCACAGTGTAACTGACTGGCTCAGAAGAGCCCACTGAGCCAGCCCTTAACCCCAGTGTGCAGAAGTTGTCAAAACGTGTTTTTCAGCACAAATAAACACGTTTTGGCAACTTTGGTCAACAACATGTAAGTTATAGGGCAGGAACAGAACACTTTTCAAAACGTGTTTTTCAGCCCGAAATAAACGCGTTTTCTCAACTCTTGGAATCACAGTGTAACTGACTGGCTCAGAAGAGCCCACTGAGCCAGCCCTTAACCCCAGTGTGCAGAAGTTGTCAAAACGTGTTTTTCAGCACAAATAAACACGTTTTGGCAACTTTGGTCAACAACATGTAAGTTATAGGGCAGGAACAGAACACTTTTCAAAACGTGTTTTGCAGCCCGAAATAAACGCGTTTTCTCAACCCTTGGAATCACAGTGTAACTGACTGGCTCAGAAGAGCCCACTGAGTCAGCCCTTAACCCCAGTGTGCAGAAGTTGTCAAAATGTGTTTTTCAGCACAAATAAACACGTTTTGGCAACTTTGGTCAACAACATGTAAGTTATAGGGCAGGAACAGAACACTTTTCAAAACGTGTTTTTCAGCCCGAAATAAACGCGTTTTCTCAACTCCTGGAATCACAGTGTAACTGACTGGCTCAGAAGAGCCCACTGAGTCAGCCCTTAACCCCAGTGTGCAGAAGTTGTCAAAACGTGTTTTTCAGCACAAATAAACACGTTTTGGCAACTTTGGTCAACAACATGTAAGTTATAGGGCAGGAACAGAACACTTTTCAAAACGTGTTTTTCAGCCCGAAATAAACGCGTTTTCTCAACCCTTGGAATCACAGTGTAACTGACTGGCTCAGAAGAGCCCACTGAGTCAGCCCTTAACCCCAGTGTGCAGAAGTTGTCAAAACGTGTTTTTCAGCACAAATAAACACGTTTTGGCAACTTTGGTCAACAACATGTAAGTTATAGGGCAGGAACAGAACACTTTTCAAAACGTGTTTTTCAGCCCGAAATAAACGCGTTTTCTCAACTCTTGGAATCACAGTGTAACTGACTGGCTCAGAAGAGCCCACTGATTCAGCCCTTAACCCCAGTGTGCAGAAGTTGTCAAAACGTGTTTTTCAGCACAAATAAACACGTTTTGGCAACTTTGGTCACCAACATGTAAGTTATAGGGCAGGAACAGAACACTTTTCAAAACGTGTTTTTCAGCCCGAAATAAACGCGTTTTCTCAACTCCTGGAATCACAGTGTAACTGACTGGCTCAGAAGAGCCCACTGAGTCAGCCCTTAACCCCAGTGTGCAGAAGTTGTCAAAACGTGTTTTTCAGCACAAATAAACACGTTTTGGCAACTTTGGTCAACAACATGTAAGTTATAGGGCAGGAACAGAACACTTTTCAAAACGTGTTTTTCAGCCCGAAATAAACGCGTTTTCTCAACTCTTGGAATCACAGTGTAACTGACTGGCTCAGAAGAGCCCACTGAGTCAGCCCTTAACCCCAGTGTGCAGAAGTTGTCAAAACGTGTTTTTAAGCACAAATAAACACGTTTTGGCAACTTTGGTCACCAACATGTAAGTTATAGGGCAGGAACAGAACACTTTTCAAAACGTGTTTTTCAGCCCGAAATAAACGCGTTTTCTCAACCCTTGGAATCACAGTGTAACTGACTGGCTCAGAAGAGCCCACTGATTCAGCCCTTAACCCCAGTGTGCAGAAGTTGTCAAAACGTGTTTTTCAGCACAAATAAACACGTTTTGGCAACTTTGGTCACCAACATGTAAGTTATAGGGCAGGAACAGAACACTTTTCAAAACGTGTTTTTCAGCCCGAAATAAACGCGTTTTCTCAACCCTTGGAATCACAGTGTAACTGACTGGCTCAGAAGAGCCCACTGAGTCAGCCCTTAACCCCAGTGTGCAGAAGTTGTCAAAACGTGTTTTTCAGCACAAATAAACACGTTTTGGCAACTTTGGTCAACAACATGTAAGTTATAGGGCAGGAACAGAACACTTTTCAAAACGTGTTTTTCAGCCCGAAATAAACGCGTTTTCTCAGCCCTTGGAATCACAGTGTAACTGACTGGCTCAGAAGAGCCCACTGAGTCAGCGCTTAACCCCAGTGTGCAGAAGTTGTCAAAACGTGTTTTTCAGCACAAATAAACACGTTTTGGCAACTTTGGTCACCAACATGTAAGTTATAGGGCAGGAACAGAACACTTTTCAAAACGTGTTTTTCAGCCCGAAATAAACGCGTTTTCTCAACCCTTGGAATCACAGTGTAACTGACTGGCTCAGAAGAGCCCACTGAGTCAGCCCTTAACCCCAGTGTGCAGAAGTTGTCAAAACGTGTTTTTAAGCACAAATAAACACGTTTTGGCAACTTTGGTCACCAACATGTAAGTTATAGGGCAGGAACAGAACACTTTTCAAAACGTGTTTTTCAGCCCGAAATAAACGCGTTTTCTCAACTCCTGGAATCACAGTGTAACTGACTGGCTCAGAAGAGCCCACTGAGTCAGCCCTTAACCCCAGTGTGCAGAAGTTGTCAAAACGTGTTTTTCAGCACAAATAAACACGTTTTGGCAACTTTGGTCAACAACATGTAAGTTATAGGGCAGGAACAGAACACTTTTCAAAACGTGTTTTTCAGCCCGAAATAAACGCGTTTTCTCAGCCCTTGGAATCACAGTGTAACTGACTGGCTCAGAAGAGCCCACTGAGTCAGCCCTTAACCCCAGTGTGCAGAAGTTGTCAAAACGTGTTTTTCAGCACAAATAAACACGTTTTGGCAACTTTGGTCACCAACATGTAAGTTATAGGGCAGGAACAGAACACTTTTCAAAACGTGTTTTTCAGCCCGAAATAAACGCGTTTTCTCAACCCTTGGAATCACAGTGTAACTGACTGGCTCAGAAGAGCCCACTGAGTCAGCCCTTAACCCCAGTGTGCAGAAGTTGTCAAAACGTGTTTTTAAGCACAAATAAACACGTTTTGGCAACTTTGGTCACCAACATGTAAGTTATAGGGCAGGAACAGAACACTTTTCAAAACGTGTTTTTCAGCCCGAAATAAACGCGTTTTCTCAACTCCTGGAATCACAGTGTAACTGACTGGCTCAGAAGAGCCCACTGAGTCAGCCCTTAACCCCAGTGTGCAGAAGTTGTCAAAACGTGTTTTTCAGCACAAATAAACACGTTTTGGCAACTTTGGTCAACAACATGTAAGTTATAGGGCAGGAACAGAACACTTTTCAAAACGTGTTTTTCAGCCCGAAATAAACGCGTTTTCTCAACTCTTGGAATCACAGTGTAACTGACTGGCTCAGAAGAGCCCACTGATTCAGCCCTTAACCCCAGTGTGCAGAAGTTGTCAAAACGTGTTTTTCAGCACAAATAAACACGTTTTGGCAACTTTGGTCACCAACATGTAAGTTATAGGGCAGGAACAGAACACTTTTCAAAACGTGTTTTTCAGCCCGAAATAAACGCGTTTTCTCAACTCCTGGAATCACAGTGTAACTGACTGGCTCAGAAGAGCCCACTGAGTCAGCCCTTAACCCCAGTGTGCAGAAGTTGTCAAAACGTGTTTTTCAGCACAAATAAACACGTTTTGGCAACTTTGGTCAACAACATGTAAGTTATAGGGCAGGAACAGAACACTTTTCAAAACGTGTTTTTCAGCCCGAAATAAACGCGTTTTCTCAACTCTTGGAATCACAGTGTAACTGACTGGCTCAGAAGAGCCCACTGAGTCAGCCCTTAACCCCAGTGTGCAGAAGTTGTCAAAACGTGTTTTTAAGCACAAATAAACACGTTTTGGCAACTTTGGTCACCAACATGTAAGTTATAGGGCAGGAACAGAACACTTTTCAAAACGTGTTTTTCAGCCCGAAATAAACGCGTTTTCTCAACCCTTGGAATCACAGTGTAACTGACTGGCTCAGAAGAGCCCACTGATTCAGCCCTTAACCCCAGTGTGCAGAAGTTGTCAAAACGTGTTTTTCAGCACAAATAAACACGTTTTGGCAACTTTGGTCACCAACATGTAAGTTATAGGGCAGGAACAGAACACTTTTCAAAACGTGTTTTTCAGCCCGAAATAAACGCGTTTTCTCAACCCTTGGAATCACAGTGTAACTGACTGGCTCAGAAGAGCCCACTGAGTCAGCCCTTAACCCCAGTGTGCAGAAGTTGTCAAAACGTGTTTTTCAGCACAAATAAACACGTTTTGGCAACTTTGGTCAACAACATGTAAGTTATAGGGCAGGAACAGAACACTTTTCAAAACGTGTTTTTCAGCCCGAAATAAACGCGTTTTCTCAGCCCTTGGAATCACAGTGTAACTGACTGGCTCAGAAGAGCCCACTGAGTCAGCCCTTAACCCCAGTGTGCAGAAGTTGTCAAAACGTGTTTTTCAGCACAAATAAACACGTTTTGGCAACTTTGGTCACCAACATGTAAGTTATAGGGCAGGAACAGAACACTTTTCAAAACGTGTTTTTCAGCCCGAAATAAACGCGTTTTCTCAACCCTTGGAATCACAGTGTAACTGACTGGCTCAGAAGAGCCCACTGAGTCAGCCCTTAACCCCAGTGTGCAGAAGTTGTCAAAACGTGTTTTTAAGCACAAATAAACACGTTTTGGCAACTTTGGTCACCAACATGTAAGTTATAGGGCAGGAACAGAACACTTTTCAAAACGTGTTTTTCAGCCCGAAATAAACGCGTTTTCTCAACTCCTGGAATCACAGTGTAACTGACTGGCTCAGAAGAGCCCACTGAGTCAGCCCTTAACCCCAGTGTGCAGAAGTTGTCAAAACGTGTTTTTCAGCACAAATAAACACGTTTTGGCAACTTTGGTCAACAACATGTAAGTTATAGGGCAGGAACAGAACACTTTTCAAAACGTGTTTTTCAGCCCGAAATAAACGCGTTTTCTCAACTCCTGGAATCACAGTGTAACTGACTGGCTCAGAAGAGCCCACTGAGTCAGCCCTTAACCCCAGTGTGCAGAAGTTGTCAAAACGTGTTTTTCAGCACAAATAAACACGTTTTGGCAACTTTGGTCAACAACATGTAAGTTATAGGGCAGGAACAGAACACTTTTCAAAACGTGTTTTTCAGCCCGAAATAAACGCGTTTTCTCAACCCTTGGAATCACAGTGTAACTGACTGGCTCAGAAGAGCCCACTGAGTCAGCCCTTAACCCCAGTGTGCAGAAGTTGTCAAAACGTGTTTTTCAGCACAAATAAACACGTTTTGGCAACTTTGGTCAACAACATGTAAGTTATAGGGCAGGAACAGAACACTTTTCAAAACGTGTTTTTCAGCCCGAAATAAACGCGTTTTCTCAACTCTTGGAATCACAGTGTAACTGACTGGCTCAGAAGAGCCCACTGATTCAGCCCTTAACCCCAGTGTGCAGAAGTTGTCAAAACGTGTTTTTCAGCACAAATAAACACGTTTTGGCAACTTTGGTCACCAACATGTAAGTTATAGGGCAGGAACAGAACACTTTTCAAAACGTGTTTTTCAGCCCGAAATAAACGCGTTTTCTCAACTCCTGGAATCACAGTGTAACTGACTGGCTCAGAAGAGCCCACTGAGTCAGCCCTTAACCCCAGTGTGCAGAAGTTGTCAAAACGTGTTTTTCAGCACAAATAAACACGTTTTGGCAACTTTGGTCAACAACATGTAAGTTATAGGGCAGGAACAGAACACTTTTCAAAACGTGTTTTTCAGCCCGAAATAAACGCGTTTTCTCAATTCCTGGAATCACAGTGTAACTGACTGGCTCAGAAGAGCCCACTGAGTCAGCCCTTAACCCCAGTGTGCAGAAGTTGTCAAAACGTGTTTTTCAGCACAAATAAACACGTTTTGGCAACTTTGGTCAACAACATGTAAGTTATAGGGCAGGAACAGAACACTTTTCAAAACGTGTTTTTCAGCCCGAAATAAACGCGTTTTCTCAACTCCTGGAATCACAGTGTAACTGACTGGTTCAGAAGAGCCCACTGAGTCAGCCCTTAACCCCAGTGTGCAGAAGTTGTCAAAACGTGTTTTTCAGCACAAATAAACACGTTTTGGCAACTTTGGTCAACAACATGTAAGTTATAGGGCAGGAACAGAACACTTTTCAAAACGTGTTTTTCAGCCCGAAATAAACGCGTTTTCTCAACCCTTGGAATCACAGTGTAACTGACTGGCTCAGAAGAGCCCAATGAGTAAGCCCTTAACCCCAGTGTGCAGAAGTTGTCAAAACGTGTTTTTCAGCACAAATAAACACGTTTTGGCAACTTTGGTCAACAACATGTAAGTTATAGGGCAGGAACAGAACACTTTTCAAAACGTGTTTTTCAGCCCGAAATAAACGCGTTTTCTCAACTCTTGGAATCACAGTGTAACTGACTGGCTCAGAAGAGCCCACTGAGTCAGCCCTTAACCCCAGTGTGCAGAAGTTGTCAAAACGTGTTTTTCAGCACAAATAAACACGTTTTGGCAACTTTGGTCACCAACATGTAAGTTATAGGGCAGGAACAGAACACTTTTCAAAACGTGTTTTTCAGCCCGAAATAAACGCGTTTTCTCAACCCTGTGAATCACAGTGTAACTGACAGGCTCAGAAGAGCCCACTGAGTCAGCCCTTAACCCCAGTGTGCAGAAGTTGTCAAAACGTGTTTTAAAGCACAAATAAACACGTTTTGGCAACTTTGGTCACCAACATGTAAGTTATAGGGCAGGAACAGAACACTTTTCAAAACGTGTTTTTCAGCCCGAAATAAACGCGTTTTCTCAACCCTTGGAATCACAGTGTAACTGACTGGCTCAGAAGAGCCCACTGAGTCAGCCCTTAACCCCAGTGTGCAGAAGTTGTCAAAACGTGTTTTTCAGCACAAATAAACACGTTTTGGCAACTTTGGTCAACAACATGTAAGTTATAGGGCAGGAACAGAACACTTTTCAAAACGTGTTTTTCAGCCCGAAATAAACGCGTTTTCTCAACTCTTGGAATCACAGTGTAACTGACTGGCTCAGAAGAGCCCACTGATTCAGCCCTTAACCCCAGTGTGCAGAAGTTGTCAAAACGTGTTTTTCAGCACAAATAAACACGTTTTGGCAACTTTGGTCACCAACATGTAAGTTATAGGGCAGGAACAGAACACTTTTCAAAACGTGTTTTTCAGCCCGAAATAAACGCGTTTTCTCAACTCCTGGAATCACAGTGTAACTGACTGGCTCAGAAGAGCCCACTGAGTCAGCCCTTAACCCCAGTGTGCAGAAGTTGTCAAAACGTGTTTTTCAGCACAAATAAACACGTTTTGGCAACTTTGGTCAACAACATGTAAGTTATAGGGCAGGAACAGAACACTTTTCAAAACGTGTTTTTCAGCCCGAAATAAACGCGTTTTCTCAACTCTTGGAATCACAGTGTAACTGACTGGCTCAGAAGAGCCCACTGAGTCAGCCCTTAACCCCAGTGTGCAGAAGTTGTCAAAACGTGTTTTTAAGCACAAATAAACACGTTTTGGCAACTTTGGTCACCAACATGTAAGTTATAGGGCAGGAACAGAACACTTTTCAAAACGTGTTTTTCAGCCCGAAATAAACGCGTTTTCTCAACCCTTGGAATCACAGTGTAACTGACTGGCTCAGAAGAGCCCACTGATTCAGCCCTTAACCCCAGTGTGCAGAAGTTGTCAAAACGTGTTTTTCAGCACAAATAAACACGTTTTGGCAACTTTGGTCACCAACATGTAAGTTATAGGGCAGGAACAGAACACTTTTCAAAACGTGTTTTTCAGCCCGAAATAAACGCGTTTTCTCAACTCCTGGAATCACAGTGTAACTGACTGGCTCAGAAGAGCCCACTGAGTCAGCCCTTAACCCCAGTGTGCAGAAGTTGTCAAAACGTGTTTTTCAGCACAAATAAACACGTTTTGGCAACTTTGGTCAACAACATGTAAGTTATAGGGCAGGAACAGAACACTTTTCAAAACGTGTTTTTCAGCCCGAAATAAACGCGTTTTCTCAACCCTTGGAATCACAGTGTAACTGACTGGCTCAGAAGAGCCCACTGAGTCAGCCCTTAACCCCAGTGTGCAGAAGTTGTCAAAACGTGTTTTTCAGCACAAATAAACACGTTTTGGCAACTTTGGTCAACAACATGTAAGTTATAGGGCAGGAACAGAACACTTTTCAAAACGTGTTTTTCAGCCCGAAATAAACGCGTTTTCTCAGCCCTTGGAATCACAGTGTAACTGACTGGCTCAGAAGAGCCCACTGAGTCAGCCCTTAACCCCAGTGTGCAGAAGTTGTCAAAACGTGTTTTTCAGCACAAATAAACACGTTTTGGCAACTTTGGTCACCAACATGTAAGTTATAGGGCAGGAACAGAACACTTTTCAAAACGTGTTTTTCAGCCCGAAATAAACGCGTTTTCTCAACCCTTGGAATCACAGTGTAACTGACTGGCTCAGAAGAGCCCACTGAGTCAGCCCTTAACCCCAGTGTGCAGAAGTTGTCAAAACGTGTTTTTAAGCACAAATAAACACGTTTTGGCAACTTTGGTCACCAACATGTAAGTTATAGGGCAGGAACAGAACACTTTTCAAAACGTGTTTTTCAGCCCGAAATAAACGCGTTTTCTCAACTCCTGGAATCACAGTGTAACTGACTGGCTCAGAAGAGCCCACTGAGTCAGCCCTTAACCCCAGTGTGCAGAAGTTGTCAAAACGTGTTTTTCAGCACAAATAAACACGTTTTGGCAACTTTGGTCAACAACATGTAAGTTATAGGGCAGGAACAGAACACTTTTCAAAACGTGTTTTTCTGCCCGAAATAAACGCGTTTTCTCAACTCCTGGAATCACAGTGTAACTGACTGGCTCAGAAGAGCCCACTGAGTCAGCCCTTAACCCCAGTGTGCAGAAGTTGTCAAAACGTGTTTTTCAGCACAAATAAACACGTTTTGGCAACTTTGGTCAACAACATGTAAGTTATAGGGCAGGAACAGAACACTTTTCAAAACGTGTTTTTCAGCCCGAAATAAACGCGTTTTCTCAACTCCTGGAATCACAGTGTAACTGACTGGCTCAGAAGAGCCCACTGAGTCAGCCCTTAACCCCAGTGTGCAGAAGTTGTCAAAACGTGTTTTTCAGCACAAATAAACACGTTTTGGCAACTTTGGTCAACAACATGTAAGTTATAGGGCAGGAACAGAACACTTTTCAAAACGTGTTTTTCAGCCCGAAATAAACGCGTTTTCTCAACCCTTGGAATCACAGTGTAACTGACTGGCTCAGAAGAGCCCAATGAGTAAGCCCTTAACCCCAGTGTGCAGAAGTTGTCAAAACGTGTTTTTCAGCACAAATAAACACGTTTTGGCAACTTTGGTCAACAACATGTAAGTTATAGGGCAGGAACAGAACACTTTTCAAAACGTGTTTTTCAGCCCGAAATAAACGCGTTTTCTCAACTCTTGGAATCACAGTGTAACTGACTGGCTCAGAAGAGCCCACTGAGTCAGCCCTTAACCCCAGTGTGCAGAAGTTGTCAAAACGTGTTTTTCAGCACAAATAAACACGTTTTGGCAACTTTGGTCACCAACATGTAAGTTATAGGGCAGGAACAGAACACTTTTCAAAACGTGTTTTTCAGCCCGAAATAAACGCGTTTTCTCAACCCTGTGAATCACAGTGTAACTGACAGGCTCAGAAGAGCCCACTGAGTCAGCCCTTAACCCCAGTGTGCAGAAGTTGTCAAAACGTGTTTTAAAGCACAAATAAACACGTTTTGGCAACTTTGGTCACCAACATGTAAGTTATAGGGCAGGAACAGAACACTTTTCAAAACGTGTTTTTCAGCCCGAAATAAACGCGTTTTCTCAACCCTTGGAATCACAGTGTAACTGACTGGCTCAGAAGAGCCCACTGAGTCAGCCCTTAACCCCAGTGTGCAGAAGTTGTCAAAACGTGTTTTTCAGCACAAATAAACACGTTTTGGCAACTTTGGTCAACAACATGTAAGTTATAGGGCAGGAACAGAACACTTTTCAAAACGTGTTTTTCAGCCCGAAATAAACGCGTTTTCTCAACTCTTGGAATCACAGTGTAACTGACTGGCTCAGAAGAGCCCACTGATTCAGCCCTTAACCCCAGTGTGCAGAAGTTGTCAAAACGTGTTTTTCAGCACAAATAAACACGTTTTGGCAACTTTGGTCACCAACATGTAAGTTATAGGGCAGGAACAGAACACTTTTCAAAACGTGTTTTTCAGCCCGAAATAAACGCGTTTTCTCAACTCCTGGAATCACAGTGTAACTGACTGGCTCAGAAGAGCCCACTGAGTCAGCCCTTAACCCCAGTGTGCAGAAGTTGTCAAAACGTGTTTTTCAGCACAAATAAACACGTTTTGGCAACTTTGGTCAACAACATGTAAGTTATAGGGCAGGAACAGAACACTTTTCAAAACGTGTTTTTCAGCCCGAAATAAACGCGTTTTCTCAACTCTTGGAATCACAGTGTAACTGACTGGCTCAGAAGAGCCCACTGAGTCAGCCCTTAACCCCAGTGTGCAGGAGTTGTCAAAACGTGTTTTTCAGCACAAATAAACACGTTTTGGCAACTTTGGTCAACAACATGTAAGTTATAGGGCAGGAACAGAACACTTTTCAAAACGTGTTTTTCAGCCCGAAATAAACGCGTTTTCTCAACTCTTGGAATCACAGTGTAACTGACTGGCTCAGAAGAGCCCACTGAGTCAGCCCTTAACCCCAGTGTGCAGAAGTTGTCAAAACGTGTTTTTAAGCACAAATAAACACGTTTTGGCAACTTTGGTCACCAACATGTAAGTTATAGGGCAGGAACAGAACACTTTTCAAAACGTGTTTTTCAGCCCGAAATAAACGCGTTTTCTCAACCCTTGGAATCACAGTGTAACTGACTGGCTCAGAAGAGCCCACTGATTCAGCCCTTAACCCCAGTGTGCAGAAGTTGTCAAAACGTGTTTTTCAGCACAAATAAACACGTTTTGGCAACTTTGGTCACCAACATGTAAGTTATAGGGCAGGAACAGAACACTTATCAAAACGTGTTTTTCAGCCCGAAATAAACGCGTTTTCTCAACTCCTGGAATCACAGTGTAACTGACTGGCTCAGAAGAGCCCACTGAGTCAGCCCTTAACCCCAGTGTGCAGAAGTTGTCAAAACGTGTTTTTCAGCACAAATAAACACGTTTTGGCAACTTTGGTCAACAACATGTAAGTTATAGGGCAGGAACAGAACACTTTTCAAAACGTGTTTTTCAGCCCGAAATAAACGCGTTTTCTCAACTCTTGGAATCACAGTGTAACTGACTGGCTCAGAAGAGCCCACTGAGTCAGCCCTTAACCCCAGTGTGCAGAAGTTGTCAAAACGTGTTTTTAAGCACAAATAAACACGTTTTGGCAACTTTGGTCAACAACATGTAAGTTATAGGGCAGGAACAGAACACTTTTCAAAACGTGTTTTTCAGCCCGAAATAAACGCGTTTTCTCAACCCTTGGAATCACAGTGTAACTGACTGGCTCAGAAGAGCCCACTGAGTCAGCCCTTAACCCCAGTGTGCAGAAGTTGTCAAAACGTGTTTTTCAGCACAAATAAACACGTTTTGGCAACTTTGGTCAACAACATGTAAGTTATAGGGCAGGAACAGAACACTTTTCAAAACGTGTTTTTCAGCCCGAAATAAACGCGTTTTCTCAGCCCTTGGAATCACAGTGTAACTGACTGGCTCAGAAGAGCCCACTGAGTCAGCCCTTAACCCCAGTGTGCAGAAGTTGTCAAAACGTGTTTTTCAGCACAAATAAACACGTTTTGGCAACTTTGGTCACCAACATGTAAGTTATAGGGCAGGAACAGAACACTTTTCAAAACGTGTTTTTCAGCCCGAAATAAACGCGTTTTCTCAACCCTTGGAATCACAGTGTAACTGACTGGCTCAGAAGAGCCCACTGAGTCAGCCCTTAACCCCAGTGTGCAGAAGTTGTCAAAACGTGTTTTTCAGCACAAATAAACACGTTTTGGCAACTTTGGTCAACAACATGTAAGTTATAGGGCAGGAACAGAACACTTTTCAAAACGTGTTTTTCAGCCCGAAATAAACGCGTTTTCTCAACTCCTGGAATCACAGTGTAACTGACTGGCTCAGAAGAGCCCACTGAGTCAGCCCTTAACCCCAGTGTGCAGAAGTTGTCAAAACGTGTTTTTCAGCACAAATAAACACGTTTTGGCACCTTTGGTCAACAACATGTAAGTTATAGGGCAGGAACAGAACACTTTTCAAAACGTGTTTTTCAGCCCGAAATAAACGCGTTTTCTCAACTCCTGGAATCACAGTGTAACTGACTGGCTCAGAAGAGCCCACTGAGTCAGCCCTTAACCCCAGTGTGCAGAAGTTGTCAAAACGTGTTTTTCAGCACA
Organism: Lepisosteus platostomus; assembly: GCF_059453375.1. NCBI lineage: Eukaryota > Metazoa > Chordata > Actinopteri > Semionotiformes > Lepisosteidae > Lepisosteus > Lepisosteus platostomus. The sequence goes on along the minus strand of NC_142620.1, from coordinate 29,775,401 downwards.
AATAAACACGTTTTGGCAACTTTGGTCAACAACATGTAAGTTATAGGGCAGGAACAGAACACTTTTCAAAACGTGTTTTTCAGCCCGAAATAAACGCGTTTTCTCAACCCTTGGAATCACAGTGTAACTGACTGGCTCAGAAGAGCCCAATGAGTAAGCCCTTAACCCCAGTGTGCAGAAGTTGTCAAAACGTGTTTTTCAGCACAAATAAACACGTTTTGGCAACTTTGGTCAACAACATGTAAGTTATAGGGCAGGAACAGAACACTTTTCAAAACGTGTTTTTCAGCCCGAAATAAACGCGTTTTCTCAACTCTTGGAATCACAGTGTAACTGACTGGCTCAGAAGAGCCCACTGAGTCAGCCCTTAACCCCAGTGTGCAGAAGTTGTCAAAACGTGTTTTTCAGCACAAATAAACACGTTTTGGCAACTTTGGTCACCAACATGTAAGTTATAGGGCAGGAACAGAACACTTTTCAAAACGTGTTTTTCAGCCCGAAATAAACGCGTTTTCTCAACCCTGTGAATCACAGTGTAACTGACAGGCTCAGAAGAGCCCACTGAGTCAGCCCTTAACCCCAGTGTGCAGAAGTTGTCAAAACGTGTTTTAAAGCACAAATAAACACGTTTTGGCAACTTTGGTCACCAACATGTAAGTTATAGGGCAGGAACAGAACACTTTTCAAAACGTGTTTTTCAGCCCGAAATAAACGCGTTTTCTCAACCCTTGGAATCACAGTGTAACTGACTGGCTCAGAAGAGCCCACTGAGTCAGCCCTTAACCCCAGTGTGCAGAAGTTGTCAAAACGTGTTTTTCAGCACAAATAAACACGTTTTGGCAACTTTGGTCAACAACATGTAAGTTATAGGGCAGGAACAGAACACTTTTCAAAACGTGTTTTTCAGCCCGAAATAAACGCGTTTTCTCAACTCTTGGAATCACAGTGTAACTGACTGGCTCAGAAGAGCCCACTGATTCAGCCCTTAACCCCAGTGTGCAGAAGTTGTCAAAACGTGTTTTTCAGCACAAATAAACACGTTTTGGCAACTTTGGTCACCAACATGTAAGTTATAGGGCAGGAACAGAACACTTTTCAAAACGTGTTTTTCAGCCCGAAATAAACGCGTTTTCTCAACTCCTGGAATCACAGTGTAACTGACTGGCTCAGAAGAGCCCACTGAGTCAGCCCTTAACCCCAGTGTGCAGAAGTTGTCAAAACGTGTTTTTCAGCACAAATAAACACGTTTTGGCAACTTTGGTCACCAACATGTAAGTTATAGGGCAGGAACAGAACACTTTTCAAAACGTGTTTTTCAGCCCGAAATAAACACGTTTTCTCAACTCTTGGAATCACAGTGTAACTGACTGGCTCAGAAGAGCCCACTGATTCAGCCCTTAACCCCAGTGTGCAGAAGTTGTCAAAACGTGTTTTTCAGCACAAATAAACACGTTTTGGCAACTTTGGTCACCAACATGTAAGTTATAGGGCAGGAACAGAACACTTTTCAAAACGTGTTTTTCAGCCCGAAATAAACGCGTTTTCTCAACTCCTGGAATCACAGTGTAACTGACTGGCTCAGAAGAGCCCACTGAGTCAGCCCTTAACCCCAGTGTGCAGAAGTTGTCAAAACGTGTTTTTCAGCACAAATAAACACGTTTTGGCAACTTTGGTCAACAACATGTAAGTTATAGGGCAGGAACAGAACACTTTTCAAAACGTGTTTTTCAGCCCGAAATAAACGCGTTTTCTCAACTCTTGGAATCACAGTGTAACTGACTGGCTCAGAAGAGCCCACTGAGTCAGCCCTTAACCCCAGTGTGCAGGAGTTGTCAAAACGTGTTTTTCAGCACAAATAAACACGTTTTGGCAACTTTGGTCAACAACATGTAAGTTATAGGGCAGGAACAGAACACTTTTCAAAACGTGTTTTTCAGCCCGAAATAAACGCGTTTTCTCAACCCTTGGAATCACAGTGTAACTGACTGGCTCAGAAGAGCCCACTGAGTCAGCCCTTAACCCCAGTGTGCAGAAGTTGTCAAAACGTGTTTTTCAGCACAAATAAACACGTTTTGGCAACTTTGGTCACCAACATGTAAGTTATAGGGCAGGAACAGAACACTTTTCAAAACGTGTTTTTCAGCCCGAAATAAACGCGTTTTCTCAACCCTTGGAATCACAGTGTAACTGACTGGCTCAGAAGAGCCCACTGAGTCAGCCCTTAACCCCAGTGTGCAGAAGTTGTCAAAACGTGTTTTTAAGCACAAATAAACACGTTTTGGCAACTTTGGTCACCAACATGTAAGTTATAGGGCAGGAACAGAACACTTTTCAAAACGTGTTTTTCAGCCCGAAATAAACGCGTTTTCTCAACTCCTGGAATCACAGTGTAACTGACTGGCTCAGAAGAGCCCACTGAGTCAGCCCTTAACCCCAGTGTGCAGAAGTTGTCAAAACGTGTTTTTCAGCACAAATAAACACGTTTTGGCAACTTTGGTCAACAACATGTAAGTTATAGGGCAGGAACAGAACACTTTTCAAAACGTGTTTTTCATCCCGAAATAAACGCGTTTTCTCAACTCTTGGAATCACAGTGTAACTGACTGGTTCAGAAGAGCCCACTGAGTCAGCCCTTAACCCCAGTGTGCAGAAGTTGTCAAAACGTGTTTTTCAGCACAAATAAACACGTTTTGGCAACTTTGGTCACCAACATGTAAGTTATAGGGCAGGAACAGAACACTTTTCAAAACGTGTTTTTCAGCCCGAAATAAACGCGTTTTCTCAACTCCTGGAATCACAGTGTAACTGACTGGCTCAGAAGAGCCCACTGAGTCAGCCCTTAACCCCAGTGTGCAGAAGTTGTCAAAACGTGTTTTTCAGCCCAAATAAACACGTTTTGGCAACTTTGGTCAACAACATGTAAGTTATAGGGCAGGAACAGAACACTTTTCAAAACGTGTTTTTCAGCCCGAAATAAACGCGTTTTCTCAACCCTGTGAATCACAGTGTAACTGACTGGCTCAGAAGAGCCCACTGAGTCAGCCCTTAACCCCAGTGTGCAGAAGTTGTCAAAACGTGTTTTAAAGCACAAATAAACACGTTTTGGCAACTTTGGTCACCAACATGTAAGTTATAGGGCAGGAACAGAACACTTTTCAAAACGTGTTTTTCAGCCCGAAATAAACGCGTTTTCTCAACCCTTGGAATCACAGTGTAACTGACTGGCTCAGAAGAGCCCACTGAGTCAGCCCTTAACCCCAGTGTGCAGAAGTTGTCAAAACGTGTTTTTCCGCACAAATAAACACGTTTTGGCAACTTTGGTCAACAACATGTAAGTTATAGGGCAGGAACAGAACACTTTTCAAAACGTGTTTTTCAGCCCGAAATAAACGCGTTTTCTCAACTCTTGGAATCACAGTGTAACTGACTGGCTCAGAAGAGCCCACTGATTCAGCCCTTAACCCCAGTGTGCAGAAGTTGTCAAAACGTGTTTTTCAGCACAAATAAACACGTTTTGGCAACTTTGGTCACCAACATGTAAGTTATAGGGCAGGAACAGAACACTTTTCAAAACGTGTTTTTCAGCCCGAAATAAACGCGTTTTCTCAACTCCTGGAATCACAGTGTAACTGACTGGCTCAGAAGAGCCCACTGAGTCAGCCCTTAACCCCAGTGTGCAGAAGTTGTCAAAACGTGTTTTTCAGCACAAATAAACACGTTTTGGCAACTTTGGTCAACAACATGTAAGTTATAGGGCAGGAACAGAACACTTTTCAAAACGTGTTTTTCAGCCCGAAATAAACGCGTTTTCTCAACCCTTGGAATCACAGTGTAACTGACTGGCTCAGAAGAGCCCACTGAGTCAGCCCTTAACCCCAGTGTGCAGAAGTTGTCAAAACGTGTTTTTCAGCACAAATAAACACGTTTTGGCAACTTTGGTCACCAACATGTAAGTTATAGGGCAGGAACAGAACACTTTTCAAAACGTGTTTTTCAGCCCGAAATAAACGCGTTTTCTCAACCCTTGGAATCACAGTGTAACTGACTGGCTCAGAAGAGCCCACTGAGTCAGCCCTTAACCCCAGTGTGCAAAAGTTGTCAAAACGTGTTTTTAAGCACAAATAAACACGTCTTGGCAACTTTGGTCACCAACATGTAAGTTATAGGGCAGGAACAGAACACTTTTCAAAACGTGTTTTTCAGCCCGAAATAAACGCGTTTTCTCAACTCCTGGAATCACAGTGTAACTGACTGGCTCAGAAGAGCCCACTGAGTCAGCCCTTAACCCCAGTGTGCAGAAGTTGTCAAAACGTGTTTTTCAGCACAAATAAACACGTTTTGGCAACTTTGGTCAACAACATGTAAGTTATAGGGCAGGAACAGAACACTTTTCAAAACGTGTTTTTCAGCCCGAAATAAACGCGTTTTCTCAACTCCTGGAATCACAGTGTAACTGACTGGCTCAGAAGAGCCCACTGAGTCAGCCCTTAACCCCAGTGTGCAGAAGTTGTCAAAACGTGTTTTTCAGCACAAATAAACACGTTTTGGCAACTTTGGTGACCAACATGTAAGTTATAGGGCAGGAACAGAACACTTTTCAAAACGTGTTTTTCAGCCCGAAATAAACGCGTTTTCTCAACCCTTGGAATCACAGTGTAACTGACTGGCTCAGAAGAGCCCACTGATTCAGCCCTTAACCCCAGTGTGCAGAAGTTGTCAAAACGTGTTTTTCAGCACAAATAAACACGTTTTGGCAACTTTGGTCACCAACATGTAAGTTATAGGGCAGGAACAGAACACTTTTCAAAACGTGTTTTTCAGCCCGAAATAAACGCGTTTTCTCAACTCCTGGAATCACAGTGTAACTGACTGGCTCAGAAGAGCCCACTGAGTCAGCCCTTAACCCCAGTGTGCAGAAGTTGTCAAAACGTGTTTTTCAGCACAAATAAACACGTTTTGGCAACTTTGGTCAACAACATGTAAGTTATAGGGCAGGAACAGAACACTTTTCAAAACGTGTTTTTCAGCCCGAAATAAACGCGTTTTCTCAACCCTTGGAATCACAGTGTAACTGACTGGCTCAGAAGAGCCCACTGAGTCAGCCTTTAACCCCAGTGTGCAGAAGTTGTCAAAACGTGTTTTTCAGCACAAATAAACACGTTTTGGCAACTTTGGTCAACAACATGTAAGTTATAGGGCAGGAACAGAACACTTTTCAAAACGTGTTTTTCAGCCCGAAATAAACGCGTTTTCTCAACTCTTGGAATCACAGTGTAACTGACTGGCTCAGAAGAGCCCACTGAGCCAGCCCTTAACCCCAGTGTGCAGAAGTTGTCAAAACGTGTTTTTCAGCACAAATAAACACGTTTTGGCAACTTTGGTCAACAACATGTAAGTTATAGGGCAGGAACAGAACACTTTTCAAAACGTGTTTTTCAGCCCGAAATAAACGCGTTTTCTCAACTCTTGGAATCACAGTGTAACTGACTGGCTCAGAAGAGCCCACTGAGCCAGCCCTTAACCCCAGTGTGCAGAAGTTGTCAAAACGTGTTTTTCAGCACAAATAAACACGTTTTGGCAACTTTGGTCAACAACATGTAAGTTATAGGGCAGGAACAGAACACTTTTCAAAACGTGTTTTGCAGCCCGAAATAAACGCGTTTTCTCAACCCTTGGAATCACAGTGTAACTGACTGGCTCTGAAGAGCCCACTGAGTCAGCCCTTAACCCCAGTGTGCAGAAGTTGTCAAAATGTGTTTTTCAGCACAAATAAACACGTTTTGGCAACTTTGGTCACCAACATGTAATTTATAGGGCAGGAACAGAACACTTTTCAAAACGTGTTTTTCAGCCCGAAAAAAACGCGTTTTCTCAACCCTTGGAATCACAGTGTAACTGACTGGCTCAGAAGAGCCCACTGAGTCAGCCCTTAACCCCAGTGTGCAGGAGTTGTCAAAACGTGTTTTTCAGCACAAATAAACACGTTTTGGCAACTTTGGTCAACAACATGTAAGTTATAGGGCAGGAACAGAACACTTTTCAAAACGTGTTTTTCAGCCCGAAATAAACGCGTTTTCTCAACCCTTGGAATCACAGTGTAACTGACTGGCTCAGAAGAGCCCACTGAGTCAGCCCTTAACCCCAGTGTGCAGAAGTTGTCAAAACGTGTTTTTCAGCACAAATAAACACGTTTTGGCAACTTTGGTCACCAACATGTAAGTTATAGGGCAGGAACAGAACACTTTTCAAAACGTGTTTTTCAGCCCGAAATAAACGCGTTTTCTCAACCCTTGGAATCACAGTGTAACTGACTGGCTCAGAAGAGCCCACTGAGTCAGCCCTTAACCCCAGTGTGCAAAAGTTGTCAAAACGTGTTTTTAAGCACAAATAAACACGTCTTGGCAACTTTGGTCACCAACATGTAAGTTATAGGGCAGGAACAGAACACTTTTCAAAACGTGTTTTTCAGCCCGAAATAAACGCGTTTTCTCAACTCCTGGAATCACAGTGTAACTGACTGGCTCAGAAGAGCCCACTGAGTCAGCCCTTAACCCCAGTGTGCAGAAGTTGTCAAAACGTGTTTTTCAGCACAAATAAACACGTTTTGGCAACTTTGGTCAACAACATGTAAGTTATAGGGCAGGAACAGAACACTTTTCAAAACGTGTTTTTCAGCCCGAAATAAACGCGTTTTCTCAACTCCTGGAATCACAGTGTAACTGACTGGCTCAGAAGAGCCCACTGAGTCAGCCCTTAACCCCAGTGTGCAGAAGTTGTCAAAACGTGTTTTTCAGCACAAATAAACACGTTTTGGCAACTTTGGTGACCAACATGTAAGTTATAGGGCAGGAACAGAACACTTTTCAAAACGTGTTTTTCAGCCCGAAATAAACGCGTTTTCTCAACCCTTGGAATCACAGTGTAACTGACTGGCTCAGAAGAGCCCACTGAGTCAGCCCTTAACCCCAGTGTGCAGAAGTTGTCAAAACGTGTTTTTCAGCACAAATAAACACGTTTTGGCAACTTTGGTCAACAACATGTAAGTTATAGGGCAGGAACAGAACACTTTTCAAAACGTGTTTTTCAGCCCGAAATAAACGCGTTTTCTCAACTCTTGGAATCACAGTGTAACTGACTGGCTCAGAAGAGCCCACTGATTCAGCCCTTAACCCCAGTGTGCAGAAGTTGTCAAAACGTGTTTTTCAGCACAAATAAACACGTTTTGGCAACTTTGGTCACCAACATGTAAGTTATAGGGCAGGAACAGAACACTTTTCAAAACGTGTTTTTCAGCCCGAAATAAACGCGTTTTCTCAACTCCTGGAATCACAGTGTAACTGACTGGCTCAGAAGAGCCCACTGAGTCAGCCCTTAACCCCAGTGTGCAGAAGTTGTCAAAACGTGTTTTTCAGCACAAATAAACACGTTTTGGCAACTTTGGTCAACAACATGTAAGTTATAGGGCAGGAACAGAACACTTTTCAAAACGTGTTTTTCAGCCCGAAATAAACGCGTTTTCTCAACTCTTGGAATCACAGTGTAACTGACTGGCTCAGAAGAGCCCACTGAGTCAGCCCTTAACCCCAGTGTGCAGAAGTTGTCAAAACGTGTTTTTCAGCACAAATAAACACGTTTTGGCAACTTTGGTCAACAACATGTAAGTTATAGGGCAGGAACAGAACACTTTTCAAAACGTGTTTTTCAGCCCGAAATAAACGCGTTTTCTCAACCCTTGGAATCACAGTGTAACTGACTGGCTCAGAAGAGCCCACTGAGTCAGCCCTTAACCCCAGTGTGCAGGAGTTGTCAAAACGTGTTTTTCAGCACAAATAAACACGTTTTGGCAACTTTGGTCAACAACATGTAAGTTATAGGGCAGGAACAGAACACTTTTCAAAACGTGTTTTTCAGCCCGAAATAAACGCGTTTTCTCAACCCTTGGAATCACAGTGTAACTGACTGGCTCAGAAGAGCCCACTGAGTCAGCCCTTAACCCCAGTGTGCAGAAGTTGTCAAAACGTGTTTTTCAGCACAAATAAACACGTTTTGGCAACTTTGGTCACCAACATGTAAGTTATAGGGCAGGAACAGAACACTTTTCAAAACGTGTTTTTCAGCCCGAAATAAACGCGTTTTCTCAACCCTTGGAATCACAGTGTAACTGACTGGCTCAGAAGAGCCCACTGAGTCAGCCCTTAACCCCAGTGTGCAAAAGTTGTCAAAACGTGTTTTTAAGCACAAATAAACACGTCTTGGCAACTTTGGTCACCAACATGTAAGTTATAGGGCAGGAACAGAACACTTTTCAAAACGTGTTTTTCAGCCCGAAATAAACGCGTTTTCTCAACTCCTGGAATCACAGTGTAACTGACTGGCTCAGAAGAGCCCACTGAGTCAGCCCTTAACCCCAGTGTGCAGAAGTTGTCAAAACGTGTTTTTCAGCACAAATAAACACGTTTTGGCAACTTTGGTCAACAACATGTAAGTTATAGGGCAGGAACAGAACACTTTTCAAAACGTGTTTTTCAGCCCGAAATAAACGCGTTTTCTCAACTCCTGGAATCACAGTGTAACTGACTGGCTCAGAAGAGCCCACTGAGTCAGCCCTTAACCCCAGTGTGCAGAAGTTGTCAAAACGTGTTTTTCAGCACAAATAAACACGTTTTGGCAACTTTGGTCACCAACATGTAAGTTATAGGGCAGGAACAGAACACTTTTCAAAACGTGTTTTTCAGCCCGAAATAAACGCGTTTTCTCAACTCCTGGAATCACAGTGTAACTGACTGGCTCAGAAGAGCCCACTGAGTCAGCCCTTAACCCCAGTGTGCAGAAGTTGTCAAAACGTGTTTTTCAGCACAAATAAACACGTTTTGGCAACTTTGGTCAACAACATGTAAGTTATAGGGCAGGAACAGAACACTTTTCAAAACGTGTTTTTCAGCCCGAAATAAACGCGTTTTCTCAACTCCTGGAATCACAGTGTAACTGACTGGCTCAGAAGAGCCCACTGAGTCAGCCCTTAACCCCAGTGTGCAGAAGTTGTCAAAACGTGTTTTTCAGCACAAATAAACACGTTTTGGCAACTTTGGTGACCAACATGTAAGTTATAGGGCAGGAACAGAACACTTTTCAAAACGTGTTTTTCAGCCCGAAATAAACGCGTTTTCTCAACCCTTGGAATCACAGTGTAACTGACTGGCTCAGAAGAGCCCACTGATTCAGCCCTTAACCCCAGTGTGCAGAAGTTGTCAAAACGTGTTTTTCAGCACAAATAAACACGTTTTGGCAACTTTGGTCACCAACATGTAAGTTATAGGGCAGGAACAGAACACTTTTCAAAACGTGTTTTTCAGCCCGAAATAAACGCGTTTTCTCAACTCCTGGAATCACAGTGTAACTGACTGGCTCAGAAGAGCCCACTGAGTCAGCCCTTAACCCCAGTGTGCAGAAGTTGTCAAAACGTGTTTTTCAGCACAAATAAACACGTTTTGGCAACTTTGGTCAACAACATGTAAGTTATAGGGCAGGAACAGAACACTTTTCAAAACGTGTTTTTCAGCCCGAAATAAACGCGTTTTCTCAACCCTTGGAATCACAGTGTAACTGACTGGCTCAGAAGAGCCCACTGAGTCAGCCTTTAACCCCAGTGTGCAGAAGTTGTCAAAACGTGTTTTTCAGCACAAATAAACACGTTTTGGCAACTTTGGTCAACAACATGTAAGTTATAGGGCAGGAACAGAACACTTTTCAAAACGTGTTTTTCAGCCCGAAATAAACGCGTTTTCTCAACTCTTGGAATCACAGTGTAACTGACTGGCTCAGAAGAGCCCACTGAGCCAGCCCTTAACCCCAGTGTGCAGAAGTTGTCAAAACGTGTTTTTCAGCACAAATAAACACGTTTTGGCAACTTTGGTCAACAACATGTAAGTTATAGGGCAGGAACAGAACACTTTTCAAAACGTGTTTTTCAGCCCGAAATAAACGCGTTTTCTCAACTCTTGGAATCACAGTGTAACTGACTGGCTCAGAAGAGCCCACTGAGCCAGCCCTTAACCCCAGTGTGCAGAAGTTGTCAAAACGTGTTTTTCAGCACAAATAAACACGTTTTGGCAACTTTGGTCAACAACATGTAAGTTATAGGGCAGGAACAGAACACTTTTCAAAACGTGTTTTGCAGCCCGAAATAAACGCGTTTTCTCAACCCTTGGAATCACAGTGTAACTGACTGGCTCAGAAGAGCCCACTGAGTCAGCCCTTAACCCCAGTGTGCAGAAGTTGTCAAAATGTGTTTTTCAGCACAAATAAACACGTTTTGGCAACTTTGGTCACCAACATGTAATTTATAGGGCAGGAACAGAACACTTTTCAAAACGTGTTTTTCAGCCCGAAAAAAACGCGTTTTCTCAACCCTTGGAATCACAGTGTAACTGACTGGCTCAGAAGAGCCCACTGAGTCAGCCCTTAACCCCAGTGTGCAGGAGTTGTCAAAACGTGTTTTTCAGCACAAATAAACACGTTTTGGCAACTTTGGTCAACAACATGTAAGTTATAGGGCAGGAACAGAACACTTTTCAAAACGTGTTTTTCAGCCCGAAATAAACGCGTTTTCTCAACTCCTGGAATCACAGTGTAACTGACTGGCTCAGAAGAGCCCACTGAGTCAGCCCTTAACCCCAGTGTGCAGAAGTTGTCAAAACGTGTTTTTCAGCACAAATAAACACGTTTTGGCAACTTTGGTGACCAACATGTAAGTTATAGGGCAGGAACAGAACACTTTTCAAAACGTGTTTTTCAGCCCGAAATAAACGCGTTTTCTCAACCCTTGGAATCACAGTGTAACTGACTGGCTCAGAAGAGCCCACTGAGTCAGCCCTTAACCCCAGTGTGCAGAAGTTGTCAAAACGTGTTTTTCAGCACAAATAAACACGTTTTGGCAACTTTGGTCAACAACATGTAAGTTATAGGGCAGGAACAGAACACTTTTCAAAACGTGTTTTTCAGCCCGAAATAAACGCGTTTTCTCAACTCTTGGAATCACAGTGTAACTGACTGGCTCAGAAGAGCCCACTGATTCAGCCCTTAACCCCAGTGTGCAGAAGTTGTCAAAACGTGTTTTTCAGCACAAATAAACACGTTTTGGCAACTTTGGTCACCAACATGTAAGTTATAGGGCAGGAACAGAACACTTTTCAAAACGTGTTTTTCAGCCCGAAATAAACGCGTTTTCTCAACTCCTGGAATCACAGTGTAACTGACTGGCTCAGAAGAGCCCACTGAGTCAGCCCTTAACCCCAGTGTGCAGAAGTTGTCAAAACGTGTTTTTCAGCACAAATAAACACGTTTTGGCAACTTTGGTCAACAACATGTAAGTTATAGGGCAGGAACAGAACACTTTTCAAAACGTGTTTTTCAGCCCGAAATAAACGCGTTTTCTCAACTCTTGGAATCACAGTGTAACTGACTGGCTCAGAAGAGCCCACTGAGTCAGCCCTTAACCCCAGTGTGCAGAAGTTGTCAAAACGTGTTTTTCAGCACAAATAAACACGTTTTGGCAACTTTGGTCAACAACATGTAAGTTATAGGGCAGGAACAGAACACTTTTCAAAACGTGTTTTTCAGCCCGAAATAAACGCGTTTTCTCAACCCTTGGAATCACAGTGTAACTGACTGGCTCAGAAGAGCCCACTGAGTCAGCCCTTAACCCCAGTGTGCAGGAGTTGTCAAAACGTGTTTTTCAGCACAAATAAACACGTTTTGGCAACTTTGGTCAACAACATGTAAGTTATAGGGCAGGAACAGAACACTTTTCAAAACGTGTTTTTCAGCCCGAAATAAACGCGTTTTCTCAACCCTTGGAATCACAGTGTAACTGACTGGCTCAGAAGAGCCCACTGAGTCAGCCCTTAACCCCAGTGTGCAGAAGTTGTCAAAACGTGTTTTTCAGCACAAATAAACACGTTTTGGCAACTTTGGTCACCAACATGTAAGTTATAGGGCAGGAACAGAACACTTTTCAAAACGTGTTTTTCAGCCCGAAATAAACGCGTTTTCTCAACCCTTGGAATCACAGTGTAACTGACTGGCTCAGAAGAGCCCACTGAGTCAGCCCTTAACCCCAGTGTGCAAAAGTTGTCAAAACGTGTTTTTAAGCACAAATAAACACGTCTTGGCAACTTTGGTCACCAACATGTAAGTTATAGGGCAGGAACAGAACACTTTTCAAAACGTGTTTTTCAGCCCGAAATAAACGCGTTTTCTCAACTCCTGGAATCACAGTGTAACTGACTGGCTCAGAAGAGCCCACTGAGTCAGCCCTTAACCCCAGTGTGCAGAAGTTGTCAAAACGTGTTTTTCAGCACAAATAAACACGTTTTGGCAACTTTGGTCAACAACATGTAAGTTATAGGGCAGGAACAGAACACTTTTCAAAACGTGTTTTTCAGCCCGAAATAAACGCGTTTTCTCAACTCCTGGAATCACAGTGTAACTGACTGGCTCAGAAGAGCCCACTGAGTCAGCCCTTAACCCCAGTGTGCAGAAGTTGTCAAAACGTGTTTTTCAGCACAAATAAACACGTTTTGGCAACTTTGGTCACCAACATGTAAGTTATAGGGCAGGAACAGAACACTTTTCAAAACGTGTTTTTCAGCCCGAAATAAACGCGTTTTCTCAACCCTTGGAATCACAGTGTAACTGACTGGCTCAGAAGAGCCCACTGATTCAGCCCTTAACCCCAGTGTGCAGAAGTTGTCAAAACGTGTTTTTCAGCACAAATAAACACGTTTTGGCAACTTTGGTCACCAACATGTAAGTTATAGGGCAGGAACAGAACACTTTTCAAAACGTGTTTTTCAGCCCGAAATAAACGCGTTTTCTCAACTCCTGGAATCACAGTGTAACTGACTGGCTCAGAAGAGCCCACTGAGTCAGCCCTTAACCCCAGTGTGCAGAAGTTGTCAAAACGTGTTTTTCAGAACAAATAAACACGTTTTGGCAACTTTGGTCAACAACATGTAAGTTATAGGGCAGGAACAGAACACTTTTCAAAACGTGTTTTTCAGCCCGAAATAAACGCGTTTTCTCAACTCCTGGAATCACAGTGTAACTGACTGGCTCAGAAGAGCCCACTGAGTCAGCCCTTAACCCCAGTGTGCAGAAGTTGTCAAAACGTGTTTTTCAGCACAAATAAACACGTTTTGGCAACTTTGGTCAACAACATGTAAGTTATAGGGCAGGAACAGAACACTTTTCAAAACGTGTTTTTCAGCCCGAAATAAACGCGTTTTCTCAACTCTTGGAATCACAGTGTAACTGACTGGCTCAGAAGAGCCCACTGAGCCAGCCCTTAACCCCAGTGTGCAGAAGTTGTCAAAACGTGTTTTTCAGCACAAATAAACACGTTTTGGCAACTTTGGTCAACAACATGTAAGTTATAGGGCAGGAACAGAACACTTTTCAAAACGTGTTTTGCAGCCCGAAATAAACGCGTTTTCTCAACCCTTGGAATCACAGTGTAACTGACTGGCTCAGAAGAGCCCACTGAGTCAGCCCTTAACCCCAGTGTGCAGAAGTTGTCAAAATGTGTTTTTCAGCACAAATAAACACGTTTTGGCAACTTTGGTCAACAACATGTAAGTTATAGGGCAGGAACAGAACACTTTTCAAAACGTGTTTTTCAGCCCGAAATAAACGCGTTTTCTCAACTCCTGGAATCACAGTGTAACTGACTGGCTCAGAAGAGCCCACTGAGTCAGCCCTTAACCCCAGTGTGCAGAAGTTGTCAAAACGTGTTTTTCAGCACAAATAAACACGTTTTGGCAACTTTGGTCAACAACATGTAAGTTATAGGGCAGGAACAGAACACTTTTCAAAACGTGTTTTTCAGCCCGAAATAAACGCGTTTTCTCAACCCTTGGAATCACAGTGTAACTGACTGGCTCAGAAGAGCCCACTGAGTCAGCCCTTAACCCCAGTGTGCAGAAGTTGTCAAAACGTGTTTTTCAGCACAAATAAACACGTTTTGGCAACTTTGGTCAACAACATGTAAGTTATAGGGCAGGAACAGAACACTTTTCAAAACGTGTTTTTCAGCCCGAAATAAACGCGTTTTCTCAACTCTTGGAATCACAGTGTAACTGACTGGCTCAGAAGAGCCCACTGATTCAGCCCTTAACCCCAGTGTGCAGAAGTTGTCAAAACGTGTTTTTCAGCACAAATAAACACGTTTTGGCAACTTTGGTCACCAACATGTAAGTTATAGGGCAGGAACAGAACACTTTTCAAAACGTGTTTTTCAGCCCGAAATAAACGCGTTTTCTCAACTCCTGGAATCACAGTGTAACTGACTGGCTCAGAAGAGCCCACTGAGTCAGCCCTTAACCCCAGTGTGCAGAAGTTGTCAAAACGTGTTTTTCAGCACAAATAAACACGTTTTGGCAACTTTGGTCAACAACATGTAAGTTATAGGGCAGGAACAGAACACTTTTCAAAACGTGTTTTTCAGCCCGAAATAAACGCGTTTTCTCAACTCTTGGAATCACAGTGTAACTGACTGGCTCAGAAGAGCCCACTGAGTCAGCCCTTAACCCCAGTGTGCAGAAGTTGTCAAAACGTGTTTTTAAGCACAAATAAACACGTTTTGGCAACTTTGGTCACCAACATGTAAGTTATAGGGCAGGAACAGAACACTTTTCAAAACGTGTTTTTCAGCCCGAAATAAACGCGTTTTCTCAACCCTTGGAATCACAGTGTAACTGACTGGCTCAGAAGAGCCCACTGATTCAGCCCTTAACCCCAGTGTGCAGAAGTTGTCAAAACGTGTTTTTCAGCACAAATAAACACGTTTTGGCAACTTTGGTCACCAACATGTAAGTTATAGGGCAGGAACAGAACACTTTTCAAAACGTGTTTTTCAGCCCGAAATAAACGCGTTTTCTCAACCCTTGGAATCACAGTGTAACTGACTGGCTCAGAAGAGCCCACTGAGTCAGCCCTTAACCCCAGTGTGCAGAAGTTGTCAAAACGTGTTTTTCAGCACAAATAAACACGTTTTGGCAACTTTGGTCAACAACATGTAAGTTATAGGGCAGGAACAGAACACTTTTCAAAACGTGTTTTTCAGCCCGAAATAAACGCGTTTTCTCAGCCCTTGGAATCACAGTGTAACTGACTGGCTCAGAAGAGCCCACTGAGTCAGCCCTTAACCCCAGTGTGCAGAAGTTGTCAAAACGTGTTTTTCAGCACAAATAAACACGTTTTGGCAACTTTGGTCACCAACATGTAAGTTATAGGGCAGGAACAGAACACTTTTCAAAACGTGTTTTTCAGCCCGAAATAAACGCGTTTTCTCAACCCTTGGAATCACAGTGTAACTGACTGGCTCAGAAGAGCCCACTGAGTCAGCCCTTAACCCCAGTGTGCAGAAGTTGTCAAAACGTGTTTTTAAGCACAAATAAACACGTTTTGGCAACTTTGGTCACCAACATGTAAGTTATAGGGCAGGAACAGAACACTTTTCAAAACGTGTTTTTCAGCCCGAAATAAACGCGTTTTCTCAACTCCTGGAATCACAGTGTAACTGACTGGCTCAGAAGAGCCCACTGAGTCAGCCCTTAACCCCAGTGTGCAGAAGTTGTCAAAACGTGTTTTTCAGCACAAATAAACACGTTTTGGCAACTTTGGTCAACAACATGTAAGTTATAGGGCAGGAACAGAACACTTTTCAAAACGTGTTTTTCAGCCCGAAATAAACGCGTTTTCTCAACTCCTGGAATCACAGTGTAACTGACTGGCTCAGAAGAGCCCACTGAGTCAGCCCTTAACCCCAGTGTGCAGAAGTTGTCAAAACGTGTTTTTCAGCACAAATAAACACGTTTTGGCAACTTTGGTCAACAACATGTAAGTTATAGGGCAGGAACAGAACACTTTTCAAAACGTGTTTTTCAGCCCGAAATAAACGCGTTTTCTCAACCCTTGGAATCACAGTGTAACTGACTGGCTCAGAAGAGCCCACTGAGTCAGCCCTTAACCCCAGTGTGCAGAAGTTGTCAAAACGTGTTTTTCAGCACAAATAAACACGTTTTGGCAACTTTGGTCAACAACATGTAAGTTATAGGGCAGGAACAGAACACTTTTCAAAACGTGTTTTTCAGCCCGAAATAAACGCGTTTTCTCAACTCTTGGAATCACAGTGTAACTGACTGGCTCAGAAGAGCCCACTGATTCAGCCCTTAACCCCAGTGTGCAGAAGTTGTCAAAACGTGTTTTTCAGCACAAATAAACACGTTTTGGCAACTTTGGTCACCAACATGTAAGTTATAGGGCAGGAACAGAACACTTTTCAAAACGTGTTTTTCAGCCCGAAATAAACGCGTTTTCTCAACTCCTGGAATCACAGTGTAACTGACTGGCTCAGAAGAGCCCACTGAGTCAGCCCTTAACCCCAGTGTGCAGAAGTTGTCAAAACGTGTTTTTCAGCACAAATAAACACGTTTTGGCAACTTTGGTCAACAACATGTAAGTTATAGGGCAGGAACAGAACACTTTTCAAAACGTGTTTTTCAGCCCGAAATAAACGCGTTTTCTCAATTCCTGGAATCACAGTGTAACTGACTGGCTCAGAAGAGCCCACTGAGTCAGCCCTTAACCCCAGTGTGCAGAAGTTGTCAAAACGTGTTTTTCAGCACAAATAAACACGTTTTGGCAACTTTGGTCAACAACATGTAAGTTATAGGGCAGGAACAGAACACTTTTCAAAACGTGTTTTTCAGCCAGAAATAAACGCGTTTTCTCAACTCCTGGAATCACAGTGTAACTGACTGGCTCAGAAGAGCCCACTGAGTCAGCCCTTAACCCCAGTGTGCAGAAGTTGTCAAAACGTGTTTTTCAGCACAAATAAACACGTTTTGGCAACTTTGGTCAACAACATGTAAGTTATAGGGCAGGAACAGAACACTTTTCAAAACGTGTTTTTCAGCCCGAAATAAACGCGTTTTCTCAACCCTTGGAATCACAGTGTAACTGACTGGCTCAGAAGAGCCCAATGAGTAAGCCCTTAACCCCAGTGTGCAGAAGTTGTCAAAACGTGTTTTTCAGCACAAATAAACACGTTTTGGCAACTTTGGTCAACAACATGTAAGTTATAGGGCAGGAACAGAACACTTTTCAAAACGTGTTTTTCAGCCCGAAATAAACGCGTTTTCTCAACTCTTGGAATCACAGTGTAACTGACTGGCTCAGAAGAGCCCACTGAGTCAGCCCTTAACCCCAGTGTGCAGAAGTTGTCAAAACGTGTTTTTCAGCACAAATAAACACGTTTTGGCAACTTTGGTCACCAACATGTAAGTTATAGGGCAGGAACAGAACACTTTTCAAAACGTGTTTTTCAGCCCGAAATAAACGCGTTTTCTCAACCCTGTGAATCACAGTGTAACTGACAGGCTCAGAAGAGCCCACTGAGTCAGCCCTTAACCCCAGTGTGCAGAAGTTGTCAAAACGTGTTTTAAAGCACAAATAAACACGTTTTGGCAACTTTGGTCACCAACATGTAAGTTATAGGGCAGGAACAGAACACTTTTCAAAACGTGTTTTTCAGCCCGATATAAACGCGTTTTCTCAACCCTTGGAATCACAGTGTAACTGACTGGCTCAGAAGAGCCCACTGAGTCAGCCCTTAACCCCAGTGTGCAGAAGTTGTCAAAACGTGTTTTTCAGCACAAATAAACACGTTTTGGCAACTTTGGTCAACAACATGTAAGTTATAGGGCAGGAACAGAACACTTTTCAAAACGTGTTTTTCAGCCCGAAATAAACGCGTTTTCTCAACTCTTGGAATCACAGTGTAACTGACTGGCTCAGAAGAGCCCACTGATTCAGCCCTTAACCCCAGTGTGCAGAAGTTGTCAAAACGTGTTTTTCAGCACAAATAAACACGTTTTGGCAACTTTGGTCACCAACATGTAAGTTATAGGGCAGGAACAGAACACTTTTCAAAACGTGTTTTTCAGCCCGAAATAAACGCGTTTTCTCAACTCCTGGAATCACAGTGTAACTGACTGGCTCAGAAGAGCCCACTGAGTCAGCCCTTAACCCCAGTGTGCAGAAGTTGTCAAAACGTGTTTTTCAGCACAAATAAACACGTTTTGGCAACTTTGGTCAACAACATGTAAGTTATAGGGCAGGAACAGAACACTTTTCAAAACGTGTTTTTCAGCCCGAAATAAACGCGTTTTCTCAACTCTTGGAATCACAGTGTAACTGACTGGCTCAGAAGAGCCCACTGAGTCAGCCCTTAACCCCAGTGTGCAGAAGTTGTCAAAACGTGTTTTTAAGCACAAATAAACACGTTTTGGCAACTTTGGTCACCAACATGTAAGTTATAGGGCAGGAACAGAACACTTTTCAAAACGTGTTTTTCAGCCCGAAATAAACGCGTTTTCTCAACCCTTGGAATCACAGTGTAACTGACTGGCTCAGAAGAGCCCACTGATTCAGCCCTTAACCCCAGTGTGCAGAAGTTGTCAAAACGTGTTTTTCAGCACAAATAAACACGTTTTGGCAACTTTGGTCACCAACATGTAAGTTATAGGGCAGGAACAGAACACTTTTCAAAACGTGTTTTTCAGCCCGAAATAAACGCGTTTTCTCAACTCCTGGAATCACAGTGTAACTGACTGGCTCAGAAGAGCCCACTGAGTCAGCCCTTAACCCCAGTGTGCAGAAGTTGTCAAAACGTGTTTTTCAGCACAAATAAACACGTTTTGGCAACTTTGGTCAACAACATGTAAGTTATAGGGCAGGAACAGAACACTTTTCAAAACGTGTTTTTCAGCCCGAAATAAACGCGTTTTCTCAACCCTTGGAATCACAGTGTAACTGACTGGCTCAGAAGAGCCCACTGAGTCAGCCCTTAACCCCAGTGTGCAGAAGTTGTCAAAACGTGTTTTTCAGCACAAATAAACACGTTTTGGCAACTTTGGTCAACAACATGTAAGTTATAGGGCAGGAACAGAACACTTTTCAAAACGTGTTTTTCAGCCCGAAATAAACGCGTTTTCTCAGCCCTTGGAATCACAGTGTAACTGACTGGCTCAGAAGAGCCCACTGAGTCAGCCCTTAACCCCAGTGTGCAGAAGTTGTCAAAACGTGTTTTTCAGCACAAATAAACACGTTTTGGCAACTTTGGTCACCAACATGTAAGTTATAGGGCAGGAACAGAACACTTTTCAAAACGTGTTTTTCAGCCCGAAATAAACGCGTTTTCTCAACCCTTGGAATCACAGTGTAACTGACTGGCTCAGAAGAGCCCACTGAGTCAGCCCTTAACCCCAGTGTGCAGAAGTTGTCAAAACGTGTTTTTAAGCACAAATAAACACGTTTTGGCAACTTTGGTCACCAACATGTAAGTTATAGGGCAGGAACAGAACACTTTTCAAAACGTGTTTTTCAGCCCGAAATAAACGCGTTTTCTCAACTCCTGGAATCACAGTGTAACTGACTGGCTCAGAAGAGCCCACTGAGTCAGCCCTTAACCCCAGTGTGCAGAAGTTGTCAAAACGTGTTTTTCAGCACAAATAAACACGTTTTGGCAACTTTGGTCAACAACATGTAAGTTATAGGGCAGGAACAGAACACTTTTCAAAACGTGTTTTTCAGCCCGAAATAAACGCGTTTTCTCAACTCCTGGAATCACAGTGTAACTGACTGGCTCAGAAGAGCCCACTGAGTCAGCCCTTAACCCCAGTGTGCAGAAGTTGTCAAAACGTGTTTTTCAGCACAAATAAACACGTTTTGGCAACTTTGGTCAACAACATGTAAGTTATAGGGCAGGAACAGAACACTTTTCAAAACGTGTTTTTCAGCCCGAAATAAACGCGTTTTCTCAACTCCTGGAATCACAGTGTAACTGACTGGCTCAGAAGAGCCCACTGAGTCAGCCCTTAACCCCAGTGTGCAGAAGTTGTCAAAACGTGTTTTTCAGCACAAATAAACACGTTTTGGCAACTTTGGTCAACAACATGTAAGTTATAGGGCAGGAACAGAACACTTTTCAAAACGTGTTTTTCAGCCCGAAATAAACGCGTTTTCTCAACCCTTGGAATCACAGTGTAACTGACTGGCTCAGAAGAGCCCAATGAGTAAGCCCTTAACCCCAGTGTGCAGAAGTTGTCAAAACGTGTTTTTCAGCACAAATAAACACGTTTTGGCAACTTTGGTCACCAACATGTAAGTTATAGGGCAGGAACAGAACACTTTTCAAAACGTGTTTTTCAGCCCGAAATAAACGCGTTTTCTCAACTCTTGGAATCACAGTGTAACTGACTGGCTCAGAAGAGCCCACTGATTCAGCCCTTAACCCCAGTGTGCAGAAGTTGTCAAAACGTGTTTTTCAGCACAAATAAACACGTTTTGGCAACTTTGGTCACCAACATGTAAGTTATAGGGCAGGAACAGAACACTTTTCAAAACGTGTTTTTCAGCCCGAAATAAACGCGTTTTCTCAACTCCTGGAATCACAGTGTAACTGACTGGCTCAGAAGAGCCCACTGAGTCAGCCCTTAACCCCAGTGTGCAGAAGTTGTCAAAACGTGTTTTTCAGCACAAATAAACACGTTTTGGCAACTTTGGTCAACAACATGTAAGTTATAGGGCAGGAACAGAACACTTTTCAAAACGTGTTTTTCAGCCCGAAATAAACGCGTTTTCTCAACTCTTGGAATCACAGTGTAACTGACTGGCTCAGAAGAGCCCACTGAGTCAGCCCTTAACCCCAGTGTGCAGAAGTTGTCAAAACGTGTTTTTAAGCACAAATAAACACGTTTTGGCAACTTTGGTCACCAACATGTAAGTTATAGGGCAGGAACAGAACACTTTTCAAAACGTGTTTTTCAGCCCGAAATAAACGCGTTTTCTCAACCCTTGGAATCACAGTGTAACTGACTGGCTCAGAAGAGCCCACTGATTCAGCCCTTAACCCCAGTGTGCAGAAGTTGTCAAAACGTGTTTTTCAGCACAAATAAACACGTTTTGGCAACTTTGGTCACCAACATGTAAGTTATAGGGCAGGAACAGAACACTTTTCAAAACGTGTTTTTCAGCCCGAAATAAACGCGTTTTCTCAACTCCTGGAATCACAGTGTAACTGACTGGCTCAGAAGAGCCCACTGAGTCAGCCCTTAACCCCAGTGTGCAGAAGTTGTCAAAACGTGTTTTTCAGCACAAATAAACACGTTTTGGCAACTTTGGTCAACAACATGTAAGTTATAGGGCAGGAACAGAACACTTTTCAAAACGTGTTTTTCAGCCCGAAATAAACGCGTTTTCTCAACCCTTGGAATCACAGTGTAACTGACTGGCTCAGAAGAGCCCACTGAGTCAGCCCTTAACCCCAGTGTGCAGAAGTTGTCAAAACGTGTTTTTCAGCACAAATAAACACGTTTTGGCAACTTTGGTCAACAACATGTAAGTTATAGGGCAGGAACAGAACACTTTTCAAAACGTGTTTTTCAGCCCGAAATAAACGCGTTTTCTCAGCCCTTGGAATCACAGTGTAACTGACTGGCTCAGAAGAGCCCACTGAGTCAGCCCTTAACCCCAGTGTGCAGAAGTTGTCAAAACGTGTTTTTCAGCACAAATAAACACGTTTTGGCAACTTTGGTCACCAACATGTAAGTTATAGGGCAGGAACAGAACACTTTTCAAAACGTGTTTTTCAGCCCGAAATAAACGCGTTTTCTCAACCCTTGGAATCACAGTGTAACTGACTGGCTCAGAAGAGCCCACTGAGTCAGCCCTTAACCCCAGTGTGCAGAAGTTGTCAAAACGTGTTTTTAAGCACAAATAAACACGTTTTGGCAACTTTGGTCACCAACATGTAAGTTATAGGGCAGGAACAGAACACTTTTCAAAACGTGTTTTTCAGCCCGAAATAAACGCGTTTTCTCAACTCCTGGAATCACAGTGTAACTGACTGGCTCAGAAGAGCCCACTGAGTCAGCCCTTAACCCCAGTGTGCAGAAGTTGTCAAAACGTGTTTTTCAGCACAAATAAACACGTTTTGGCAACTTTGGTCAACAACATGTAAGTTATAGGGCAGGAACAGAACACTTTTCAAAACGTGTTTTTCAGCCCGAAATAAACGCGTTTTCTCAACTCCTGGAATCACAGTGTAACTGACTGGCTCAGAAGAGCCCACTGAGTCAGCCCTTAACCCCAGTGTGCAGAAGTTGTCAAAACGTGTTTTTCAGCACAAATAAACACGTTTTGGCAACTTTGGTCAACAACATGTAAGTTATAGGGCAGGAACAGAACACTTTTCAAAACGTGTTTTTCAGCCCGAAATAAACGCGTTTTCTCAACTCCTGGAATCACAGTGTAACTGACTGGCTCAGAAGAGCCCACTGAGTCAGCCCTTAACCCCAGTGTGCAGAAGTTGTCAAAACGTGTTTTTCAGCACAAATAAACACGTTTTGGCAACTTTGGTCAACAACATGTAAGTTATAGGGCAGGAACAGAACACTTTTCAAAACGTGTTTTTCAGCCCGAAATAAACGCGTTTTCTCAACCCTTGGAATCACAGTGTAACTGACTGGCTCAGAAGAGCCCAATGAGTAAGCCCTTAACCCCAGTGTGCAGAAGTTGTCAAAACGTGTTTTTCAGCACAAATAAACACGTTTTGGCAACTTTGGTCAACAACATGTAAGTTATAGGGCAGGAACAGAACACTTTTCAAAACGTGTTTTTCAGCCCGAAATAAACGCGTTTTCTCAACTCTTGGAATCACAGTGTAACTGACTGGCTCAGAAGAGCCCACTGAGTCAGCCCTTAACCCCAGTGTGCAGAAGTTGTCAAAACGTGTTTTTCAGCACAAATAAACACGTTTTGGCAACTTTGGTCACCAACATGTAAGTTATAGGGCAGGAACAGAACACTTTTCAAAACGTGTTTTTCAGCCCGAAATAAACGCGTTTTCTCAACCCTGTGAATCACAGTGTAACTGACAGGCTCAGAAGAGCCCACTGAGTCAGCCCTTAACCCCAGTGTGCAGAAGTTGTCAAAACGTGTTTTAAAGCACAAATAAACACGTTTTGGCAACTTTGGTCACCAACATGTAAGTTATAGGGCAGGAACAGAACACTTTTCAAAACGTGTTTTTCAGCCCGAAATAAACGCGTTTTCTCAACCCTTGGAATCACAGTGTAACTGACTGGCTCAGAAGAGCCCACTGAGTCAGCCCTTAACCCCAGTGTGCAGAAGTTGTCAAAACGTGTTTTTCAGCACAAATAAACACGTTTTGGCAACTTTGGTCAACAACATGTAAGTTATAGGGCAGGAACAGAACACTTTTCAAAACGTGTTTTTCAGCCCGAAATAAACGCGTTTTCTCAACTCTTGGAATCACAGTGTAACTGACTGGCTCAGAAGAGCCCACTGATTCAGCCCTTAACCCCAGTGTGCAGAAGTTGTCAAAACGTGTTTTTCAGCACAAATAAACACGTTTTGGCAACTTTGGTCACCAACATGTAAGTTATAGGGCAGGAACAGAACACTTTTCAAAACGTGTTTTTCAGCCCGAAATAAACGCGTTTTCTCAACTCCTGGAATCACAGTGTAACTGACTGGCTCAGAAGAGCCCACTGAGTCAGCCCTTAACCCCAGTGTGCAGAAGTTGTCAAAACGTGTTTTTCAGCACAAATAAACACGTTTTGGCAACTTTGGTCAACAACATGTAAGTTATAGGGCAGGAACAGAACACTTTTCAAAACGTGTTTTTCAGCCCGAAATAAACGCGTTTTCTCAACTCTTGGAATCACAGTGTAACTGACTGGCTCAGAAGAGCCCACTGAGTCAGCCCTTAACCCCAGTGTGCAGGAGTTGTCAAAACGTGTTTTTCAGCACAAATAAACACGTTTTGGCAACTTTGGTCAACAACATGTAAGTTATAGGGCAGGAACAGAACACTTTTCAAAACGTGTTTTTCAGCCCGAAATAAACGCGTTTTCTCAACTCTTGGAATCACAGTGTAACTGACTGGCTCAGAAGAGCCCACTGAGTCAGCCCTTAACCCCAGTGTGCAGAAGTTGTCAAAACGTGTTTTTAAGCACAAATAAACACGTTTTGGCAACTTTGGTCACCAACATGTAAGTTATAGGGCAGGAACAGAACACTTTTCAAAACGTGTTTTTCAGCCCGAAATAAACGCGTTTTCTCAACCCTTGGAATCACAGTGTAACTGACTGGCTCAGAAGAGCCCACTGATTCAGCCCTTAACCCCAGTGTGCAGAAGTTGTCAAAACGTGTTTTTCAGCACAAATAAACACGTTTTGGCAACTTTGGTCACCAACATGTAAGTTATAGGGCAGGAACAGAACACTTTTCAAAACGTGTTTTTCAGCCCGAAATAAACGCGTTTTCTCAACCCTTGGAATCACAGTGTAACTGACTGGCTCAGAAGAGCCCACTGAGTCAGCCCTTAACCCCAGTGTGCAGAAGTTGTCAAAACGTGTTTTTCAGCACAAATAAACACGTTTTGGCAACTTTGGTCAACAACATGTAAGTTATAGGGCAGGAACAGAACACTTTTCAAAACGTGTTTTTCAGCCCGAAATAAACGCGTTTTCTCAACTCCTGGAATCACAGTGTAACTGACTGGCTCAGAAGAGCCCACTGAGTCAGCCCTTAACCCCAGTGTGCAGAAGTTGTCAAAACGTGTTTTTCAGCACAAATAAACACGTTTTGGCACCTTTGGTCAACAACATGTAAGTTATAGGGCAGGAACAGAACACTTTTCAAAACGTGTTTTTCAGCCCGAAATAAACGCGTTTTCTCAACTCCTGGAATCACAGTGTAACTGACTGGCTCAGAAGAGCCCACTGAGTCAGCCCTTAACCCCAGTGTGCAGAAGTTGTCAAAACGTGTTTTTCAGCACAAATAAACACGTTTTGGCAACTTTGGTCAACAACATGTAAGTTATAGGGCAGGAACAGAACACTTTTCAAAACGTGTTTTTCAGCCCGAAATAA
The DNA here is from genome assembly GCF_059453375.1 of Lepisosteus platostomus. Taxonomy (NCBI): domain Eukaryota; kingdom Metazoa; phylum Chordata; class Actinopteri; order Semionotiformes; family Lepisosteidae; genus Lepisosteus; species Lepisosteus platostomus. Next base: position 29,750,382 of record NC_142620.1, on the reverse strand, counting down.
ACGCGTTTTCTCAACCCTTGGAATCACAGTGTAACTGACTGGCTCAGAAGAGCCCAATGAGTAAGCCCTTAACCCCAGTGTGCAGAAGTTGTCAAAACGTGTTTTTCAGCACAAATAAACACGTTTTGGCAACTTTGGTCAACAACATGTAAGTTATAGGGCAGGAACAGAACACTTTTCAAAACGTGTTTTTCAGCCCGAAATAAACGCGTTTTCTCAACTCTTGGAATCACAGTGTAACTGACTGGCTCAGAAGAGCCCACTGAGTCAGCCCTTAACCCCAGTGTGCAGAAGTTGTCAAAACGTGTTTTTCAGCACAAATAAACACGTCTTGGCAACTTTGGTCACCAACATGTAAGTTATAGGGCAGGAACAGAACACTTTTCAAAACGTGTTTTTCAGCCCGAAATAAACGCGTTTTCTCAACCCTGTGAATCACAGTGTAACTGACAGGCTCAGAAGAGCCCACTGAGTCAGCCCTTAACCCCAGTGTGCAGAAGTTGTCAAAACGTGTTTTTCAGCACAAATAAACACGTTTTGGCAACTTTGGTCACCAACATGTAAGTTATAGGGCAGGAACAGAACACTTTTCAAAACGTGTTTTTCAGCCCGAAATAAACGCGTTTTCTCAACTCCTGGAATCACAGTGTAACTGACTGGCTCAGAAGAGCCCACTGAGTCAGCCCTTAACCCCAGTGTGCAGAAGTTGTCAAAACGTGTTTTTCAGCCCAAATAAACACGTTTTGGCAACTTTGGTCAACAACATGTAAGTTATAGGGCAGGAACAGAACACTTTTCAAAACGTGTTTTTCAGCCCGAAATAAACGCGTTTTCTCAACCCTGTGAATCACAGTGTAACTGACTGGCTCAGAAGAGCCCACTGAGTCAGCCCTTAACCCCAGTGTGCAGAAGTTGTCAAAACGTGTTTTAAAGCACAAATAAACACGTTTTGGCAACTTTGGTCACCAACATGTAAGTTATAGGGCAGGAACAGAACACTTTTCAAAACGTGTTTTTCAGCCCGAAATAAACGCGTTTTCTCAACCCTTGGAATCACAGTGTAACTGACTGGCTCAGAAGAGCCCACTGAGTCAGCCCTTAACCCCAGTGTGCAGAAGTTGTCAAAACGTGTTTTTCCGCACAAATAAACACGTTTTGGCAACTTTGGTCAACAACATGTAAGTTATAGGGCAGGAACAGAACACTTTTCAAAACGTGTTTTTCAGCCCGAAATAAACGCGTTTTCTCAACTCTTGGAATCACAGTGTAACTGACTGGCTCAGAAGAGCCCACTGATTCAGCCCTTAACCCCAGTGTGCAGAAGTTGTCAAAACGTGTTTTTCAGCACAAATAAACACGTTTTGGCAACTTTGGTCACCAACATGTAAGTTATAGGGCAGGAACAGAACACTTTTCAAAACGTGTTTTTCAGCCCGAAATAAACGCGTTTTCTCAACTCCTGGAATCACAGTGTAACTGACTGGCTCAGAAGAGCCCACTGAGTCAGCCCTTAACCCCAGTGTGCAGAAGTTGTCAAAACGTGTTTTTCAGCACAAATAAACACGTTTTGGCAACTTTGGTCAACAACATGTAAGTTATAGGGCAGGAACAGAACACTTTTCAAAACGTGTTTTTCAGCCCGAAATAAACGCGTTTTCTCAACCCTTGGAATCACAGTGTAACTGACTGGCTCAGAAGAGCCCACTGAGTCAGCCCTTAACCCCAGTGTGCAGAAGTTGTCAAAACGTGTTTTTCAGCACAAATAAACACGTTTTGGCAACTTTGGTCAACAACATGTAAGTTATAGGGCAGGAACAGAACACTTTTCAAAACGTGTTTTTCAGCCCGAAATAAACGCGTTTTCTCAACTCCTGGAATCACAGTGTAACTGACTGGCTCAGAAGAGCCCACTGAGTCAGCCCTTAACCCCAGTGTGCAGAAGTTGTCAAAACGTGTTTTTCAGCCCAAATAAACACGTTTTGGCAACTTTGGTCAACAACATGTAAGTTATAGGGCAGGAACAGAACACTTTTCAAAACGTGTTTTTCAGCCCGAAATAAACGCGTTTTCTCAACCCTGTGAATCACAGTGTAACTGACAGGCTCAGAAGAGCCCACTGAGTCAGCCCTTAACCCCAGTGTGCAGAAGTTGTCAAAACGTGTTTTAAAGCACAAATAAACACGTTTTGGCAACTTTGGTCACCAACATGTAAGTTATAGGGCAGGAACAGAACACTTTTCAAAACGTGTTTTTCAGCCCGAAATAAACGCGTTTTCTCAACCCTTGGAATCACAGTGTAACTGACTGGCTCAGAAGAGCCCACTGAGTCAGCCCTTAACCCCAGTGTGCAGAAGTTGTCAAAACGTGTTTTTCAGCACAAATAAACACGTTTTGGCAACTTTGGTCAACAACATGTAAGTTATAGGGCAGGAACAGAACACTTTTCAAAACGTGTTTTTCAGCCCGAAATAAACGCGTTTTCTCAACTCTTGGAATCACAGTGTAACTGGCTGGCTCAGAAGAGCCCACTGATTCAGCCCTTAACCCCAGTGTGCAGAAGTTGTCAAAACGTGTTTTTCAGCACAAATAAACACGTTTTGGCAACTTTGGTCACCAACATGTAAGTTATAGGGCAGGAACAGAACACTTTTCAAAACGTGTTTTTCAGCCCGAAATAAACGCGTTTTCTCAACTCCTGGAATCACAGTGTAACTGACTGGCTCAGAAGAGCCCACTGAGTCAGCCCTTAACCCCAGTGTGCAGAAGTTGTCAAAACGTGTTTTTCAGCACAAATAAACACGTTTTGGCAACTTTGGTCAACAACATGTAAGTTATAGGGCAGGAACAGAACACTTTTCAAAACGTGTTTTTCAGCCCGAAATAAACGCGTTTTCTCAACTCTTGGAATCACAGTGTAACTGACTGGCTCAGAAGAGCCCACTGAGTCAGCCCTTAACCCCAGTGTGCAGGAGTTGTCAAAACGTGTTTTTCAGCACAAATAAACACGTTTTGGCAACTTTGGTCAACAACATGTAAGTTATAGGGCAGGAACAGAACACTTTTCAAAACGTGTTTTTCAGCCCGAAATAAACGCGTTTTCTCAACCCTTGGAATCACAGTGTAACTGACTGGCTCAGAAGAGCCCACTGAGTCAGCCCTTAACCCCAGTGTGCAGAAGTTGTCAAAACGTGTTTTTCAGCACAAATAAACACGTTTTGGCAACTTTGGTCACCAACATGTAAGTTATAGGGCAGGAACAGAACACTTTTCAAAACGTGTTTTTCAGCCCGAAATAAACGCGTTTTCTCAACTCCTGGAATCACAGTGTAACTGACTGGCTCAGAAGAGCCCACTGAGTCAGCCCTTAACCCCAGTGTGCAGAAGTTGTCAAAACGTGTTTTTCAGCACAAATAAACACGTTTTGGCAACTTTGGTCAACAACATGTAAGTTATAGGGCAGGAACAGAACACTTTTCAAAACGTGTTTTTCATCCCGAAATAAACGCGTTTTCTCAACTCTTGGAATCACAGTGTAACTGACTGGTTCAGAAGAGCCCACTGAGTCAGCCCTTAACCCCAGTGTGCAGAAGTTGTCAAAACGTGTTTTTCAGCACAAATAAACACGTTTTGGCAACTTTGGTCACCAACATGTAAGTTATAGGGCAGGAACAGAACACTTTTCAAAACGTGTTTTTCAGCCCGAAATAAACGCGTTTTCTCAACTCCTGGAATCACAGTGTAACTGACTGGCTCAGAAGAGCCCACTGAGTCAGCCCTTAACCCCAGTGTGCAGAAGTTGTCAAAACGTGTTTTTCAGCCCAAATAAACACGTTTTGGCAACTTTGGTCAACAACATGTAAGTTATAGGGCAGGAACAGAACACTTTTCAAAACGTGTTTTTCAGCCCGAAATAAACGCGTTTTCTCAACCCTGTGAATCACAGTGTAACTGACTGGCTCAGAAGAGCCCACTGAGTCAGCCCTTAACCCCAGTGTGCAGAAGTTGTCAAAACGTGTTTTAAAGCACAAATAAACACGTTTTGGCAACTTTGGTCACCAACATGTAAGTTATAGGGCAGGAACAGAACACTTTTCAAAACGTGTTTTTCAGCCCGAAATAAACGCGTTTTCTCAACCCTTGGAATCACAGTGTAACTGACTGGCTCAGAAGAGCCCACTGAGTCAGCCCTTAACCCCAGTGTGCAGAAGTTGTCAAAACGTGTTTTTCCGCACAAATAAACACGTTTTGGCAACTTTGGTCAACAACATGTAAGTTATAGGGCAGGAACAGAACACTTTTCAAAACGTGTTTTTCAGCCCGAAATAAACGCGTTTTCTCAACTCTTGGAATCACAGTGTAACTGACTGGCTCAGAAGAGCCCACTGATTCAGCCCTTAACCCCAGTGTGCAGAAGTTGTCAAAACGTGTTTTTCAGCACAAATAAACACGTTTTGGCAACTTTGGTCACCAACATGTAAGTTATAGGGCAGGAACAGAACACTTTTCAAAACGTGTTTTTCAGCCCGAAATAAACGCGTTTTCTCAACTCCTGGAATCACAGTGTAACTGACTGGCTCAGAAGAGCCCACTGAGTCAGCCCTTAACCCCAGTGTGCAGAAGTTGTCAAAACGTGTTTTTCAGCACAAATAAACACGTTTTGGCAACTTTGGTCAACAACATGTAAGTTATAGGGCAGGAACAGAACACTTTTCAAAACGTGTTTTTCAGCCCGAAATAAACGCGTTTTCTCAACCCTTGGAATCACAGTGTAACTGACTGGCTCAGAAGAGCCCACTGAGTCAGCCCTTAACCCCAGTGTGCAGAAGTTGTCAAAACGTGTTTTTCAGCACAAATAAACACGTTTTGGCAACTTTGGTCACCAACATGTAAGTTATAGGGCAGGAACAGAACACTTTTCAAAACGTGTTTTTCAGCCCGAAATAAACGCGTTTTCTCAACCCTTGGAATCACAGTGTAACTGACTGGCTCAGAAGAGCCCACTGAGTCAGCCCTTAACCCCAGTGTGCAAAAGTTGTCAAAACGTGTTTTTAAGCACAAATAAACACGTCTTGGCAACTTTGGTCACCAACATGTAAGTTATAGGGCAGGAACAGAACACTTTTCAAAACGTGTTTTTCAGCCCGAAATAAACGCGTTTTCTCAACTCCTGGAATCACAGTGTAACTGACTGGCTCAGAAGAGCCCACTGAGTCAGCCCTTAACCCCAGTGTGCAGAAGTTGTCAAAACGTGTTTTTCAGCACAAATAAACACGTTTTGGCAACTTTGGTCAACAACATGTAAGTTATAGGGCAGGAACAGAACACTTTTCAAAACGTGTTTTTCAGCCCGAAATAAACGCGTTTTCTCAACTCCTGGAATCACAGTGTAACTGACTGGCTCAGAAGAGCCCACTGAGTCAGCCCTTAACCCCAGTGTGCAGAAGTTGTCAAAACGTGTTTTTCAGCACAAATAAACACGTTTTGGCAACTTTGGTGACCAACATGTAAGTTATAGGGCAGGAACAGAACACTTTTCAAAACGTGTTTTTCAGCCCGAAATAAACGCGTTTTCTCAACCCTTGGAATCACAGTGTAACTGACTGGCTCAGAAGAGCCCACTGATTCAGCCCTTAACCCCAGTGTGCAGAAGTTGTCAAAACGTGTTTTTCAGCACAAATAAACACGTTTTGGCAACTTTGGTCACCAACATGTAAGTTATAGGGCAGGAACAGAACACTTTTCAAAACGTGTTTTTCAGCCCGAAATAAACGCGTTTTCTCAACTCCTGGAATCACAGTGTAACTGACTGGCTCAGAAGAGCCCACTGAGTCAGCCCTTAACCCCAGTGTGCAGAAGTTGTCAAAACGTGTTTTTCAGCACAAATAAACACGTTTTGGCAACTTTGGTCAACAACATGTAAGTTATAGGGCAGGAACAGAACACTTTTCAAAACGTGTTTTTCAGCCCGAAATAAACGCGTTTTCTCAACCCTTGGAATCACAGTGTAACTGACTGGCTCAGAAGAGCCCACTGAGTCAGCCCTTAACCCCAGTGTGCAGAAGTTGTCAAAACGTGTTTTTCAGCACAAATAAACACGTTTTGGCAACTTTGGTCAACAACATGTAAGTTATAGGGCAGGAACAGAACACTTTTCAAAACGTGTTTTTCAGCCCGAAATAAACGCGTTTTCTCAACTCTTGGAATCACAGTGTAACTGACTGGCTCAGAAGAGCCCACTGAGCCAGCCCTTAACCCCAGTGTGCAGAAGTTGTCAAAACGTGTTTTTCAGCACAAATAAACACGTTTTGGCAACTTTGGTCAACAACATGTAAGTTATAGGGCAGGAACAGAACACTTTTCAAAACGTGTTTTTCAGCCCGAAATAAACGCGTTTTCTCAACTCTTGGAATCACAGTGTAACTGACTGGCTCAGAAGAGCCCACTGAGCCAGCCCTTAACCCCAGTGTGCAGAAGTTGTCAAAACGTGTTTTTCAGCACAAATAAACACGTTTTGGCAACTTTGGTCAACAACATGTAAGTTATAGGGCAGGAACAGAACACTTTTCAAAACGTGTTTTGCAGCCCGAAATAAACGCGTTTTCTCAACCCTTGGAATCACAGTGTAACTGACTGGCTCAGAAGAGCCCACTGAGTCAGCCCTTAACCCCAGTGTGCAGAAGTTGTCAAAATGTGTTTTTCAGCACAAATAAACACGTTTTGGCAACTTTGGTCACCAACATGTAATTTATAGGGCAGGAACAGAACACTTTTCAAAACGTGTTTTTCAGCCCGAAAAAAACGCGTTTTCTCAACCCTTGGAATCACAGTGTAACTGACTGGCTCAGAAGAGCCCACTGAGTCAGCCCTTAACCCCAGTGTGCAGGAGTTGTCAAAACGTGTTTTTCAGCACAAATAAACACGTTTTGGCAACTTTGGTCAACAACATGTAATTTATAGGGCAGGAACAGAACACTTTTCAAAACGTGTTTTTCAGCCCGAAATAAACGCGTTTTCTCAACCCTTGGAATCACAGTGTAACTGACTGGCTCAGAAGAGCCCACTGAGTCAGCCCTTAACCCCAGTGTGCAGAAGTTGTCAAAACGTGTTTTTAAGCACAAATAAACACGTCTTGGCAACTTTGGTCACCAACATGTAAGTTATAGGGCAGGAACAGAACACTTTTCAAAACGTGTTTTTCAGCCCGAAATAAACGCGTTTTCTCAACTCCTGGAATCACAGTGTAACTGACTGGCTCAGAAGAGCCCACTGAGTCAGCCCTTAACCCCAGTGTGCAGAAGTTGTCAAAACGTGTTTTTCAGCACAAATAAACACGTTTTGGCAACTTTGGTCAACAACATGTAAGTTATAGGGCAGGAACAGAACACTTTTCAAAACGTGTTTTTCAGCCCGAAATAAACGCGTTTTCTCAACTCCTGGAATCACAGTGTAACTGACTGGCTCAGAAGAGCCCACTGAGTCAGCCCTTAACCCCAGTGTGCAGAAGTTGTCAAAACGTGTTTTTCAGCACAAATAAACACGTTTTGGCAACTTTGGTCACCAACATGTAAGTTATAGGGCAGGAACAGAACACTTTTCAAAACGTGTTTTTCAGCCCGAAATAAACGCGTTTTCTCAACCCTTGGAATCACAGTGTAACTGACTGGCTCAGAAGAGCCCACTGAGTCAGCCCTTAACCCCAGTGTGCAGAAGTTGTCAAAACGTGTTTTTCAGCACAAATAAACACGTTTTGGCAACTTTGGTCAACAACATGTAAGTTATAGGGCAGGAACAGAACACTTTTCAAAACGTGTTTTTCAGCCCGAAATAAACGCGTTTTCTCAACTCCTGGAATCACAGTGTAACTGACTGGCTCAGAAGAGCCCACTGAGTCAGCCCTTAACCCCAGTGTGCAGAAGTTGTCAAAACGTGTTTTTCAGCACAAATAAACACGTTTTGGCACCTTTGGTCAACAACATGTAAGTTATAGGGCAGGAACAGAACACTTTTCAAAACGTGTTTTTCAGCCCGAAATAAACGCGTTTTCTCAACTCCTGGAATCACAGTGTAACTGACTGGCTCAGAAGAGCCCACTGAGTCAGCCCTTAACCCCAGTGTGCAGAAGTTGTCAAAACGTGTTTTTCAGCACAAATAAACACGTTTTGGCAACTTTGGTCAACAACATGTAAGTTATAGGGCAGGAACAGAACACTTTTCAAAACGTGTTTTTCAGCCCGAAATAAACGCGTTTTCTCAACCCTTGGAATCACAGTGTAACTGACTGGCTCAGAAGAGCCCAATGAGTAAGCCCTTAACCCCAGTGTGCAGAAGTTGTCAAAACGTGTTTTTCAGCACAAATAAACACGTTTTGGCAACTTTGGTCAACAACATGTAAGTTATAGGGCAGGAACAGAACACTTTTCAAAACGTGTTTTTCAGCCCGAAATAAACGCGTTTTCTCAACTCTTGGAATCACAGTGTAACTGACTGGCTCAGAAGAGCCCACTGAGTCAGCCCTTAACCCCAGTGTGCAGAAGTTGTCAAAACGTGTTTTTCAGCACAAATAAACACGTCTTGGCAACTTTGGTCACCAACATGTAAGTTATAGGGCAGGAACAGAACACTTTTCAAAACGTGTTTTTCAGCCCGAAATAAACGCGTTTTCTCAACCCTGTGAATCACAGTGTAACTGACAGGCTCAGAAGAGCCCACTGAGTCAGCCCTTAACCCCAGTGTGCAGAAGTTGTCAAAACGTGTTTTTCAGCACAAATAAACACGTTTTGGCAACTTTGGTCACCAACATGTAAGTTATAGGGCAGGAACAGAACACTTTTCAAAACGTGTTTTTCAGCCCGAAATAAACGCGTTTTCTCAACTCCTGGAATCACAGTGTAACTGACTGGCTCAGAAGAGCCCACTGAGTCAGCCCTTAACCCCAGTGTGCAGAAGTTGTCAAAACGTGTTTTTCAGCCCAAATAAACACGTTTTGGCAACTTTGGTCAACAACATGTAAGTTATAGGGCAGGAACAGAACACTTTTCAAAACGTGTTTTTCAGCCCGAAATAAACGCGTTTTCTCAACCCTGTGAATCACAGTGTAACTGACTGGCTCAGAAGAGCCCACTGAGTCAGCCCTTAACCCCAGTGTGCAGAAGTTGTCAAAACGTGTTTTAAAGCACAAATAAACACGTTTTGGCAACTTTGGTCACCAACATGTAAGTTATAGGGCAGGAACAGAACACTTTTCAAAACGTGTTTTTCAGCCCGAAATAAACGCGTTTTCTCAACCCTTGGAATCACAGTGTAACTGACTGGCTCAGAAGAGCCCACTGAGTCAGCCCTTAACCCCAGTGTGCAGAAGTTGTCAAAACGTGTTTTTCCGCACAAATAAACACGTTTTGGCAACTTTGGTCAACAACATGTAAGTTATAGGGCAGGAACAGAACACTTTTCAAAACGTGTTTTTCAGCCCGAAATAAACGCGTTTTCTCAACTCTTGGAATCACAGTGTAACTGACTGGCTCAGAAGAGCCCACTGATTCAGCCCTTAACCCCAGTGTGCAGAAGTTGTCAAAACGTGTTTTTCAGCACAAATAAACACGTTTTGGCAACTTTGGTCACCAACATGTAAGTTATAGGGCAGGAACAGAACACTTTTCAAAACGTGTTTTTCAGCCCGAAATAAACGCGTTTTCTCAACTCCTGGAATCACAGTGTAACTGACTGGCTCAGAAGAGCCCACTGAGTCAGCCCTTAACCCCAGTGTGCAGAAGTTGTCAAAACGTGTTTTTCAGCACAAATAAACACGTTTTGGCAACTTTGGTCAACAACATGTAAGTTATAGGGCAGGAACAGAACACTTTTCAAAACGTGTTTTTCAGCCCGAAATAAACGCGTTTTCTCAACCCTTGGAATCACAGTGTAACTGACTGGCTCAGAAGAGCCCACTGAGTCAGCCCTTAACCCCAGTGTGCAGAAGTTGTCAAAACGTGTTTTTCAGCACAAATAAACACGTTTTGGCAACTTTGGTCAACAACATGTAAGTTATAGGGCAGGAACAGAACACTTTTCAAAACGTGTTTTTCAGCCCGAAATAAACGCGTTTTCTCAACTCCTGGAATCACAGTGTAACTGACTGGCTCAGAAGAGCCCACTGAGTCAGCCCTTAACCCCAGTGTGCAGAAGTTGTCAAAACGTGTTTTTCAGCCCAAATAAACACGTTTTGGCAACTTTGGTCAACAACATGTAAGTTATAGGGCAGGAACAGAACACTTTTCAAAACGTGTTTTTCAGCCCGAAATAAACGCGTTTTCTCAACCCTGTGAATCACAGTGTAACTGACAGGCTCAGAAGAGCCCACTGAGTCAGCCCTTAACCCCAGTGTGCAGAAGTTGTCAAAACGTGTTTTAAAGCACAAATAAACACGTTTTGGCAACTTTGGTCACCAACATGTAAGTTATAGGGCAGGAACAGAACACTTTTCAAAACGTGTTTTTCAGCCCGAAATAAACGCGTTTTCTCAACCCTTGGAATCACAGTGTAACTGACTGGCTCAGAAGAGCCCACTGAGTCAGCCCTTAACCCCAGTGTGCAGAAGTTGTCAAAACGTGTTTTTCAGCACAAATAAACACGTTTTGGCAACTTTGGTCAACAACATGTAAGTTATAGGGCAGGAACAGAACACTTTTCAAAACGTGTTTTTCAGCCCGAAATAAACGCGTTTTCTCAACTCTTGGAATCACAGTGTAACTGGCTGGCTCAGAAGAGCCCACTGATTCAGCCCTTAACCCCAGTGTGCAGAAGTTGTCAAAACGTGTTTTTCAGCACAAATAAACACGTTTTGGCAACTTTGGTCACCAACATGTAAGTTATAGGGCAGGAACAGAACACTTTTCAAAACGTGTTTTTCAGCCCGAAATAAACGCGTTTTCTCAACTCCTGGAATCACAGTGTAACTGACTGGCTCAGAAGAGCCCACTGAGTCAGCCCTTAACCCCAGTGTGCAGAAGTTGTCAAAACGTGTTTTTCAGCACAAATAAACACGTTTTGGCAACTTTGGTCAACAACATGTAAGTTATAGGGCAGGAACAGAACACTTTTCAAAACGTGTTTTTCAGCCCGAAATAAACGCGTTTTCTCAACTCTTGGAATCACAGTGTAACTGACTGGCTCAGAAGAGCCCACTGAGTCAGCCCTTAACCCCAGTGTGCAGGAGTTGTCAAAACGTGTTTTTCAGCACAAATAAACACGTTTTGGCAACTTTGGTCAACAACATGTAAGTTATAGGGCAGGAACAGAACACTTTTCAAAACGTGTTTTTCAGCCCGAAATAAACGCGTTTTCTCAACCCTTGGAATCACAGTGTAACTGACTGGCTCAGAAGAGCCCACTGAGTCAGCCCTTAACCCCAGTGTGCAGAAGTTGTCAAAACGTGTTTTTCAGCACAAATAAACACGTTTTGGCAACTTTGGTCACCAACATGTAAGTTATAGGGCAGGAACAGAACACTTTTCAAAACGTGTTTTTCAGCCCGAAATAAACGCGTTTTCTCAACTCCTGGAATCACAGTGTAACTGACTGGCTCAGAAGAGCCCACTGAGTCAGCCCTTAACCCCAGTGTGCAGAAGTTGTCAAAACGTGTTTTTCAGCACAAATAAACACGTTTTGGCAACTTTGGTCAACAACATGTAAGTTATAGGGCAGGAACAGAACACTTTTCAAAACGTGTTTTTCATCCCGAAATAAACGCGTTTTCTCAACTCTTGGAATCACAGTGTAACTGACTGGTTCAGAAGAGCCCACTGAGTCAGCCCTTAACCCCAGTGTGCAGAAGTTGTCAAAACGTGTTTTTCAGCACAAATAAACACGTTTTGGCAACTTTGGTCACCAACATGTAAGTTATAGGGCAGGAACAGAACACTTTTCAAAACGTGTTTTTCAGCCCGAAATAAACGCGTTTTCTCAACTCCTGGAATCACAGTGTAACTGACTGGCTCAGAAGAGCCCACTGAGTCAGCCCTTAACCCCAGTGTGCAGAAGTTGTCAAAACGTGTTTTTCAGCCCAAATAAACACGTTTTGGCAACTTTGGTCAACAACATGTAAGTTATAGGGCAGGAACAGAACACTTTTCAAAACGTGTTTTTCAGCCCGAAATAAACGCGTTTTCTCAACCCTGTGAATCACAGTGTAACTGACTGGCTCAGAAGAGCCCACTGAGTCAGCCCTTAACCCCAGTGTGCAGAAGTTGTCAAAACGTGTTTTAAAGCACAAATAAACACGTTTTGGCAACTTTGGTCACCAACATGTAAGTTATAGGGCAGGAACAGAACACTTTTCAAAACGTGTTTTTCAGCCCGAAATAAACGCGTTTTCTCAACCCTTGGAATCACAGTGTAACTGACTGGCTCAGAAGAGCCCACTGAGTCAGCCCTTAACCCCAGTGTGCAGAAGTTGTCAAAACGTGTTTTTCCGCACAAATAAACACGTTTTGGCAACTTTGGTCAACAACATGTAAGTTATAGGGCAGGAACAGAACACTTTTCAAAACGTGTTTTTCAGCCCGAAATAAACGCGTTTTCTCAACTCTTGGAATCACAGTGTAACTGACTGGCTCAGAAGAGCCCACTGATTCAGCCCTTAACCCCAGTGTGCAGAAGTTGTCAAAACGTGTTTTTCAGCACAAATAAACACGTTTTGGCAACTTTGGTCACCAACATGTAAGTTATAGGGCAGGAACAGAACACTTTTCAAAACGTGTTTTTCAGCCCGAAATAAACGCGTTTTCTCAACTCCTGGAATCACAGTGTAACTGACTGGCTCAGAAGAGCCCACTGAGTCAGCCCTTAACCCCAGTGTGCAGAAGTTGTCAAAACGTGTTTTTCAGCACAAATAAACACGTTTTGGCAACTTTGGTCAACAACATGTAAGTTATAGGGCAGGAACAGAACACTTTTCAAAACGTGTTTTTCAGCCCGAAATAAACGCGTTTTCTCAACCCTTGGAATCACAGTGTAACTGACTGGCTCAGAAGAGCCCACTGAGTCAGCCCTTAACCCCAGTGTGCAGAAGTTGTCAAAACGTGTTTTTCAGCACAAATAAACACGTTTTGGCAACTTTGGTCACCAACATGTAAGTTATAGGGCAGGAACAGAACACTTTTCAAAACGTGTTTTTCAGCCCGAAATAAACGCGTTTTCTCAACCCTTGGAATCACAGTGTAACTGACTGGCTCAGAAGAGCCCACTGAGTCAGCCCTTAACCCCAGTGTGCAAAAGTTGTCAAAACGTGTTTTTAAGCACAAATAAACACGTCTTGGCAACTTTGGTCACCAACATGTAAGTTATAGGGCAGGAACAGAACACTTTTCAAAACGTGTTTTTCAGCCCGAAATAAACGCGTTTTCTCAACTCCTGGAATCACAGTGTAACTGACTGGCTCAGAAGAGCCCACTGAGTCAGCCCTTAACCCCAGTGTGCAGAAGTTGTCAAAACGTGTTTTTCAGCACAAATAAACACGTTTTGGCAACTTTGGTCAACAACATGTAAGTTATAGGGCAGGAACAGAACACTTTTCAAAACGTGTTTTTCAGCCCGAAATAAACGCGTTTTCTCAACTCCTGGAATCACAGTGTAACTGACTGGCTCAGAAGAGCCCACTGAGTCAGCCCTTAACCCCAGTGTGCAGAAGTTGTCAAAACGTGTTTTTCAGCACAAATAAACACGTTTTGGCAACTTTGGTGACCAACATGTAAGTTATAGGGCAGGAACAGAACACTTTTCAAAACGTGTTTTTCAGCCCGAAATAAACGCGTTTTCTCAACCCTTGGAATCACAGTGTAACTGACTGGCTCAGAAGAGCCCACTGATTCAGCCCTTAACCCCAGTGTGCAGAAGTTGTCAAAACGTGTTTTTCAGCACAAATAAACACGTTTTGGCAACTTTGGTCACCAACATGTAAGTTATAGGGCAGGAACAGAACACTTTTCAAAACGTGTTTTTCAGCCCGAAATAAACGCGTTTTCTCAACTCCTGGAATCACAGTGTAACTGACTGGCTCAGAAGAGCCCACTGAGTCAGCCCTTAACCCCAGTGTGCAGAAGTTGTCAAAACGTGTTTTTCAGCACAAATAAACACGTTTTGGCAACTTTGGTCAACAACATGTAAGTTATAGGGCAGGAACAGAACACTTTTCAAAACGTGTTTTTCAGCCCGAAATAAACGCGTTTTCTCAACCCTTGGAATCACAGTGTAACTGACTGGCTCAGAAGAGCCCACTGAGTCAGCCCTTAACCCCAGTGTGCAGAAGTTGTCAAAACGTGTTTTTCAGCACAAATAAACACGTTTTGGCAACTTTGGTCAACAACATGTAAGTTATAGGGCAGGAACAGAACACTTTTCAAAACGTGTTTTTCAGCCCGAAATAAACGCGTTTTCTCAACTCTTGGAATCACAGTGTAACTGACTGGCTCAGAAGAGCCCACTGAGCCAGCCCTTAACCCCAGTGTGCAGAAGTTGTCAAAACGTGTTTTTCAGCACAAATAAACACGTTTTGGCAACTTTGGTCAACAACATGTAAGTTATAGGGCAGGAACAGAACACTTTTCAAAACGTGTTTTTCAGCCCGAAATAAACGCGTTTTCTCAACTCTTGGAATCACAGTGTAACTGACTGGCTCAGAAGAGCCCACTGAGCCAGCCCTTAACCCCAGTGTGCAGAAGTTGTCAAAACGTGTTTTTCAGCACAAATAAACACGTTTTGGCAACTTTGGTCAACAACATGTAAGTTATAGGGCAGGAACAGAACACTTTTCAAAACGTGTTTTGCAGCCCGAAATAAACGCGTTTTCTCAACCCTTGGAATCACAGTGTAACTGACTGGCTCAGAAGAGCCCACTGAGTCAGCCCTTAACCCCAGTGTGCAGAAGTTGTCAAAATGTGTTTTTCAGCACAAATAAACACGTTTTGGCAACTTTGGTCACCAACATGTAATTTATAGGGCAGGAACAGAACACTTTTCAAAACGTGTTTTTCAGCCCGAAAAAAACGCGTTTTCTCAACCCTTGGAATCACAGTGTAACTGACTGGCTCAGAAGAGCCCACTGAGTCAGCCCTTAACCCCAGTGTGCAGGAGTTGTCAAAACGTGTTTTTCAGCACAAATAAACACGTTTTGGCAACTTTGGTCAACAACATGTAATTTATAGGGCAGGAACAGAACACTTTTCAAAACGTGTTTTTCAGCCCGAAATAAACGCGTTTTCTCAACCCTTGGAATCACAGTGTAACTGACTGGCTCAGAAGAGCCCACTGAGTCAGCCCTTAACCCCAGTGTGCAGAAGTTGTCAAAACGTGTTTTTAAGCACAAATAAACACGTCTTGGCAACTTTGGTCACCAACATGTAAGTTATAGGGCAGGAACAGAACACTTTTCAAAACGTGTTTTTCAGCCCGAAATAAACGCGTTTTCTCAACTCCTGGAATCACAGTGTAACTGACTGGCTCAGAAGAGCCCACTGAGTCAGCCCTTAACCCCAGTGTGCAGAAGTTGTCAAAACGTGTTTTTCAGCACAAATAAACACGTTTTGGCAACTTTGGTCAACAACATGTAAGTTATAGGGCAGGAACAGAACACTTTTCAAAACGTGTTTTTCAGCCCGAAATAAACGCGTTTTCTCAACTCCTGGAATCACAGTGTAACTGACTGGCTCAGAAGAGCCCACTGAGTCAGCCCTTAACCCCAGTGTGCAGAAGTTGTCAAAACGTGTTTTTCAGCACAAATAAACACGTTTTGGCAACTTTGGTGACCAACATGTAAGTTATAGGGCAGGAACAGAACACTTTTCAAAACGTGTTTTTCAGCCCGAAATAAACGCGTTTTCTCAACCCTTGGAATCACAGTGTAACTGACTGGCTCAGAAGAGCCCACTGAGTCAGCCCTTAACCCCAGTGTGCAGAAGTTGTCAAAACGTGTTTTTCAGCACAAATAAACACGTTTTGGCAACTTTGGTCAACAACATGTAAGTTATAGGGCAGGAACAGAACACTTTTCAAAACGTGTTTTTCAGCCCGAAATAAACGCGTTTTCTCAACTCTTGGAATCACAGTGTAACTGACTGGCTCAGAAGAGCCCACTGATTCAGCCCTTAACCCCAGTGTGCAGAAGTTGTCAAAACGTGTTTTTCAGCACAAATAAACACGTTTTGGCAACTTTGGTCACCAACATGTAAGTTATAGGGCAGGAACAGAACACTTTTCAAAACGTGTTTTTCAGCCCGAAATAAACGCGTTTTCTCAACTCCTGGAATCACAGTGTAACTGACTGGCTCAGAAGAGCCCACTGAGTCAGCCCTTAACCCCAGTGTGCAGAAGTTGTCAAAACGTGTTTTTCAGCACAAATAAACACGTTTTGGCAACTTTGGTCAACAACATGTAAGTTATAGGGCAGGAACAGAACACTTTTCAAAACGTGTTTTTCAGCCCGAAATAAACGCGTTTTCTCAACTCTTGGAATCACAGTGTAACTGACTGGCTCAGAAGAGCCCACTGAGTCAGCCCTTAACCCCAGTGTGCAGAAGTTGTCAAAACGTGTTTTTCAGCACAAATAAACACGTTTTGGCAACTTTGGTCAACAACATGTAAGTTATAGGGCAGGAACAGAACACTTTTCAAAACGTGTTTTTCAGCCCGAAATAAACGCGTTTTCTCAACCCTTGGAATCACAGTGTAACTGACTGGCTCAGAAGAGCCCACTGAGTCAGCCCTTAACCCCAGTGTGCAGAAGTTGTCAAAACGTGTTTTTCAGCACAAATAAACACGTTTTGGCAACTTTGGTCAACAACATGTAAGTTATAGGGCAGGAACAGAACACTTTTCAAAACGTGTTTTTCAGCCCGAAATAAACGCGTTTTCTCAACCCTTGGAATCACAGTGTAACTGACTGGCTCAGAAGAGCCCAATGAGTCAGCCCTTAACCCCAGTGTGCAGAAGTTGTCAAAACGTGTTTTTCAGCACAAATAAACACGTTTTGGCAACTTTGGTCAACAACATGTAAGTTATAGGGCAGGAACAGAACACTTTTCAAAACGTGTTTTTCAGCCCGAAATAAACGCGTTTTCTCAACTCTTGGAATCACAGTGTAACTGACTGGCTCAGAAGAGCCCACTGATTCAGCCCTTAACCCCAGTGTGCAGAAGTTGTCAAAACGTGTTTTTCAGCACAAATAAACACGTTTTGGCAACTTTGGTCACCAACATGTAAGTTATAGGGCAGGAACAGAACACTTTTCAAAACGTGTTTTTCAGCCCGAAATAAACGCGTTTTCTCTTCTCCTGGAATCACAGTGTAACTGACTGGCTCAGAAGAGCCCACTGAGTCAGCCCTTAACCCCAGTGTGCAGAAGTTGTCAAAACGTGTTTTTCAGCACAAATAAACACGTTTTGGCAACTTTGGTCAACAACATGTAAGTTATAGGGCAGGAACAGAACACTTTTCAAAACGTGTTTTTCAGCCCGAAATAAACGCGTTTTCTCAACTCTTGGAATCACAGTGTAACTGACTGGCTCAGAAGAGCCCACTGAGTCAGCCCTTAACCCCAGTGTGCAGAAGTTGTCAAAACGTGTTTTTCAGCACAAATAAACACGTTTTGGCAACTTTGGTCAACAACATGTAAGTTATAGGGCAGGAACAGAACACTTTTCAAAACGTGTTTTTCAGCCCGAAATAAACGCGTTTTCTCAACTCTTGGAATCACAGTGTAACTGACTGGCTCAGAAGAGCCCACTGATTCAGCCCTTAACCCCAGTGTGCAGAAGTTGTCAAAACGTGTTTTTCAGCACAAATAAACACGTTTTGGCAACTTTGGTCAACAACATGTAAGTTATAGGGCAGGAACAGAACACTTTTCAAAACGTGTTTTTCAGCCCGAAATAAACGCGTTTTCTCAACTCCTGGAATCACAGTGTAACTGACTGGCTCAGAAGAGCCCACTGAGTCAGCCCTTAACCCCAGTGTGCAGAAGTTGTCAAAACGTGTTTTTCAGCACAAATAAACACGTTTTGGCAACTTTGGTCAACAACATGTAAGTTATAGGGCAGGAACAGAACACTTTTCAAAACGTGTTTTTCAGCCCGAAATAAACGCGTTTTCTCAACTCTTGGAATCACAGTGTAACTGACTGGCTCAGAAGAGCCCACTGAGTCAGTCCTTAACCCCAGTGTGCAAAAGTTGTCAAAACGTGTTTTTAAGCACAAATAAACACGTCTTGGCAACTTTGGTCACCAACATGTAAGTTATAGGGCAGGAACAGAACACTTTTCAAAACGTGTTTTTCAGCCCGAAATAAACGCGTTTTCTCAACTCCTGGAATCACAGTGTAACTGACTGGCTCAGAAGAGCCCACTGAGTCAGCCCTTAACCCCAGTGTGCAGAAGTTGTCAAAACGTGTTTTTCAGCACAAATAAACACGTTTTGGCAACTTTGGTCACCAACATGTAAGTTATAGGGCAGGAACAGAACACTTTTCAAAACGTGTTTTTCAGCCCGAAATAAACGCGTTTTCTCAACTCTTGGAATCACAGTGTAACTGACTGGCTCAGAAGAGCCCACTGATTCAGCCCTTAACCCCAGTGTGCAGAAGTTGTCAAAACGTGTTTTTCAGCACAAATAAACACGTTTTGGCAACTTTGGTCACCAACATGTAAGTTATAGGGCAGGAACAGAACACTTTTCAAAACGTGTTTTTCAGCCCGAAATAAACGCGTTTTCTCTTCTCCTGGAATCACAGTGTAACTGACTGGCTCAGAAGAGCCCACTGAGTCAGCCCTTAACCCCAGTGTGCAGAAGTTGTCAAAACGTGTTTTTCAGCACAAATAAACACGTTTTGGCAACTTTGGTCAACAACATGTAAGTTATAGGGCAGGAACAGAACACTTTTCAAAACGTGTTTTTCAGCCCGAAATAAACGCGTTTTCTCAACTCTTGGAATCACAGTGTAACTGACTGGCTCAGAAGAGCCCACTGAGTCAGCCCTTAACCCCAGTGTGCAGAAGTTGTCAAAACGTGTTTTTCAGCACAAATAAACACGTTTTGGCAACTTTGGTCAACAACATGTAAGTTATAGGGCAGGAACAGAACACTTTTCAAAACGTGTTTTTCAGCCCGAAATAAACGCGTTTTCTCAACTCTTGGAATCACAGTGTAACTGACTGGCTCAGAAGAGCCCACTGATTCAGCCCTTAACCCCAGTGTGCAGAAGTTGTCAAAACGTGTTTTTCAGCACAAATAAACACGTTTTGGCAACTTTGGTCAACAACATGTAAGTTATAGGGCAGGAACAGAACACTTTTCAAAACGTGTTTTTCAGCCCGAAATAAACGCGTTTTCTCAACTCCTGGAATCACAGTGTAACTGACTGGCTCAGAAGAGCCCACTGAGTCAGCCCTTAACCCCAGTGTGCAGAAGTTGTCAAAACGTGTTTTTCAGCACAAATAAACACGTTTTGGCAACTTTGGTCAACAACATGTAAGTTATAGGGCAGGAACAGAACACTTTTCAAAACGTGTTTTTCAGCCCGAAATAAACGCGTTTTCTCAACTCTTGGAATCACAGTGTAACTGACTGGCTCAGAAGAGCCCACTGAGTCAGCCCTTAACCCCAGTGTGCAGGAGTTGTCAAAACGTGTTTTTCAGCACAAATAAACACGTTTTGGCAACTTTGGTCACCAACATGTAAGTTATAGGGCAGGAACAGAACACTTTTCAAAACGTGTTTTTCAGCCCGAAATAAACGCGTTTTCTCAACTCCTGGAATCACAGTGTAACTGACTGGCTCAGAAGAGCCCACTGAGTCAGCCCTTAACCCCAGTGTGCAGAAGTTGTCAAAACGTGTTTTTCAGCACAAATAAACACGTTTTGGCAACTTTGGTCAACAACATGTAAGTTATAGGGCAGGAACAGAACACTTTTCAAAACGTGTTTTTCAGCCCGAAATAAACGCGTTTTCTCAACCCTTGGAATCACAGTGTAACTGACTGGCTCAGAAGAGCCCACTGAGTCAGCCCTTAACCCCAGTGTGCAGAAGTTGTCAAAACGTGTTTTTCCGCACAAATAAACACGTTTTGGCAACTTTGGTCAACAACATGTAAGTTATAGGGCAGGAACAGAACACTTTTCAAAACGTGTTTTTCAGCCCGAAATAAACGCGTTTTCTCAACTCCTGGAATCACAGTGTAACTGACTGGCTCAGAAGAGCCCACTGAGTCAGCCCTTAACCCCAGTGTGCAGAAGTTGTCAAAACGTGTTTTTCAGCACAAATAAACACGTTTTGGCAACTTTGGTCAACAACATGTAAGTTATAGGGCAGGAACAGAACACTTTTCAAAACGTGTTTTTCAGCCCGAAATAAACGCGTTTTCTCAACTCTTGGAATCACAGTGTAACTGACTGGCTCAGAAGAGCCCACTGAGTCAGCCCTTAACCCCAGTGTGCAGGAGTTGTCAAAACGTGTTTTTCAGCACAAATAAACACGTTTTGGCAACTTTGGTCAACAACATGTAAGTTATAGGGCAGGAACAGAACACTTTTCAAAACGTGTTTTTCAGCCCGAAATAAACGCGTTTTCTCAACCCTTGGAATCACAGTGTAACTGACTGGCTCAGAAGAGCCCACTGAGTCAGCCCTTAACCCCAGTGTGCAGAAGTTGTCAAAACGTGTTTTTCAGCACAAATAAACACGTTTTGGCAACTTTGGTCACCAACATGTAAGTTATAGGGCAGGAACAGAACACTTTTCAAAACGTGTTTTTCAGCCCGAAATAAACGCGTTTTCTCAACCCTTGGAATCACAGTGTAACTGACTGGCTCAGAAGAGCCCACTGAGTCAGCCCTTAACCCCAGTGTGCAAAAGTTGTCAAAACGTGTTTTTAAGCACAAATAAACACGTCTTGGCAACTTTGGTCACCAACATGTAAGTTATAGGGCAGGAACAGAACACTTTTCAAAACGTGTTTTTCAGCCCGAAATAAACGCGTTTTCTCAACTCCTGGAATCACAGTGTAACTGACTGGCTCAGAAGAGCCCACTGAGTCAGCCCTTAACCCCAGTGTGCAGAAGTTGTCAAAACGTGTTTTTCAGCACAAATAAACACGTTTTGGCAACTTTGGTCACCAACATGTAAGTTATAGGGCAGGAACAGAACACTTTTCAAAACGTGTTTTTCAGCCCGAAATAAACGCGTTTTCTCAACTCCTGGAATCACAGTGTAACTGACTGGCTCAGAAGAGCCCACTGAGTCAGCCCTTAACCCCAGTGTGCAGAAGTTGTCAAAACGTGTTTTTCAGCACAAATAAACACGTTTTGGCAACTTTGGTCAACAACATGTAAGTTATAGGGCAGGAACAGAACACTTTTCAAAACGTGTTTTTCAGCCCGAAATAAACGCGTTTTCTCAACTCTTGGAATCACAGTGTAACTGACTGGCTCAGAAGAGCCCACTGAGTCAGCCCTTAACCCCAGTGTGCAGAAGTTGTCAAAACGTGTTTTTCAGCACAAATAAACACGTTTTGGCAACTTTGGTCAACAACATGTAAGTTATAGGGCAGGAACAGAACACTTTTCAAAACGTGTTTTTCAGCCCGAAATAAACGCGTTTTCTCAACCCTTGGAATCACAGTGTAACTGACTGGCTCAGAAGAGCCCACTGAGTCAGCCCTTAACCCCAGTGTGCAGAAGTTGTCAAAACGTGTTTTTCAGCACAAATAAACACGTTTTGGCAACTTTGGTCAACAACATGTAAGTTATAGGGCAGGAACAGAACACTTTTCAAAACGTGTTTTTCAGCCCGAAATAAACGCGTTTTCTCAACTCTTGGAATCACAGTGTAACTGACTGGTTCAGAAGAGCCCACTGAGTCAGCCCTTAACCCCAGTGTGCAGAAGTTGTCAAAACGTGTTTTTCAGCACAAATAAACACGTTTTGGCAACTTTGGTCAACAACATGTAAGTTATAGGGCAGGAACAGAACACTTTTCAAAACGTGTTTTTCAGCCCGAAATAAACGCGTTTTCTCAACTCCTGGAATCACAGTGTAACTGACTGGCTCAGAAGAGCCCACTGAGTCATCCCTTAACCCCAGTGTGCAGAAGTTGTCAAAACGTGTTTTTCAGCACAAATAAACACGTTTTGGCAACTTTGGTCAACAACATGTAAGTTATAGGGCAGGAACAGAACACTTTTCAAAACGTGTTTTTCAGCCCGAAATAAACGCGTTTTCTCAACTCCTGGAATCACAGTGTAACTGACTGGCTCAGAAGAGCCCACTGAGTCATCCCTTAACCCCAGTGTGCAGAAGTTGTCAAAACGTGTTTTTCAGCACAAAGAAACACGTTTTGGCAACTTTGGTCACCAACATGTAAGTTATAGGGCAGGAACAGAACACTTTTCAAAACGTGTTTTTCAGCCCGAAATAAACGCGTTTTCTCAACCCTTTGAATCACAGTGTAACTGACTGGCTCAGAAGAGCCCACTGAGTCAGCCCTTAACCCCAGTGTGCAGAAGTTGTCAAAACGTGTTTTTAAGCACAAATAAACACGTTTTGGCAACTTTGGTCACCAACATGTAAGTTATAGGGCAGGAACAGAACACTTTTCAAAACGTGTTTTTCAGCCCGAAATAAACGCGTTTTCTCAACCCTTGGAATCACAGTGTAACTGACTGGCTCAGAAGAGCCCACTGATTCAGCCCTTAACCCCAGTGTGCAGAAGTTGTCAAAACGTGTTTTTCAGCACAAATAAACACGTTTTGGCAACTTTGGTCAACAACATGTAAGTTATAGGGCAGGAACAGAACACTTTTCAAAACGTGTTTTTCAGCCCGAAATAAACGCGTTTTCTCAACCCTTGGAATCACAGTGTAACTGACTGGCTCAGAAGAGCCCACTGAGTCAGCCCTTAACCCCAGTGTGCAGAAGTTGTCAAAACGTGTTTTTCAGCACAAATAAACACGTTTTGGCAACTTTGGTCAACAACATGTAAGTTATAGGGCAGGAACAGAACACTTTTCAAAACGTGTTTTTCAGCCCGAAATAAACGCGTTTTCTCAACTCCTGGAATCACAGTGTAACTGACTGGCTCAGAAGAGCCCACTGAGTCATCCCTTAACCCCAGTGTGCAGAAGTTGTCAAAACGTGTTTTTCAGCACAAAGAAACACGTTTTGGCAACTTTGGTCACCAACATGTAAGTTATAGGGCAGGAACAGAACACTTTTCAAAACGTGTTTTTCAGCCCGAAATAAACGCGTTTTCTCAACCCTTTGAATCACAGTGTAACTGACTGGCTCAGAAGAGCCCACTGAGTCAGCCCTTAACCCCAGTGTGCAGAAGTTGTCAAAACCTGTTTTTAAGCACAAATAAACACGTTTTGGCAACTTTGGTCACCAACATGTAAGTTATAGGGCAGGAACAGAACACTTTTCAAAACGTGTTTTTCAGCCCGAAATAAACGCGTTTTCTCAACCCTTGGAATCACAGTGTAACTGACTGGCTCAGAAGAGCCCACTGATTCAGCCCTTAACCCCAGTGTGCAGAAGTTGTCAAAACGTGTTTTTCAGCACAAATAAACACGTTTTGGCAACTTTGGTCAACAACATGTAAGTTATAGGGCAGGAACAGAACACTTTTCAAAACGTGTTTTTCAGCCCGAAATAAACGCGTTTTCTCAACCCTTGGAATCACAGTGTAACTGACTGGTTCAGAAGAGCCCACTGAGTCAGCCCTTAACCCCAGTGTGCAGAAGTTGTCAAAACGTGTTTTTCAGCACAAATAAACACGTTTTGGCAACTTTGGTCAACAACATGTAAGTTATAGGGCAGGAACAGAACACTTTTCAAAACGTGTTTTTCAGCCCGAAATAAACGCGTTTTCTCAACCCTTGGAATCACAGTGTAACTGACTGGTTCAGAAGAGCCCACTGAGTCAGCCCTTAACCCCAGTGTGCAGAAGTTGTCAAAACGTGTTTTTCAGCACAAATAAACACGTTTTGGCAACTTTGGTCACCAACATGTAAGTTATAGGGCAGGAACAGAACACTTTTCAAAACGTGTTTTTCAGCCCGAAATAAACGCGTTTTCTCAACCCTTGGAATCACAGTGTAACTGACTGGCTCAGAAGAGCCCACTGAGTCAGCCCTTAACCCCAGTGTGCAGAAGTTGTCAAAACGTGTTTTTAAGCACAAATAAACACGTTTTGGCAACTTTGGTCACCAACATGTAAGTTATAGGGCAGGAACAGAACACTTTTCAAAACGTGTTTTTCAGCCCGAAATAAACGCGTTTTCTCAACTCCTGGAATCACAGTGTAACTGACTGGCTCAGAAGAGCCCACTGAGTCAGCCCTTAACCCCAGTGTGCAGAAGTTGTCAAAACGTGTTTTTCAGCCCAAATAAACACGTTTTGGCAACTTTGGTCAACAACATGTAAGTTATAGGGCAGGAACAGAACACTTTTCAAAACGTGTTTTTCAGCCCGAAATAAACGCGTTTTCTCAACCCTTGGAATCACAGTGTAACTGACTGGCTCAGAAGAGCCCACTGAGTCAGCCCTTAACCCCAGTGTGCAGAAGTTGTCAAAACGTGTTTTTCAGCACAAATAAACACGTTTTGGCAACTTTGGTCACCAACATGTAAGTTATAGGGCAGGAACAGAACACTTTTCAAAACGTGTTTTTCAGCCCGAAATAAACGCGTTTTCTCAACTCCTGGAATCACAGTGTAACTGACTGGCTCAGAAGAGCCCACTGAGTCAGCCCTTAACCCCAGTGTGCAGAAGTTGTCAAAACGTGTTTTTCAGCACAAATAAACACGTTTTGGCAACTTTGGTCAACAACATGTAAGTTATAGGGCAGGAACAGAACACTTTTCAAAACGTGTTTTTCAGCCCGAAATAAACGCGTTTTCTCAACTCTTGGAATCACAGTGTAACTGACTGGCTCAGAAGAGCCCACTGAGTCAGCCCTTAACCCCAGTGTGCAGAAGTTGTCAAAACGTGTTTTTCAGCACAAATAAACACGTTTTGGCAACTTTGGTCAACAACATGTAAGTTATAGGGCAGGAACAGAACACTTTTCAAAACGTGTTTTTCAGCCCGAAATAAACGCGTTTTCTCAACCCTTGGAATCACAGTGTAACTGACTGGCTCAGAAGAGCCCACTGAGTCAGCCCTTAACCCCAGTGTGCAGAAGTTGTCAAAACGTGTTTTTCAGCACAAATAAACACGTTTTGGCAACTTTGGTCAACAACATGTAAGTTATAGGGCAGGAACAGAACACTTTTCAAAACGTGTTTTTCAGCCCGAAATAAACGCGTTTTCTCAACTCTTGGAATCACAGTGTAACTGACTGGTTCAGAAGAGCCCACTGAGTCAGCCCTTAACCCCAGTGTGCAGAAGTTGTCAAAACGTGTTTTTCAGCACAAATAAACACGTTTTGGCAACTTTGGTCAACAACATGTAAGTTATAGGGCAGGAACAGAACACTTTTCAAAACGTGTTTTTCAGCCCGAAATAAACGCGTTTTCTCAACCCTTGGAATCACAGTGTAACTGACTGGCTCAGAAGAGCCCACTGAGTCAGCCCTTAACCCCAGTGTGCAGAAGTTGTCAAAACGTGTTTTTCAGCACAAATAAACACGTTTTGGCAACTTTGGTCAACAACATGTAAGTTATAGGGCAGGAACAGAACACTTTTCAAAACGTGTTTTTCAGCCCGAAATAAACGCGTTTTCTCAACTCCTGGAATCACAGTGTAACTGACTGGCTCAGAAGAGCCCACTGAGTCATCCCTTAACCCCAGTGTGCAGAAGTTGTCAAAACGTGTTTTTCAGCACAAAGAAACACGTTTTGGCAACTTTGGTCACCAACATGTAAGTTATAGGGCAGGAACAGAACACTTTTCAAAACGTGTTTTTCAGCCCGAAATAAACGCGTTTTCTCAACCCTTTGAATCACAGTGTAACTGACTGGCTCAGAAGAGCCCACTGAGTCAGCCCTTAACCCCAGTGTGCAGAAGTTGTCAAAACGTGTTTTTAAGCACAAATAAACACGTTTTGGCAACTTTGGTCACCAACATGTAAGTTATAGGGCAGGAACAGAACACTTTTCAAAACGTGTTTTTCAGCCCGAAATAAACGCGTTTTCTCAACCCTTGGAATCACAGTGTAACTGACTGGCTCAGAAGAGCCCACTGATTCAGCCCTTAACCCCAGTGTGCAGAAGTTGTCAAAACGTGTTTTTCAGCACAAATAAACACGTTTTGGCAACTTTGGTCAACAACATGTAAGTTATAGGGCAGGAACAGAACACTTTTCAAAACGTGTTTTTCAGCCCGAAATAAACGCGTTTTCTCAACCCTTGGAATCACAGTGTAACTGACTGGTTCAGAAGAGCCCACTGAGTCAGCCCTTAACCCCAGTGTGCAGAAGTTGTCAAAACGTGTTTTTCAGCACAAATAAACACGTTTTGGCAACTTTGGTCAACAACATGTAAGTTATAGGGCAGGAACAGAACACTTTTCAAAACGTGTTTTTCAGCCCGAAATAAACGCGTTTTCTCAACCCTTGGAATCACAGTGTAACTGACTGGTTCAGAAGAGCCCACTGAGTCAGCCCTTAACCCCAGTGTGCAGAAGTTGTCAAAACGTGTTTTTCAGCACAAATAAACACGTTTTGGCAACTTTGGTCACCAACATGTAAGTTATAGGGCAGGAACAGAACACTTTTCAAAACGTGTTTTTCAGCCCGAAATAAACGCGTTTTCTCAACCCTTGGAATCACAGTGTAACTGACTGGCTCAGAAGAGCCCACTGAGTCAGCCCTTAACCCCAGTGTGCAGAAGTTGTCAAAACGTGTTTTTAAGCACAAATAAACACGTTTTGGCAACTTTGGTCACCAACATGTAAGTTATAGGGCAGGAACAGAACACTTTTCAAAACGTGTTTTTCAGCCCGAAATAAACGCGTTTTCTCAACTCCTGGAATCACAGTGTAACTGACTGGCTCAGAAGAGCCCACTGAGTCAGCCCTTAACCCCAGTGTGCAGAAGTTGTCAAAACGTGTTTTTCAGCCCAAATAAACACGTTTTGGCAACTTTGGTCAACAACATGTAAGTTATAGGGCAGGAACAGAACACTTTTCAAAACGTGTTTTTCAGCCCGAAATAAACGCGTTTTCTCAACCCTTGGAATCACAGTGTAACTGACTGGCTCAGAAGAGCCCACTGAGTCAGCCCTTAACCCCAGTGTGCAGAAGTTGTCAAAACGTGTTTTTCAGCACAAATAAACACGTTTTGGCAACTTTGGTCACCAACATGTAAGTTATAGGGCAGGAACAGAACACTTTTCAAAACGTGTTTTTCAGCCCGAAATAAACGCGTTTTCTCAACTCCTGGAATCACAGTGTAACTGACTGGCTCAGAAGAGCCCACTGAGTCAGCCCTTAACCCCAGTGTGCAGAAGTTGTCAAAACGTGTTTTTCAGCACAAATAAACACGTTTTGGCAACTTTGGTCAACAACATGTAAGTTATAGGGCAGGAACAGAACACTTTTCAAAACGTGTTTTTCAGCCCGAAATAAACGCGTTTTCTCAACTCTTGGAATCACAGTGTAACTGACTGGCTCAGAAGAGCCCACTGAGTCAGCCCTTAACCCCAGTGTGCAGAAGTTGTCAAAACGTGTTTTTCAGCACAAATAAACACGTTTTGGCAACTTTGGTCAACAACATGTAAGTTATAGGGCAGGAACAGAACACTTTTCAAAACGTGTTTTTCAGCCCGAAATAAACGCGTTTTCTCAACCCTTGGAATCACAGTGTAACTGACTGGCTCAGAAGAGCCCACTGAGTCAGCCCTTAACCCCAGTGTGCAGAAGTTGTCAAAACGTGTTTTTCAGCACAAATAAACACGTTTTGGCAACTTTGGTCAACAACATGTAAGTTATAGGGCAGGAACAGAACACTTTTCAAAACGTGTTTTTCAGCCCGAAATAAACGCGTTTTCTCAACTCTTGGAATCACAGTGTAACTGACTGGTTCAGAAGAGCCCACTGAGTCAGCCCTTAACCCCAGTGTGCAGAAGTTGTCAAAACGTGTTTTTCAGCACAAATAAACACGTTTTGGCAACTTTGGTCAACAACATGTAAGTTATAGGGCAGGAACAGAACACTTTTCAAAACGTGTTTTTCAGCCCGAAATAAACGCGTTTTCTCAACTCCTGGAATCACAGTGTAACTGACTGGCTCAGAAGAGCCCACTGAGTCATCCCTTAACCCCAGTGTGCAGAAGTTGTCAAAACGTGTTTTTCAGCACAAATAAACACGTTTTGGCAACTTTGGTCAACAACATGTAAGTTATAGGGCAGGAACAGAACACTTTTCAAAACGTGTTTTTCAGCCCGAAATAAACGCGTTTTCTCAACTCCTGGAATCACAGTGTAACTGACTGGCTCAGAAGAGCCCACTGAGTCATCCCTTAACCCCAGTGTGCAGAAGTTGTCAAAACGTGTTTTTCAGCACAAAGAAACACGTTTTGGCAACTTTGGTCACCAACATGTAAGTTATAGGGCAGGAACAGAACACTTTTCAAAACGTGTTTTTCAGCCCGAAATAAACGCGTTTTCTCAACCCTTTGAATCACAGTGTAACTGACTGGCTCAGAAGAGCCCACTGAGTCAGCCCTTAACCCCAGTGTGCAGAAGTTGTCAAAACGTGTTTTTAAGCACAAATAAACACGTTTTGGCAACTTTGGTCACCAACATGTAAGTTATAGGGCAGGAACAGAACACTTTTCAAAACGTGTTTTTCAGCCCGAAATAAACGCGTTTTCTCAACCCTTGGAATCACAGTGTAACTGACTGGCTCAGAAGAGCCCACTGATTCAGCCCTTAACCCCAGTGTGCAGAAGTTGTCAAAACGTGTTTTTCAGCACAAATAAACACGTTTTGGCAACTTTGGTCAACAACATGTAAGTTATAGGGCAGGAACAGAACACTTTTCAAAACGTGTTTTTCAGCCCGAAATAAACGCGTTTTCTCAACCCTTGGAATCACAGTGTAACTGACTGGCTCAGAAGAGCCCACTGAGTCAGCCCTTAACCCCAGTGTGCAGAAGTTGTCAAAACGTGTTTTTCAGCACAAATAAACACGTTTTGGCAACTTTGGTCAACAACATGTAAGTTATAGGGCAGGAACAGAACACTTTTCAAAACGTGTTTTTCAGCCCGAAATAAACGCGTTTTCTCAACTCTTGGAATCACAGTGTAACTGACTGGTTCAGAAGAGCCCACTGAGTCAGCCCTTAACCCCAGTGTGCAGAAGTTGTCAAAACGTGTTTTTCAGCACAAATAAACACGTTTTGGCAACTTTGGTCAACAACATGTAAGTTATAGGGCAGGAACAGAACACTTTTCAAAACGTGTTTTTCAGCCCGAAATAAACGCGTTTTCTCAACTCCTGGAATCACAGTGTAACTGACTGGCTCAGAAGAGCCCACTGAGTCAGCCCTTAACCCCAGTGTGCAGAAGTTGTCAAAACGTGTTTTTCAGCACAAATAAACACGTTTTGGCAACTTTGGTCAACAACATGTAAGTTATAGGGCAGGAACAGAACACTTTTCAAAACGTGTTTTTCAGCCCGAAATAAACGCGTTTTCTCAACTCCTGGAATCACAGTGTAACTGACTGGCTCAGAAGAGCCCACTGAGTCAGCCCTTAACCCCAGTGTGCAGAAGTTGTCAAAACGTGTTTTTCAGCACAAATAAACACGTTTTGGCAACTTTGGTCAACAACATGTAAGTTATAGGGCAGGAACAGAACACTTTTCAAAACGTGTTTTTCAGCCCGAAATAAACGCGTTTTCTCAACCCTTGGAATCACAGTGTAACTGACTGGCTCAGAAGAGCCCAATGAGTAAGCCCTTAACCAAAGTGTGCAGAAGTTGTCAAAACGTGTTTTTCAGCACAAATAAACACGTTTTGGCAACTTTGGTCAACAACATGTAAGTTATAGGGCAGGAACAGAACACTTTTCAAAACGTGTTTTTCAGCCCGAAATAAACGCGTTTTCTCAACTCTTGGAATCACAGTGTAACTGACTGGCTCAGAAGAGCCCACTGAGTCAGCCCTTAACCCCAGTGTGCAGAAGTTGTCAAAACGTGTTTTTCAGCACAAATAAACACGTTTTGGCAACTTTGGTCACCAACATGTAAGTTATGGGGCAGGAACAGAACACTTTTCAAAACGTGTTTTTCAGCCCGAAATAAACGCGTTTTCTCAACTCCTGGAATCACAGTGTAACTGACTGGCTCAGAAGAGCCCACTGAGTCAGCCCTTAACCCCAGTGTGCAGAAGTTGTCAAAACGTGTTTTTCAGCCCAAATAAACACGTTTTGGCAACTTTGGTCAACAACATGTAAGTTATAGGGCAGGAACAGAACACTTTTCAAAACGTGTTTTTCAGCCCGAAATAAACGCGTTTTCTCAACCCTTGGAATCACAGTGTAACTGACTGGCTCAGAAGAGCCCACTGAGTCAGCCCTTAACCCCAGTGTGCAGAAGTTGTCAAAACGTGTTTTTCAGCACAAATAAACACGTTTTGGCAACTTTGGTCACCAACATGTAAGTTATAGGGCAGGAACAGAACACTTTTCAAAACGTGTTTTTCAGCCCGAAATAAACGCGTTTTCTCAACCCTTGGAATCACAGTGTAACTGACTGGCTCAGAAGAGCCCACTGAGTCAGCCCTTAACCCCAGTGTGCAGAAGTTGTCAAAACGTGTTTTTAAGCACAAATAAACACGTTTTGGCAACTTTGGTCACCAACATGTAAGTTATAGGGCAGGAACAGAACACTTTTCAAAACGTGTTTTTCAGCCCGAAATAAACGCGTTTTCTCAACCCTTGGAATCACAGTGTAACTGACTGGCTCAGAAGAGCCCACTGAGTCAGCCCTTAACCCCAGTGTGCAGAAGTTGTCAAAACGTGTTTTTCAGCACAAATAAACACGTTTTGGCAACTTTGGTCAACAACATGTAAGTTATAGGGCAGGAACAGAACACTTTTCAAAACGTGTTTTTCAGCCCGAAATAAACGCGTTTTCTCAACTCCTGGAATAACAGTGTAACTGACTGGCTCAGAAGAGCCCACTGAGTCAGCCCTTAACCCCAATGTGCAGAAGTTGTCAAAACGTGTTTTTCAGCACAAATAAACACGTTTTGGCAACTTTGGTGACCAACATGTAAGTTATAGGGCAGGAACAGAACACTTTTCAAAACGTGTTTTTCAGCCCGAAATAAACGCGTTTTCTCAACCCTTGGAATCACAGTGTAACTGACTGGCTCAGAAGAGCCCACTGAGTCAGCCCTTAACCCCAGTGTGCAGAAGTTGTCAAAACGTGTTTTTCAGCACAAATAAACACGTTTTGGCAACTTTGGTCAACAACATGTAAGTTATAGGGCAGGAACAGAACACTTTTCAAAACGTGTTTTTCAGCCCGAAATAAACGCGTTTTCTCAACTCTTGGAATCACAGTGTAACTGACTGGCTCAGAAGAGCCCACTGATTCAGCCCTTAACCCCAGTGTGCAGAAGTTGTCAAAACGTGTTTTTCAGCACAAATAAACACGTTTTGGCAACTTTGGTCACCAACATGTAAGTTATAGGGCAGGAACAGAACACTTTTCAAAACGTGTTTTTCAGCCCGAAATAAACGCGTTTTCTCAACTCCTGGAATCACAGTGTAACTGACTGGCTCAGAAGAGCCCACTGAGTCAGCCCTTAACCCCAGTGTGCAGAAGTTGTCAAAACGTGTTTTTCAGCACAAATAAACACGTTTTGGCAACTTTGGTCAACAACATGTAAGTTATAGGGCAGGAACAGAACACTTTTCAAAACGTGTTTTTCAGCCCGAAATAAACGCGTTTTCTCAACTCTTGGAATCACAGTGTAACTGACTGGCTCAGAAGAGCCCACTGAGTCAGCCCTTAACCCCAGTGTGCAGAAGTTGTCAAAACGTGTTTTTCAGCACAAAGAAACACGTTTTGGCAACTTTGGTCAACAACATGTAAGTTATAGGGCAGGAACAGAACACTTTTCAAAACGTGTTTTTCAGCCCGAAATAAACGCGTTTTCTCAACCCTTGGAATCACAGTGTAACTGACTGGCTCAGAAGAGCCCACTGAGTCAGCCCTTAACCCCAGTGTGCAGAAGTTGTCAAAACGTGTTTTTCAGCACAAATAAACACGTTTTGGCAACTTTGGTCAACAACATGTAAGTTATAGGGCAGGAACAGAACACTTTTCAAAACGTGTTTTTCAGCCCGAAATAAACGCGTTTTCTCAACCCTTGGAATCACAGTGTAACTGACTGGCTCAGAAGAGCCCAATGAGTAAGCCCTTAACCAAAGTGTGCAGAAGTTGTCAAAACGTGTTTTTCAGCACAAATAAACACGTTTTGGCAACTTTGGTCAACAACATGTAAGTTATAGGGCAGGAACAGAACACTTTTCAAAACGTGTTTTTCAGCCCGAAATAAACGCGTTTTCTCAACTCTTGGAATCACAGTGTAACTGACTGGCTCAGAAGAGCCCACTGAGTCAGCCCTTAACCCCAGTGTGCAGAAGTTGTCAAAACGTGTTTTTCAGCACAAATAAACACGTTTTGGCAACTTTGGTCACCAACATGTAAGTTATGGGGCAGGAACAGAACACTTTTCAAAACGTGTTTTTCAGCCCGAAATAAACGCGTTTTCTCAACTCCTGGAATCACAGTGTAACTGACTGGCTCAGAAGAGCCCACTGAGTCAGCCCTTAACCCCAGTGTGCAGAAGTTGTCAAAACGTGTTTTTCAGCCCAAATAAACACGTTTTGGCAACTTTGGTCAACAACATGTAAGTTATAGGGCAGGAACAGAACACTTTTCAAAACGTGTTTTTCAGCCCGAAATAAACGCGTTTTCTCAACCCTTGGAATCACAGTGTAACTGACTGGCTCAGAAGAGCCCACTGAGTCAGCCCTTAACCCCAGTGTGCAGAAGTTGTCAAAACGTGTTTTTCAGCACAAATAAACACGTTTTGGCAACTTTGGTCACCAACATGTAAGTTATAGGGCAGGAACAGAACACTTTTCAAAACGTGTTTTTCAGCCCGAAATAAACGCGTTTTCTCAACCCTTGGAATCACAGTGTAACTGACTGGCTCAGAAGAGCCCACTGAGTCAGCCCTTAACCCCAGTGTGCAGAAGTTGTCAAAACGTGTTTTTAAGCACAAATAAACACGTTTTGGCAACTTTGGTCACCAACATGTAAGTTATAGGGCAGGAACAGAACACTTTTCAAAACGTGTTTTTCAGCCCGAAATAAACGCGTTTTCTCAACCCTTGGAATCACAGTGTAACTGACTGGCTCAGAAGAGCCCACTGAGTCAGCCCTTAACCCCAGTGTGCAGAAGTTGTCAAAACGTGTTTTTCAGCACAAATAAACACGTTTTGGCAACTTTGGTCAACAACATGTAAGTTATAGGGCAGGAACAGAACACTTTTCAAAACGTGTTTTTCAGCCCGAAATAAACGCGTTTTCTCAACTCCTGGAATAACAGTGTAACTGACTGGCTCAGAAGAGCCCACTGAGTCAGCCCTTAACCCCAATGTGCAGAAGTTGTCAAAACGTGTTTTTCAGCACAAATAAACACGTTTTGGCAACTTTGGTGACCAACATGTAAGTTATAGGGCAGGAACAGAACACTTTTCAAAACGTGTTTTTCAGCCCGAAATAAACGCGTTTTCTCAACCCTTGGAATCACAGTGTAACTGACTGGCTCAGAAGAGCCCACTGAGTCAGCCCTTAACCCCAGTGTGCAGAAGTTGTCAAAACGTGTTTTTCAGCACAAATAAACACGTTTTGGCAACTTTGGTCAACAACATGTAAGTTATAGGGCAGGAACAGAACACTTTTCAAAACGTGTTTTTCAGCCCGAAATAAACGCGTTTTCTCAACTCTTGGAATCACAGTGTAACTGACTGGCTCAGAAGAGCCCACTGATTCAGCCCTTAACCCCAGTGTGCAGAAGTTGTCAAAACGTGTTTTTCAGCACAAATAAACACGTTTTGGCAACTTTGGTCAACAACATGTAAGTTATAGGGCAGGAACAGAACACTTTTCAAAACGTGTTTTTCAGCCCGAAATAAACGCGTTTTCTCAACTCCTGGAATCACAGTGTAACTGACTGGCTCAGAAGAGCCCACTGAGTCAGCCCTTAACCCCAGTGTGCAGAAGTTGTCAAAACGTGTTTTTCAGCACAAATAAACACGTTTTGGCAACTTTGGTCAACAACATGTAAGTTATAGGGCAGGAACAGAACACTTTTCAAAACGTGTTTTTCAGCCCGAAATAAACGCGTTTTCTCAACTCTTGGAATCACAGTGTAACTGACTGGCTCAGAAGAGCCCACTGAGTCAGCCCTTAACCCCAGTGTGCAGAAGTTGTCAAAACGTGTTTTTCAGCACAAATAAACACGTTTTGGCAACTTTGGTCAACAACATGTAAGTTATAGGGCAGGAACAGAACACTTTTCAAAACGTGTTTTTCAGCCCGAAATAAACGCGTTTTCTCAACCCTTGGAATCACAGTGTAACTGACTGGCTCAGAAGAGCCCACTGAGTCAGCCCTTAACCCCAGTGTGCAGAAGTTGTCAAAACGTGTTTTTCAGCACAAATAAACACGTTTTGGCAACTTTGGTCAACAACATGTAAGTTATAGGGCAGGAACAGAACACTTTTCAAAACGTGTTTTTCAGCCCGAAATAAACGCGTTTTCTCAACCCTTGGAATCACAGTGTAACTGACTGGCTCAGAAGAGCCCAATGAGTCAGCCCTTAACCCCAGTGTGCAGAAGTTGTCAAAACGTGTTTTTCAGCACAAATAAACACGTTTTGGCAACTTTGGTCAACAACATGTAAGTTATAGGGCAGGAACAGAACACTTTTCAAAACGTGTTTTTCAGCCCGAAATAAACGCGTTTTCTCAACTCTTGGAATCACAGTGTAACTGACTGGCTCAGAAGAGCCCACTGATTCAGCCCTTAACCCCAGTGTGCAGAAGTTGTCAAAACGTGTTTTTCAGCACAAATAAACACGTTTTGGCAACTTTGGTCACCAACATGTAAGTTATAGGGCAGGAACAGAACACTTTTCAAAACGTGTTTTTCAGCCCGAAATAAACGCGTTTTCTCTTCTCCTGGAATCACAGTGTAACTGACTGGCTCAGAAGAGCCCACTGAGTCAGCCCTTAACCCCAGTGTGCAGAAGTTGTCAAAACGTGTTTTTCAGCACAAATAAACACGTTTTGGCAACTTTGGTCAACAACATGTAAGTTATAGGGCAGGAACAGAACACTTTTCAAAACGTGTTTTTCAGCCCGAAATAAACGCGTTTTCTCAACTCTTGGAATCACAGTGTAACTGACTGGCTCAGAAGAGCCCACTGAGTCAGCCCTTAACCCCAGTGTGCAGAAGTTGTCAAAACGTGTTTTTCAGCACAAATAAACACGTTTTGGCAACTTTGGTCAACAACATGTAAGTTATAGGGCAGGAACAGAACACTTTTCAAAACGTGTTTTTCAGCCCGAAATAAACGCGTTTTCTCAACTCTTGGAATCACAGTGTAACTGACTGGCTCAGAAGAGCCCACTGATTCAGCCCTTAACCCCAGTGTGCAGAAGTTGTCAAAACGTGTTTTTCAGCACAAATAAACACGTTTTGGCAACTTTGGTCAACAACATGTAAGTTATAGGGCAGGAACAGAACACTTTTCAAAACGTGTTTTTCAGCCCGAAATAAACGCGTTTTCTCAACTCTTGGAATCACAGTGTAACTGACTGGCTCAGAAGAGCCCACTGAGTCAGCCCTTAACCCCAGTGTGCAGGAGTTGTCAAAACGTGTTTTTCAGCACAAATAAACACGTTTTGGCAACTTTGGTCAACAACATGTAAGTTATAGGGCAGGAACAGAACACTTTTCAAAACGTGTTTTTCAGCCCGAAATAAACGCGTTTTCTCAACCCTTGGAATCACAGTGTAACTGACTGGCTCAGAAGAGCCCACTGAGTCAGCCCTTAACCCCAGTGTGCAGAAGTTGTCAAAACGTGTTTTTCAGCACAAATAAACACGTTTTGGCAACTTTGGTCACCAACATGTAAGTTATAGGGCAGGAACAGAACACTTTTCAAAACGTGTTTTTCAGCCCGAAATAAACGCGTTTTCTCAACCCTTGGAATCACAGTGTAACTGACTGGCTCAGAAGAGCCCACTGAGTCAGCCCTTAACCCCAGTGTGCAAAAGTTGTCAAAACGTGTTTTTAAGCACAAATAAACACGTCTTGGCAACTTTGGTCACCAACATGTAAGTTATAGGGCAGGAACAGAACACTTTTCAAAACGTGTTTTTCAGCCCGAAATAAACGCGTTTTCTCAACTCTTGGAATCACAGTGTAACTGACTGGCTCAGAAGAGCCCACTGATTCAGCCCTTAACCCCAGTGTGCAGAAGTTGTCAAAACGTGTTTTTCAGCACAAATAAACACGTTTTGGCAACTTTGGTCACCAACATGTAAGTTATAGGGCAGGAACAGAACACTTTTCAAAACGTGTTTTTCAGCCCGAAATAAACGCGTTTTCTCTTCTCCTGGAATCACAGTGTAACTGACTGGCTCAGAAGAGCCCACTGAGTCAGCCCTTAACCCCAGTGTGCAGAAGTTGTCAAAACGTGTTTTTCAGCACAAATAAACACGTTTTGGCAACTTTGGTCAACAACATGTAAGTTATAGGGCAGGAACAGAACACTTTTCAAAACGTGTTTTTCAGCCCGAAATAAACGCGTTTTCTCAACTCTTGGAATCACAGTGTAACTGACTGGCTCAGAAGAGCCCACTGAGTCAGCCCTTAACCCCAGTGTGCAGAAGTTGTCAAAACGTGTTTTTCAGCACAAATAAACACGTTTTGGCAACTTTGGTCAACAACATGTAAGTTATAGGGCAGGAACAGAACACTTTTCAAAACGTGTTTTTCAGCCCGAAATAAACGCGTTTTCTCAACTCTTGGAATCACAGTGTAACTGACTGGCTCAGAAGAGCCCACTGATTCAGCCCTTAACCCCAGTGTGCAGAAGTTGTCAAAACGTGTTTTTCAGCACAAATAAACACGTTTTGGCAACTTTGGTCAACAACATGTAAGTTATAGGGCAGGAACAGAACACTTTTCAAAACGTGTTTTTCAGCCCGAAATAAACGCGTTTTCTCAACTCCTGGAATCACAGTGTAACTGACTGGCTCAGAAGAGCCCACTGAGTCAGCCCTTAACCCCAGTGTGCAGAAGTTGTCAAAACGTGTTTTTCAGCACAAATAAACACGTTTTGGCAACTTTGGTCAACAACATGTAAGTTATAGGGCAGGAACAGAACACTTTTCAAAACGTGTTTTTCAGCCCGAAATAAACGCGTTTTCTCAACTCTTGGAATCACAGTGTAACTGACTGGCTCAGAAGAGCCCACTGAGTCAGCCCTTAACCCCAGTGTGCAGGAGTTGTCAAAACGTGTTTTTCAGCACAAATAAACACGTTTTGGCAACTTTGGTCAACAACATGTAAGTTATAGGGCAGGAACAGAACACTTTTCAAAACGTGTTTTTCAGCCCGAAATAAACGCGTTTTCTCAACCCTTGGAATCACAGTGTAACTGACTGGCTCAGAAGAGCCCACTGAGTCAGCCCTTAACCCCAGTGTGCAGAAGTTGTCAAAACGTGTTTTTCAGCACAAATAAACACGTTTTGGCAACTTTGGTCACCAACATGTAAGTTATAGGGCAGGAACAGAACACTTTTCAAAACGTGTTTTTCAGCCCGAAATAAACGCGTTTTCTCAACCCTTGGAATCACAGTGTAACTGACTGGCTCAGAAGAGCCCACTGAGTCAGCCCTTAACCCCAGTGTGCAAAAGTTGTCAAAACGTGTTTTTAAGCACAAATAAACACGTCTTGGCAACTTTGGTCACCAACATGTAAGTTATAGGGCAGGAACAGAACACTTTTCAAAACGTGTTTTTCAGCCCGAAATAAACGCGTTTTCTCAACTCCTGGAATCACAGTGTAACTGACTGGCTCAGAAGAGCCCACTGAGTCAGCCCTTAACCCCAGTGTGCAGAAGTTGTCAAAACATGTTTTTCAGCACAAATAAACACGTTTTGGCAACTTTGGTCACCAACATGTAAGTTATAGGGCAGGAACAGAACACTTTTCAAAACGTGTTTTTCAGCCCGAAATAAACGCGTTTTCTCAACTCCTGGAATCACAGTGTAACTGACTGGCTCAGAAGAGCCCACTGAGTCAGCCCTTAACCCCAGTGTGCAGAAGTTGTCAAAACGTGTTTTTCAGCACAAATAAACACGTTTTGGCAACTTTGGTCAACAACATGTAAGTTATAGGGCAGGAACAGAACACTTTTCAAAACGTGTTTTTCAGCCCGAAATAAACGCGTTTTCTCAACTCTTGGAATCACAGTGTAACTGACTGGCTCAGAAGAGCCCACTGAGTCAGCCCTTAACCCCAGTGTGCAGAAGTTGTCAAAACGTGTTTTTCAGCACAAATAAACACGTTTTGGCAACTTTGGTCAACAACATGTAAGTTATAGGGCAGGAACAGAACACTTTTCAAAACGTGTTTTTCAGCCCGAAATAAACGCGTTTTCTCAACCCTTGGAATCACAGTGTAACTGACTGGCTCAGAAGAGCCCACTGAGTCAGCCCTTAACCCCAGTGTGCAGAAGTTGTCAAAACGTGTTTTTCAGCACAAATAAACACGTTTTGGCAACTTTGGTCAACAACATGTAAGTTATAGGGCAGGAACAGAACACTTTTCAAAACGTGTTTTTCAGCCCGAAATAAACGCGTTTTCTCAACTCTTGGAATCACAGTGTAACTGACTGGTTCAGAAGAGCCCACTGAGTCAGCCCTTAACCCCAGTGTGCAGAAGTTGTCAAAACGTGTTTTTCAGCACAAATAAACACGTTTTGGCAACTTTGGTCAACAACATGTAAGTTATAGGGCAGGAACAGAACACTTTTCAAAACGTGTTTTTCAGCCCGAAATAAACGCGTTTTCTCAACTCCTGGAATCACAGTGTAACTGACTGGCTCAGAAGAGCCCACTGAGTCATCCCTTAACCCCAGTGTGCAGAAGTTGTCAAAACGTGTTTTTCAGCACAAATAAACACGTTTTGGCAACTTTGGTCAACAACATGTAAGTTATAGGGCAGGAACAGAACACTTTTCAAAACGTGTTTTTCAGCCCGAAATAAACGCGTTTTCTCAACTCCTGGAATCACAGTGTAACTGACTGGCTCAGAAGAGCCCACTGAGTCATCCCTTAACCCCAGTGTGCAGAAGTTGTCAAAACGTGTTTTTCAGCACAAAGAAACACGTTTTGGCAACTTTGGTCACCAACATGTAAGTTATAGGGCAGGAACAGAACACTTTTCAAAACGTGTTTTTCAGCCCGAAATAAACGCGTTTTCTCAACCCTTTGAATCACAGTGTAACTGACTGGCTCAGAAGAGCCCACTGAGTCAGCCCTTAACCCCAGTGTGCAGAAGTTGTCAAAACGTGTTTTTAAGCACAAATAAACACGTTTTGGCAACTTTGGTCACCAACATGTAAGTTATAGGGCAGGAACAGAACACTTTTCAAAACGTGTTTTTCAGCCCGAAATAAACGCGTTTTCTCAACCCTTGGAATCACAGTGTAACTGACTGGCTCAGAAGAGCCCACTGATTCAGCCCTTAACCCCAGTGTGCAGAAGTTGTCAAAACGTGTTTTTCAGCACAAATAAACACGTTTTGGCAACTTTGGTCAACAACATGTAAGTTATAGGGCAGGAACAGAACACTTTTCAAAACGTGTTTTTCAGCCCGAAATAAACGCGTTTTCTCAACCCTTGGAATCACAGTGTAACTGACTGGCTCAGAAGAGCCCACTGAGTCAGCCCTTAACCCCAGTGTGCAGAAGTTGTCAAAACGTGTTTTTCAGCACAAATAAACACGTTTTGGCAACTTTGGTCAACAACATGTAAGTTATAGGGCAGGAACAGAACACTTTTCAAAACGTGTTTTTCAGCCCGAAATAAACACGTTTTCTCAACTCTTGGAATCACAGTGTAACTGACTGGTTCAGAAGAGCCCACTGAGTCAGCCCTTAACCCCAGTGTGCAGAAGTTGTCAAAACGTGTTTTTCAGCACAAATAAACACGTTTTGGCAACTTTGGTCAACAACATGTAAGTTATAGGGCAGGAACAGAACACTTTTCAAAACGTGTTTTTCAGCCCGAAATAAACGCGTTTTCTCAACTCCTGGAATCACAGTGTAACTGACTGGCTCAGAAGAGCCCACTGAGTCAGCCCTTAACCCCAGTGTGCAGAAGTTGTCAAAACGTGTTTTTCAGCCCAAATAAACACGTTTTGGCAACTTTGGTCAACAACATGTAAGTTATAGGGCAGGAACAGAACACTTTTCAAAACGTGTTTTTCAGCCCGAAATAAACGCGTTTTCTCAACTCCTGGAATCACAGTGTAACTGACTGGCTCAGAAGAGCCCACTGAGTCAGCCCTTAACCCCAGTGTGCAGAAGTTGTCAAAACGTGTTTTTCAGCCCAAATAAACACGTTTTGGCAACTTTGGTCAACAACATGTAAGTTATAGGGCAGGAACAGAACACTTTTCAAAACGTGTTTTTCAGCCCGAAATAAACGCGTTTTCTCAACCCTTGGAATCACAGTGTAACTGACTGGCTCAGAAGAGCCCACTGAGTCAGCCCTTAACCCCAGTGTGCAGAAGTTGTCAAAACGTGTTTTTCAGCACAAATAAACACGTTTTGGCAACTTTGGTCAACAACATGTAAGTTAT
Organism: Lepisosteus platostomus; assembly: GCF_059453375.1. Lineage (NCBI taxonomy): Eukaryota > Metazoa > Chordata > Actinopteri > Semionotiformes > Lepisosteidae > Lepisosteus > Lepisosteus platostomus. Next base: position 29,709,437 of record NC_142620.1, on the reverse strand, counting down.
AGGGCAGGAACAGAACACTTTTCAAAACGTGTTTTTCAGCCCGAAATAAACGCGTTTTCTCAACCCTTGGAATCACAGTGTAACTGACTGGCTCAGAAGAGCCCACTGAGTCAGCCCTTAACCCCAGTGTGCAGAAGTTGTCAAAACGTGTTTTTCAGCACAAATAAACACGTTTTGGCAACTTTGGTCAACAACATGTAAGTTATAGGGCAGGAACAGAACACTTTTCAAAACGTGTTTTTCAGCCCGAAATAAACGCGTTTTCTCAACTCTTGGAATCACAGTGTAACTGACTGGTTCAGAAGAGCCCACTGAGTCAGCCCTTAACCCCAGTGTGCAGAAGTTGTCAAAACGTGTTTTTCAGCACAAATAAACACGTTTTGGCAACTTTGGTCAACAACATGTAAGTTATAGGGCAGGAACAGAACACTTTTCAAAACGTGTTTTTCAGCCCGAAATAAACGCGTTTTCTCAACTCCTGGAATCACAGTGTAACTGACTGGCTCAGAAGAGCCCACTGAGTCATCCCTTAACCCCAGTGTGCAGAAGTTGTCAAAACGTGTTTTTCAGCACAAATAAACACGTTTTGGCAACTTTGGTCAACAACATGTAAGTTATAGGGCAGGAACAGAACACTTTTCAAAACGTGTTTTTCAGCCCGAAATAAACGCGTTTTCTCAACTCCTGGAATCACAGTGTAACTGACTGGCTCAGAAGAGCCCACTGAGTCATCCCTTAACCCAGGTGTGCAGAAGTTGTCAAAACGTGTTTTTCAGCACAAATAAACACGTTTTGGCAACTTTGGTCAACAACATGTAAGTTATAGGGCAGGAACAGAACACTTTTCAAAACGTGTTTTTCAGCCCGAAATAAACGCGTTTTCTCAACCCTTGGAATCACAGTGTAACTGACTGGCTCAGAAGAGCCCACTGAGTCAGCCCTTAACCCCAGTGTGCAGAAGTTGTCAAAACGTGTTTTTCAGCACAAATAAACACGTTTTGGCAACTTTGGTCAACAACATGTAAGTTATAGGGCAGGAACAGAACACTTTTCAAAACGTGTTTTTCAGCCCGAAATAAACGCGTTTTCTCAACTCTTGGAATCACAGTGTAACTGACTGGTTCAGAAGAGCCCACTGAGTCAGCCCTTAACCCCAGTGTGCAGAAGTTGTCAAAACGTGTTTTTCAGCACAAATAAACACGTTTTGGCAACTTTGGTCAACAACATGTAAGTTATAGGGCAGGAACAGAACACTTTTCAAAACGTGTTTTTCAGCCCGAAATAAACGCGTTTTCTCAACTCCTGGAATCACAGTGTAACTGACTGGCTCAGAAGAGCCCACTGAGTCATCCCTTAACCCCAGTGTGCAGAAGTTGTCAAAACGTGTTTTTCAGCACAAATAAACACGTTTTGGCAACTTTGGTCAACAACATGTAAGTTATAGGGCAGGAACAGAACACTTTTCAAAACGTGTTTTTCAGCCCGAAATAAACGCGTTTTCTCAACTCCTGGAATCACAGTGTAACTGACTGGCTCAGAAGAGCCCACTGAGTCATCCCTTAACCCCAGTGTGCAGAAGTTGTCAAAACGTGTTTTTCAGCACAAAGAAACACGTTTTGGCAACTTTGGTCACCAACATGTAAGTTATAGGGCAGGAACAGAACACTTTTCAAAACGTGTTTTTCAGCCCGAAATAAACGCGTTTTCTCAACCCTTTGAATCACAGTGTAACTGACTGGCTCAGAAGAGCCCACTGAGTCAGCCCTTAACCCCAGTGTGCAGAAGTTGTCAAAACGTGTTTTTAAGCACAAATAAACACGTTTTGGCAACTTTGGTCACCAACATGTAAGTTATAGGGCAGGAACAGAACACTTTTCAAAACGTGTTTTTCAGCCCGAAATAAACGCGTTTTCTCAACCCTTGGAATCACAGTGTAACTGACTGGCTCAGAAGAGCCCACTGATTCAGCCCTTAACCCCAGTGTGCAGAAGTTGTCAAAACGTGTTTTTCAGCACAAATAAACACGTTTTGGCAACTTTGGTCAACAACATGTAAGTTATAGGGCAGGAACAGAACACTTTTCAAAACGTGTTTTTCAGCCCGAAATAAACGCGATTTCTCAACCCTTGGAATCACAGTGTAACTGACTGGCTCAGAAGAGCCCACTGAGTCAGCCCTTAACCCCAGTGTGCAGAAGTTGTCAAAACGTGTTTTTCAGCACAAATAAACACGTTTTGGCAACTTTGGTCAACAACATGTAAGTTATAGGGCAGGAACAGAACACTTTTCAAAACGTGTTTTTCAGCCCGAAATAAACGCGTTTTCTCAACTCTTGGAATCACAGTGTAACTGACTGGTTCAGAAGAGCCCACTGAGTCAGCCCTTAACCCCAGTGTGCAGAAGTTGTCAAAACGTGTTTTTCAGCACAAATAAACACGTTTTGGCAACTTTGGTCAACAACATGTAAGTTATAGGGCAGGAACAGAACACTTTTCAAAACGTGTTTTTCAGCCCGAAATAAACGCGTTTTCTCAACTCCTGGAATCACAGTGTAACTGACTGGCTCAGAAGAGCCCACTGAGTCAGCCCTTAACCCCAGTGTGCAGAAGTTGTCAAAACGTGTTTTTCAGCCCAAATAAACACGTTTTGGCAACTTTGGTCAACAACATGTAAGTTATAGGGCAGGAACAGAACACTTTTCAAAACGTGTTTTTCAGCCCGAAATAAACGCGTTTTCTCAACTCTTGGAATCACAGTGTAACTGACTGGCTCAGAAGAGCCCACTGATTCAGCCCTTAACCCCAGTGTGCAGAAGTTGTCAAAACGTGTTTTTCAGCACAAATAAACACGTTTTGGCAACTTTGGTCAACAACATGTAAGTTATAGGGCAGGAACAGAACACTTTTCAAAACGTGTTTTTCAGCCCGAAATAAACGCGTTTTCTCCACCCTTGGAATCACAGTGTAACTGACTGGCTCAGAAGAGCCCACTGAGTCAGCCCTTAACCCCAGTGTGCAGAAGTTGTCAAAACGTGTTTTTCAGCACAAATAAACACGTTTTGGCAACTTTGGTCAACAACATGTAAGTTATAGGGCAGGAACAGAACACTTTTCAAAACGTGTTTTTCAGCCCGAAATAAACGCGTTTTCTCAACTCTTGGAATCACAGTGTAACTGACTGGTTCAGAAGAGCCCACTGAGTCAGCCCTTAACCCCAGTGTGCAGAAGTTGTCAAAACGTGTTTTTCAGCACAAATAAACACGTTTTGGCAACTTTGGTCAACAACATGTAAGTTATAGGGCAGGAACAGAACACTTTTCAAAACGTGTTTTTCAGCCCGAAATAAACGCGTTTTCTCAACTCCTGGAATCACAGTGTAACTGACTGGCTCAGAAGAGCCCACTGAGTCAGCCCTTAACCCCAGTGTGCAGAAGTTGTCAAAACGTGTTTTTCAGCCCAAATAAACACGTTTTGGCAACTTTGGTCAACAACATGTAAGTTATAGGGCAGGAACAGAACACTTTTCAAAACGTGTTTTTCAGCCCGAAATAAACGCGTTTTCTCAACCCTTGGAATCACAGTGTAACTGACTGGCTCAGAAGAGCCCACTGAGTCAGCCCTTAACCCCAGTGTGCAGAAGTTGTCAAAACGTGTTTTTCAGCACAAATAAACACGTTTTGGCAACTTTGGTCACCAACATGTAAGTTATAGGGCAGGAACAGAACACTTTTCAAAACGTGTTTTTCAGCCCGAAATAAACGCGTTTTCTCAACTCCTGGAATCACAGTGTAACTGACTGGCTCAGAAGAGCCCACTGAGTCAGCCCTTAACCCCAGTGTGCAGAAGTTGTCAAAACGTGTTTTTCAGCACAAATAAACACGTTTTGGCAACTTTGGTCAACAACATGTAAGTTATAGGGCAGGAACAGAACACTTTTCAAAACGTGTTTTTCAGCCCGAAATAAACGCGTTTTCTCAACTCTTGGAATCACAGTGTAACTGACTGGCTCAGAAGAGCCCACTGAGTCAGCCCTTAACCCCAGTGTGCAGAAGTTGTCAAAACGTGTTTTTCAGCACAAATAAACACGTTTTGGCAACTTTGGTCAACAACATGTAAGTTATAGGGCAGGAACAGAACACTTTTCAAAACGTGTTTTTCAGCCCGAAATAAACGCGTTTTCTCAACCCTTGGAATCACAGTGTAACTGACTGGCTCAGAAGAGCCCACTGAGTCAGCCCTTAACCCCAGTGTGCAGAAGTTGTCAAAACGTGTTTTTCAGCACAAATAAACACGTTTTGGCAACTTTGGTCAACAACATGTAAGTTATAGGGCAGGAACAGAACACTTTTCAAAACGTGTTTTTCAGCCCGAAATAAACGCGTTTTCTCAACTCTTGGAATCACAGTGTAACTGACTGGTTCAGAAGAGCCCACTGAGTCAGCCCTTAACCCCAGTGTGCAGAAGTTGTCAAAACGTGTTTTTCAGCACAAATAAACACGTTTTGGCAACTTTGGTCAACAACATGTAAGTTATAGGGCAGGAACAGAACACTTTTCAAAACGTGTTTTTCAGCCCGAAATAAACGCGTTTTCTCAACTCCTGGAATCACAGTGTAACTGACTGGCTCAGAAGAGCCCACTGAGTCATCCCTTAACCCCAGTGTGCAGAAGTTGTCAAAACGTGTTTTTCAGCACAAATAAACACGTTTTGGCAACTTTGGTCAACAACATGTAAGTTATAGGGCAGGAACAGAACACTTTTCAAAACGTGTTTTTCAGCCCGAAATAAACGCGTTTTCTCAACTCCTGGAATCACAGTGTAACTGACTGGCTCAGAAGAGCCCACTGAGTCATCCCTTAACCCAGGTGTGCAGAAGTTGTCAAAACGTGTTTTTCAGCACAAAGAAACACGTTTTGGCAACTTTGGTCACCAACATGTAAGTTATAGGGCAGGAACAGAACACTTTTCAAAACGTGTTTTTCAGCCCGAAATAAACGCGTTTTCTCAACCCTTTGAATCACAGTGTAACTGACTGGCTCAGAAGAGCCCACTGAGTCAGCCCTTAACCCCAGTGTGCAGAAGTTGTCAAAACGTGTTTTTAAGCACAAATAAACACGTTTTGGCAACTTTGGTCACCAACATGTAAGTTATAGGGCAGGAACAGAACACTTTTCAAAACGTGTTTTTCAGCCCGAAATAAACGCGTTTTCTCAACCCTTGGAATCACAGTGTAACTGACTGGCTCAGAAGAGCCCACTGATTCAGCCCTTAACCCCAGTGTGCAGAAGTTGTCAAAACGTGTTTTTCAGCACAAATAAACACGTTTTGGCAACTTTGGTCAACAACATGTAAGTTATAGGGCAGGAACAGAACACTTTTCAAAACGTGTTTTTCAGCCCGAAATAAACGCGTTTTCTCAACCCTTGGAATCACAGTGTAACTGACTGGCTCAGAAGAGCCCACTGAGTCAGCCCTTAACCCCAGTGTGCAGAAGTTGTCAAAACGTGTTTTTCAGCACAAATAAACACGTTTTGGCAACTTTGGTCAACAACATGTAAGTTATAGGGCAGGAACAGAACACTTTTCAAAACGTGTTTTTCAGCCCGAAATAAACGCGTTTTCTCAACTCTTGGAATCACAGTGTAACTGACTGGTTCAGAAGAGCCCACTGAGTCAGCCCTTAACCCCAGTGTGCAGAAGTTGTCAAAACGTGTTTTTCAGCACAAATAAACACGTTTTGGCAACTTTGGTCAACAACATGTAAGTTATAGGGCAGGAACAGAACACTTTTCAAAACGTGTTTTTCAGCCCGAAATAAACGCGTTTTCTCAACTCCTGGAATCACAGTGTAACTGACTGGCTCAGAAGAGCCCACTGAGTCAGCCCTTAACCCCAGTGTGCAGAAGTTGTCAAAACGTGTTTTTCAGCACAAATAAACACGTTTTGGCAACTTTGGTCAACAACATGTAAGTTATAGGGCAGGAACAGAACACTTTTCAAAACGTGTTTTTCAGCCCGAAATAAACGCGTTTTCTCAACTCCTGGAATCACAGTGTAACTGACTGGCTCAGAAGAGCCCACTGAGTCAGCCCTTAACCCCAGTGTGCAGAAGTTGTCAAAACGTGTTTTTCAGCACAAATAAACACGTTTTGGCAACTTTGGTCAACAACATGTAAGTTATAGGGCAGGAACAGAACACTTTTCAAAACGTGTTTTTCAGCCCGAAATAAACGCGTTTTCTCAACCCTTGGAATCACAGTGTAACTGACTGGCTCAGAAGAGCCCAATGAGTAAGCCCTTAACCCCAGTGTGCAGAAGTTGTCAAAACGTGTTTTTCAGCACAAATAAACACGTTTTGGCAACTTTGGTCAACAACATGTAAGTTATAGGGCAGGAACAGAACACTTTTCAAAACGTGTTTTTCAGCCCGAAATAAACGCGTTTTCTCAACTCTTGGAATCACAGTGTAACTGACTGGCTCAGAAGAGCCCACTGAGTCAGCCCTTAACCCCAGTGTGCAGAAGTTGTCAAAACGTGTTTTTCAGCACAAATAAACACGTTTTGGCAACTTTGGTCACCAACATGTAAGTTATAGGGCAGGAACAGAACACTTTTCAAAACGTGTTTTTCAGCCCGAAATAAACGCGTTTTCTCAACTCCTGGAATCACAGTGTAACTGACTGGCTCAGAAGAGCCCACTGAGTCAGCCCTTAACCCCAGTGTGCAGAAGTTGTCAAAACGTGTTTTTCAGCCCAAATAAACACGTTTTGGCAACTTTGGTCAACAACATGTAAGTTATAGGGCAGGAACAGAACACTTTTCAAAACGTGTTTTTCAGCCCGAAATAAACGCGTTTTCTCAACCCTTGGAATCACAGTGTAACTGACTGGCTCAGAAGAGCCCACTGAGTCAGCCCTTAACCCCAGTGTGCAGAAGTTGTCAAAACGTGTTTTTCAGCACAAATAAACACGTTTTGGCAACTTTGGTCACCAACATGTAAGTTATAGGGCAGGAACAGAACACTTTTCAAAACGTGTTTTTCAGCCCGAAATAAACGCGTTTTCTCAACCCTTGGAATCACAGTGTAACTGACTGGCTCAGAAGAGCCCACTGAGTCAGCCCTTAACCCCAGTGTGCAGAAGTTGTCAAAACGTGTTTTTAAGCACAAATAAACACGTTTTGGCAACTTTGGTCACCAACATGTAAGTTATAGGGCAGGAACAGAACACTTTTCAAAACGTGTTTTTCAGCCCGAAATAAACGCGTTTTCTCAACCCTTGGAATCACAGTGTAACTGACTGGCTCAGAAGAGCCCACTGAGTCAGCCCTTAACCCCAGTGTGCAGAAGTTGTCAAAACGTGTTTTTCAGCACAAATAAACACGTTTTGGCAACTTTGGTCAACAACATGTAAGTTATAGGGCAGGAACAGAACACTTTTCAAAACGTGTTTTTCAGCCCGAAATAAACGCGTTTTCTCAACTCCTGGAATAACAGTGTAACTGACTGGCTCAGAAGAGCCCACTGAGTCAGCCCTTAACCCCAGTGTGCAGAAGTTGTCAAAACGTGTTTTTCAGCACAAATAAACACGTTTTGGCAACTTTGGTCAACAACATGTAAGTTATAGGGCAGGAACAGAACACTTTTCAAAACGTGTTTTTCAGCCCGAAATAAACGCGTTTTCTCAACTCTTGGAATCACAGTGTAACTGACTGGCTCAGAAGAGCCCACTGAGTCAGCCCTTAACCCCAGTGTGCAGAAGTTGTCAAAACGTGTTTTTCAGCACAAATAAACACGTTTTGGCAACTTTGGTCACCAACATGTAAGTTATAGGGCAGGAACAGAACACTTTCAAAACGTGTTTTTCAGCCCGAAATAAACGCGTTTTCTCAACTCCTGGAATCACAGTGTAACTGACTGGCTCAGAAGAGCCCACTGAGTCAGCCCTTAACCCCAGTGTGCAGAAGTTGTCAAAACGTGTTTTTCAGCACAAATAAACACGTTTTGGCAACTTTGGTCAACAACATGTAAGTTATAGGGCAGGAACAGAACACTTTTCAAAACGTGTTTTTCATCCCGAAATAAACGCGTTTTCTCAACTCTTGGAATCACAGTGTAACTGACTGGTTCAGAAGAGCCCACTGAGTCAGCCCTTAACCCCAGTGTGCAGAAGTTGTCAAAACGTGTTTTTCAGCACAAATAAACACGTTTTGGCAACTTTGGTCACCAACATGTAAGTTATAGGGCAGGAACAGAACACTTTTCAAAACGTGTTTTTCAGCCCGAAATAAACGCGTTTTCTCAACTCCTGGAATCACAGTGTAACTGACTGGCTCAGAAGAGCCCACTGAGTCAGCCCTTAACCCCAGTGTGCAGAAGTTGTCAAAACGTGTTTTTCAGCCCAAATAAACACGTTTTGGCAACTTTGGTCAACAACATGTAAGTTATAGGGCAGGAACAGAACACTTTTCAAAACGTGTTTTTCAGCCCGAAATAAACGCGTTTTCTCAACCCTGTGAATCACAGTGTAACTGACTGGCTCAGAAGAGCCCACTGAGTCAGCCCTTAACCCCAGTGTGCAGAAGTTGTCAAAACGTGTTTTAAAGCACAAATAAACACGTTTTGGCAACTTTGGTCACCAACATGTAAGTTATAGGGCAGGAACAGAACACTTTTCAAAACGTGTTTTTCAGCCCGAAATAAACGCGTTTTCTCAACCCTTGGAATCACAGTGTAACTGACTGGCTCAGAAGAGCCCACTGAGTCAGCCCTTAACCCCAGTGTGCAGAAGTTGTCAAAACGTGTTTTTCCGCACAAATAAACACGTTTTGGCAACTTTGGTCAACAACATGTAAGTTATAGGGCAAGAACAGAACACTTTTCAAAACGTGTTTTTCAGCCCGAAATAAACGCGTTTTCTCAACTCTTGGAATCACAGTGTAACTGACTGGCTCAGAAGAGCCCACTGATTCAGCCCTTAACCCCAGTGTGCAGAAGTTGTCAAAACGTGTTTTTCAGCACAAATAAACACGTTTTGGCAACTTTGGTCACCAACATGTAAGTTATAGGGCAGGAACAGAACACTTTTCAAAACGTGTTTTTCAGCCCGAAATAAACGCGTTTTCTCAACTCCTGGAATCACAGTGTAACTGACTGGCTCAGAAGAGCCCACTGAGTCAGCCCTTAACCCCAGTGTGCAGAAGTTGTCAAAACGTGTTTTTCAGCACAAATAAACACGTTTTGGCAACTTTGGTCAACAACATGTAAGTTATAGGGCAGGAACAGAACACTTTTCAAAACGTGTTTTTCAGCCCGAAATAAACGCGTTTTCTCAACTCCTGGAATAACAGTGTAACTGACTGGCTCAGAAGAGCCCACTGAGTCAGCCCTTAACCCCAGTGTGCAGAAGTTGTCAAAACGTGTTTTTCAGCACAAATAAACACGTTTTGGCAACTTTGGTCAACAACATGTAAGTTATAGGGCAGGAACAGAACACTTTTCAAAACGTGTTTTTCAGCCCGAAATAAACGCGTTTTCTCAACTCTTGGAATCACAGTGTAACTGACTGGCTCAGAAGAGCCCACTGAGTCAGCCCTTAACCCCAGTGTGCAGAAGTTGTCAAAACGTGTTTTTCAGCACAAATAAACACGTTTTGGCAACTTTGGTCACCAACATGTAAGTTATAGGGCAGGAACAGAACACTTTCAAAACGTGTTTTTCAGCCCGAAATAAACGCGTTTTCTCAACTCCTGGAATCACAGTGTAACTGACTGGCTCAGAAGAGCCCACTGAGTCAGCCCTTAACCCCAGTGTGCAGAAGTTGTCAAAACGTGTTTTTCAGCACAAATAAACACGTTTTGGCAACTTTGGTCAACAACATGTAAGTTATAGGGCAGGAACAGAACACTTTTCAAAACGTGTTTTTCATCCCGAAATAAACGCGTTTTCTCAACTCTTGGAATCACAGTGTAACTGACTGGTTCAGAAGAGCCCACTGAGTCAGCCCTTAACCCCAGTGTGCAGAAGTTGTCAAAACGTGTTTTTCAGCACAAATAAACACGTTTTGGCAACTTTGGTCACCAACATGTAAGTTATAGGGCAGGAACAGAACACTTTTCAAAACGTGTTTTTCAGCCCGAAATAAACGCGTTTTCTCAACTCCTGGAATCACAGTGTAACTGACTGGCTCAGAAGAGCCCACTGAGTCAGCCCTTAACCCCAGTGTGCAGAAGTTGTCAAAACGTGTTTTTCAGCCCAAATAAACACGTTTTGGCAACTTTGGTCAACAACATGTAAGTTATAGGGCAGGAACAGAACACTTTTCAAAACGTGTTTTTCAGCCCGAAATAAACGCGTTTTCTCAACCCTGTGAATCACAGTGTAACTGACTGGCTCAGAAGAGCCCACTGAGTCAGCCCTTAACCCCAGTGTGCAGAAGTTGTCAAAACGTGTTTTAAAGCACAAATAAACACGTTTTGGCAACTTTGGTCACCAACATGTAAGTTATAGGGCAGGAACAGAACACTTTTCAAAACGTGTTTTTCAGCCCGAAATAAACGCGTTTTCTCAACCCTTGGAATCACAGTGTAACTGACTGGCTCAGAAGAGCCCACTGAGTCAGCCCTTAACCCCAGTGTGCAGAAGTTGTCAAAACGTGTTTTTCCGCACAAATAAACACGTTTTGGCAACTTTGGTCAACAACATGTAAGTTATAGGGCAAGTACAGAACACTTTTCAAAACGTGTTTTTCAGCCCGAAATAAACGCGTTTTCTCAACTCTTGGAATCACAGTGTAACTGACTGGCTCAGAAGAGCCCACTGATTCAGCCCTTAACCCCAGTGTGCAGAAGTTGTCAAAACGTGTTTTTCAGCACAAATAAACACGTTTTGGCAACTTTGGTCACCAACATGTAAGTTATAGGGCAGGAACAGAACACTTTTCAAAACGTGTTTTTCAGCCCGAAATAAACGCGTTTTCTCAACTCCTGGAATCACAGTGTAACTGACTGGCTCAGAAGAGCCCACTGAGTCAGCCCTTAACCCCAGTGTGCAGAAGTTGTCAAAACGTGTTTTTCAGCACAAATAAACACGTTTTGGCAACTTTGGTCAACAACATGTAAGTTATAGGGCAGGAACAGAACACTTTTCAAAACGTGTTTTTCAGCCCGAAATAAACGCGTTTTCTCAACCCTTGGAATCACAGTGTAACTGACTGGCTCAGAAGAGCCCACTGAGTCAGCCCTTAACCCCAGTGTGCAGAAGTTGTCAAAACGTGTTTTTCAGCACAAATAAACACGTTTTGGCAACTTTGGTCACCAACATGTAAGTTATAGGGTAGGAACAGAACACTTTTCAAAACGTGTTTTTCAGCCCGAAATAAACGCGTTTTCTCAACCCTTGGAATCACAGTGTAACTGACTGGCTCAGAAGAGCCCACTGAGTCAGCCCTTAACCCCAGTGTGCAAAAGTTGTCAAAACGTGTTTTTAAGCACAAATAAACACGTCTTGGCAACTTTGGTCACCAACATGTAAGTTATAGGGCAGGAACAGAACACTTTTCAAAACGTGTTTTTCAGCCCGAAATAAACGCGTTTTCTCAACTCCTGGAATCACAGTGTAACTGACTGGCTCAGAAGAGCCCACTGAGTCAGCCCTTAACCCCAGTGTGCAGAAGTTGTCAAAACGTGTTTTTCAGCACAAATAAACACGTTTTGGCAACTTTGGTCAACAACATGTAAGTTATAGGGCAGGAACAGAACACTTTTCAAAACGTGTTTTTCAGCCCGAAATAAACGCGTTTTCTCAACCCTTGGAATCACAGTGTAACTGACTGGCTCAGAAGAGCCCACTGAGTCAGCCCTTAACCCCAGTGTGCAGAAGTTGTCAAAACGTGTTTTTCAGCACAAATAAACACGTTTTGGCAACTTTGGTCAACAACATGTAAGTTATAGGGCAGGAACAGAACACTTTTCAAAACGTGTTTTTCAGCCCGAAATAAACGCGTTTTCTCAACTCTTGGAATCACAGTGTAACTGACTGGCTCAGAAGAGCCCACTGAGCCAGCCCTTAACCCCAGTGTGCAGAAGTTGTCAAAACGTGTTTTTCAGCACAAATAAACACGTTTTGGCAACTTTGGTCAACAACATGTAAGTTATAGGGCAGGAACAGAACACTTTTCAAAACGTGTTTTGCAGCCCGAAAAAAACGCGTTTTCTCAACCCTTGGAATCACAGTGTAACTGACTGGCTCAGAAGAGCCCACTGAGTCAGCCCTTAACCCCAGTGTGCAGGAGTTGTCAAAACGTGTTTTTCAGCACAAATAAACACGTTTTGGCAACTTTGGTCAACAACATGTAAGTTATAGGGCAGGAACAGAACACTTTTCAAAACGTGTTTTTCAGCCCGAAATAAACGCGTTTTCTCAACCCTTGGAATCACAGTGTAACTGACTGGCTCAGAAGAGCCCACTGAGTCAGCCCTTAACCCCAGTGTGCAGAAGTTGTCAAAACGTGTTTTTCAGCACAAATAAACACGTTTTGGCAACTTTGGTCACCAACATGTAAGTTATAGGGCAGGAACAGAACACTTTTCAAAACGTGTTTTTCAGCCCGAAATAAACGCGTTTTCTCAACCCTTGGAATCACAGTGTAACTGACTGGCTCAGAAGAGCCCACTGAGTCAGCCCTTAACCCCAGTGTGCAAAAGTTGTCAAAACGTGTTTTTAAGCACAAATAAACACGTTTTGGCAACTTTGGTCACCAACATGTAAGTTATAGGGCAGGAACAGAACACTTTTCAAAACGTGTTTTTCAGCCCGAAATAAACGCGTTTTCTCAACCCTTGGAATCACAGTGTAACTGACTGGCTCAGAAGAGCCCAATGAGTAAGCCCTTAACCCCAGTGTGCAGAAGTTGTCAAAACGTGTTTTTCAGCACAAATAAACATGTTTTGGCAACTTTGGTCAACAACATGTAAGTTATAGGGCAGGAACAGAACACTTTTCAAAACGTGTTTTTCAGCCCGAAATAAACGCGTTTTCTCAACTCTTGGAATCACAGTGTAACTGACTGGCTCAGAAGAGCCCACTGAGTCAGCCCTTAACCCCAGTGTGCAGAAGTTGTCAAAACGTGTTTTTCAGCACAAATAAACACGTTTTGGCAACTTTGGTCACCAACATGTAAGTTATAGGGCAGGAACAGAACACTTTCAAAACGTGTTTTTCAGCCCGAAATAAACGCGTTTTCTCAACTCCTGGAATCACAGTGTAACTGACTGGCTCAGAAGAGCCCACTGAGTCAGCCCTTAACCCCAGTGTGCAGAAGTTGTCAAAACGTGTTTTTCAGCACAAATAAACACGTTTTGGCAACTTTGGTCAACAACATGTAAGTTATAGGGCAGGAACAGAACACTTTTCAAAACGTGTTTTTCATCCCGAAATAAACGCGTTTTCTCAACTCTTGGAATCACAGTGTAACTGACTGGTTCAGAAGAGCCCACTGAGTCAGCCCTTAACCCCAGTGTGCAGAAGTTGTCAAAACGTGTTTTTCAGCACAAATAAACACGTTTTGGCAACTTTGGTCACCAACATGTAAGTTATAGGGCAGGAACAGAACACTTTTCAAAACGTGTTTTTCAGCCCGAAATAAACGCGTTTTCTCAACTCCTGGAATCACAGTGTAACTGACTGGCTCAGAAGAGCCCACTGAGTCAGCCCTTAACCCCAGTGTGCAGAAGTTGTCAAAACGTGTTTTTCAGCCCAAATAAACACGTTTTGGCAACTTTGGTCAACAACATGTAAGTTATAGGGCAGGAACAGAACACTTTTCAAAACGTGTTTTTCAGCCCGAAATAAACGCGTTTTCTCAACCCTGTGAATCACAGTGTAACTGACTGGCTCAGAAGAGCCCACTGAGTCAGCCCTTAACCCCAGTGTGCAGAAGTTGTCAAAACGTGTTTTAAAGCACAAATAAACACGTTTTGGCAACTTTGGTCACCAACATGTAAGTTATAGGGCAGGAACAGAACACTTTTCAAAACGTGTTTTTCAGCCCGAAATAAACGCGTTTTCTCAACCCTTGGAATCACAGTGTAACTGACTGGCTCAGAAGAGCCCACTGAGTCAGCCCTTAACCCCAGTGTGCAGAAGTTGTCAAAACGTGTTTTTCCGCCAAAATAAACACGTTTTGGCAACTTTGGTCAACAACATGTAAGTTATAGGGCAGGAACAGAACACTTTTCAAAACGTGTTTTTCAGCCCGAAATAAACGCGTTTTCTCAACTCTTGGAATCACAGTGTAACTGACTGGCTCAGAAGAGCCCACTGATTCAGCCCTTAACCCCAGTGTGCAGAAGTTGTCAAAACGTGTTTTTCAGCACAAATAAACACGTTTTGGCAACTTTGGTCACCAACATGTAAGTTATAGGGCAGGAACAGAACACTTTTCAAAACGTGTTTTTCAGCCCGAAATAAACGCGTTTTCTCAACTCCTGGAATCACAGTGTAACTGACTGGCTCAGAAGAGCCCACTGAGTCAGCCCTTAACCCCAGTGTGCAGAAGTTGTCAAAACGTGTTTTTCAGCACAAATAAACACGTTTTGGCAACTTTGGTCAACAATATGTAAGTTATAGGGCAGGAACAGAACACTTTTCAAAACGTGTTTTTCAGCCCGAAATAAACGCGTTTTCTCAACCCTTGGAATCACAGTGTAACTGACTGGCTCAGAAGAGCCCACTGAGTCAGCCCTTAACCCCAGTGTGCAGAAGTTGTCAAAACGTGTTTTTCAGCACAAATAAACACGTTTTGGCAACTTTGGTCACCAACATGTAAGTTATAGGGCAGGAACAGAACACTTTTCAAAACGTGTTTTTCAGCCCGAAATAAACGCGTTTTCTCAACCCTTGGAATCACAGTGTAACTGACTGGCTCAGAAGAGCCCACTGAGTCAGCCCTTAACCCCAGTGTGCAAAAGTTGTCAAAACGTGTTTTTAAGCACAAATAAACACGTCTTGGCAACTTTGGTCACCAACATGTAAGTTATAGGGCAGGAACAGAACACTTTTCAAAACGTGTTTTTCAGCCCGAAATAAACGCGTTTTCTCAACTCCTGGAATCACAGTGTAACTGACTGGCTCAGAAGAGCCCACTGAGTCAGCCCTTAACCCCAGTGTGCAGAAGTTGTCAAAACGTGTTTTTCAGCACAAATAAACACGTTTTGGCAACTTTGGTCAACAACATGTAAGTTATAGGGCAGGAACAGAACACTTTTCAAAACGTGTTTTTCAGCCCGAAATAAACGCGTTTTCTCAACTCCTGGAATCACAGTGTAACTGACTGGCTCAGAAGAGCCCACTGAGTCAGCCCTTAACCCCAGTGTGCAGAAGTTGTCAAAACGTGTTTTTCAGCACAAATAAACACGTTTTGGCAACTTTGGTGACCAACATGTAAGTTATAGGGCAGGAACAGAACACTTTTCAAAACGTGTTTTTCAGCCCGAAATAAACGCGTTTTCTCAACCCTTGGAATCACAGTGTAACTGACTGGCTCAGAAGAGCCCACTGATTCAGCCCTTAACCCCAGTGTGCAGAAGTTGTCAAAACGTGTTTTTCAGCACAAATAAACACGTTTTGGCAACTTTGGTCACCAACATGTAAGTTATAGGGCAGGAACAGAACACTTTTCAAAACGTGTTTTTCAGCCCGAAATAAACGCGTTTTCTCAACTCCTGGAATCACAGTGTAACTGACTGGCTCAGAAGAGCCCACTGAGTCAGCCCTTAACCCCAGTGTGCAGAAGTTGTCAAAACGTGTTTTTCAGCACAAATAAACACGTTTTGGCAACTTTGGTCAACAACATGTAAGTTATAGGGCAGGAACAGAACACTTTTCAAAACGTGTTTTTCAGCCCGAAATAAACGCGTTTTCTCAACCCTTGGAATCACAGTGTAACTGACTGGCTCAGAAGAGCCCACTGAGTCAGCCCTTAACCCCAGTGTGCAGAAGTTGTCAAAACGTGTTTTTCAGCACAAATAAACACGTTTTGGCAACTTTTGTCAACAACATGTAAGTTATAGGGCAGGAACAGAACACTTTTCAAAACGTGTTTTTCAGCCCGAAATAAACGCGTTTTCTCAACTCTTGGAATCACAGTGTAACTGACTGGCTCAGAAGAGCCCACTGAGCCAGCCCTTAACCCCAGTGTGCAGAAGTTGTCAAAACGTGTTTTTCAGCACAAATAAACACGTTTTGGCAACTTTGGTCAACAACATGTAAGTTATAGGGCAGGAACAGAACACTTTTCAAAACGTGTTTTTCAGCCCGAAATAAACGCGTTTTCTCAACTCTTGGAATCACAGTGTAACTGACTGGCTCAGAAGAGCCCACTGAGCCAGCCCTTAACCCCAGTGTGCAGAAGTTGTCAAAACGTGTTTTTCAGCACAAATAAACACGTTTTGGCAGCTTTGGTCAACAACATGTAAGTTATAGGGCAGGAACAGAACACTTTTCAAAACGTGTTTTGCAGCCCGAAATAAACGCGTTTTCTCAACCCTTGGAATCACAGTGTAACTGACTGGCTCAGAAGAGCCCACTGAGTCAGCCCTTAACCCCAGTGTGCAGAAGTTGTCAAAATGTGTTTTTCAGCACAAATAAACACGTTTTGGCAACTTTGGTCACCAACATGTAATTTATAGGGCAGGAACAGAACACTTTTCAAAACGTGTTTTTCAGCCCGAAATAAACGCGTTTTCTCAACCCTTGGAATCACAGTGTAACTGACTGGCTCAGAAGAGCCCACTGAGTCAGCCCTTAACCCCAGTGTGCAAAAGTTGTCAAAACGTGTTTTTAAGCACAAATAAACACGTCTTGGCAACTTTGGTCACCAACATGTAAGTTATAGGGCAGGAACAGAACACTTTTCAAAACGTGTTTTTCAGCCCGAAATAAACGCGTTTTCTCAACTCCTGGAATCACAGTGTAACTGACTGGCTCAGAAGAGCCCACTGAGTCAGCCCTTAACCCCAGTGTGCAGAAGTTGTCAAAACGTGTTTTTCAGCACAAATAAACACGTTTTGGCAACTTTGGTCAACAACATGTAAGTTATAGGGCAGGAACAGAACACTTTTCAAAACGTGTTTTTCAGCCCGAAATAAACGCGTTTTCTCAACTCCTGGAATCACAGTGTAACTGACTGGCTCAGAAGAGCCCACTGAGTCAGCCCTTAACCCCAGTGTGCAGAAGTTGTCAAAACGTGTTTTTCAGCACAAATAAACACGTTTTGGCAACTTTGGTGACCAACATGTAAGTTATAGGGCAGGAACAGAACACTTTTCAAAACGTGTTTTTCAGCCCGAAATAAACGCGTTTTCTCAACCCTTGGAATCACAGTGTAACTGACTGGCTCAGAAGAGCCCACTGATTCAGCCCTTAACCCCAGTGTGCAGAAGTTGTCAAAACGTGTTTTTCAGCACAAATAAACACGTTTTGGCAACTTTGGTCACCAACATGTAAGTTATAGGGCAGGAACAGAACACTTTTCAAAACGTGTTTTTCAGCCCGAAATAAACGCGTTTTCTCAACTCCTGGAATCACAGTGTAACTGACTGGCTCAGAAGAGCCCACTGAGTCAGCCCTTAACCCCAGTGTGCAGAAGTTGTCAAAACGTGTTTTTCAGCACAAATAAACACGTTTTGGCAACTTTGGTCAACAACATGTAAGTTATAGGGCAGGAACAGAACACTTTTCAAAACGTGTTTTTCAGCCCGAAATAAACGCGTTTTCTCAACCCTTGGAATCACAGTGTAACTGACTGGCTCAGAAGAGCCCACTGAGTCAGCCCTTAACCCCAGTGTGCAGAAGTTGTCAAAACGTGTTTTTCAGCACAAATAAACACGTTTTGGCAACTTTGGTCAACAACATGTAAGTTATAGGGCAGGAACAGAACACTTTTCAAAACGTGTTTTTCAGCCCGAAATAAACGCGTTTTCTCAACTCTTGGAATCACAGTGTAACTGGCTCAGAAGAGCCCACTGAGCCAGCCCTTAACCCCAGTGTGCAGAAGTTGTCAAAACGTGTTTTTCAGCACAAATAAACACGTTTTGGCAACTTTGGTCAACAACATGTAAGTTATAGGGCAGGAACAGAACACTTTTCAAAACGTGTTTTTCAGCCCGAAATAAACGCGTTTTCTCAACTCTTGGAATCACAGTGTAACTGACTGGCTCAGAAGAGCCCACTGAGCCAGCCCTTAACCCCAGTGTGCAGAAGTTGTCAAAACGTGTTTTTCAGCACAAATAAACACGTTTTGGCAACTTTGGTCAACAACATGTAAGTTATAGGGCAGGAACAGAACACTTTTCAAAACGTGTTTTGCAGCCCGAAATAAACGCGTTTTCTCAACCCTTGGAATCACAGTGTAACTGACTGGCTCAGAAGAGCCCACTGAGTCAGCCCTTAACCCCAGTGTGCAGAAGTTGTCAAAATGTGTTTTTCAGCACAAATAAACACGTTTTGGCAACTTTGGTCACCAACATGTAATTTATAGGGCAGGAACAGAACACTTTTCAAAACGTGTTTTTCAGCCCGAAAAAAACGCGTTTTCTCAACCCTTGGAATCACAGTGTAACTGACTGGCTCAGAAGAGCCCACTGAGTCAGCCCTTAACCCCAGCGTGCAGAAGTTGTCAAAACGTGTTTTTAAGCACAAATAAACACGTTTTGGCAACTTTGGTCACCAACATGTAAGTTATAGGGCAGGAACAGAACACTTTTCAAAACGTGTTTTTCAGCCCGAAATAAACGCGTTTTCTCAACTCCTGGAATCACAGTGTAACTGACTGGCTCAAAAGAGCCCACTGAGTCAGCCCTTAACCCCAGTGTGCAGAAGTTGTCAAAACGTGTTTTTCAGCACAAATAAACACGTTTTGGCAACTTTGGTCACCAACATGTAAGTTATAGGGCAGGAACAGAACACTTTTCAAAACGTGTTTTTCAGCCCGAAATAAACGCGTTTTCTCAACCCTTGGAATCACAGTGTAACTGACTGGCTCAGAAGAGCCCACTGAGTCAGCCCTTAACCCCAGTGTGCAGAAGTTGTCAAAACGTGTTTTTCAGCACAAATAAACACGTTTTGGCAACTTTGGTCAACAACATGTAAGTTATAGGGCAGGAACAGAACACTTTTCAAAACGTGTTTTTCAGCCCGAAATAAACGCGTTTTCTCAACTCTTGGAATCACAGTGTAACTGACTGGCTCAGAAGAGCCCACTGATTCAGCCCTTAACCCCAGTGTGCAGAAGTTGTCAAAACGTGTTTTTCAGCACAAATAAACACGTTTTGGCAACTTTGGTCACCAACATGTAAGTTATAGGGCAGGAACAGAACACTTTTCAAAACGTGTTTTTCAGCCCGAAATAAACGCGTTTTCTCAACTCCTGGAATCACAGTGTAACTGACTGGCTCAGAAGAGCCCACTGAGTCAGCCCTTAACCCCAGTGTGCAGAAGTTGTCAAAACGTGTTTTTCAGCACAAATAAACACGTTTTGGCAACTTTGGTCAACAACATGTAAGTTATAGGGCAGGAACAGAACACTTTTCAAAACGTGTTTTTCAGCCCGAAATAAACGCGTTTTCTCAACTCTTGGAATCACAGTGTAACTGACTGGCTCAGAAGAGCCCACTGAGTCAGCCCTTAACCCCAGTGTGCAGAAGTTGTCAAAACGTGTTTTTAAGCACAAATAAACACGTTTTGGCAACTTTGGTCACCAACATGTAAGTTATAGGGCAGGAACAGAACACTTTTCAAAACGTGTTTTTCAGCCCGAAATAAACGCGTTTTCTCAACCCTTGGAATCACAGTGTAACTGACTGGCTCAGAAGAGCCCACTGATTCAGCCCTTAACCCCAGTGTGCAGAAGTTGTCAAAACGTGTTTTTCAGCACAAATAAACACGTTTTGGCAACTTTGGTCACCAACATGTAAGTTATAGGGCAGGAACAGAACACTTTTCAAAACGTGTTTTTCAGCCCGAAATAAACGCGTTTTCTCAACTCCTGGAATCACAGTGTAACTGACTGGCTCAGAAGAGCCCACTGAGTCAGCCCTTAACCCCAGTGTGCAGAAGTTGTCAAAACGTGTTTTTCAGCACAAATAAACACGTTTTGGCAACTTTGGTCAACAACATGTAAGTTATAGGGCAGGAACAGAACACTTTTCAAAACGTGTTTTTCAGCCCGAAATAAACGCGTTTTCTCAACCCTTGGAATCACAGTGTAACTGACTGGCTCAGAAGAGCCCACTGAGTCAGCCCTTAACCCCAGTGTGCAGAAGTTGTCAAAACGTGTTTTTCAGCACAAATAAACACGTTTTGGCAACTTTGGTCAACAACATGTAAGTTATAGGGCAGGAACAGAACACTTTTCAAAACGTGTTTTTCAGCCCGAAATAAACGCGTTTTCTCAACCCTTGGAATCACAGTGTAACTGACTGGCTCAGAAGAGCCCACTGATTCAGCCCTTAACCCCAGTGTGCAGAAGTTGTCAAAACGTGTTTTTCAGCACAAATAAACACGTTTTGGCAACTTTGGTCAACAACATGTAAGTTATAGGGCAGGAACAGAACACTTTTCAAAACGTGTTTTTCAGCCCGAAATAAACGCGTTTTCTCAACCCTTGGAATCACAGTGTAACTGACTGGCTCAGAAGAGCCCACTGAGTCAGCCCTTAACCCCAGTGTGCAGAAGTTGTCAAAACGTGTTTTTAAGCACAAATAAACACGTTTTGGCAACTTTGGTCACCAACATGTAAGTTATAGGGCAGGAACAGAACACTTTTCAAAACGTGTTTTTCAGCCCGAAATAAACGCGTTTTCTCAACTCCTGGAATCACAGTGTAACTGACTGGCTCAGAAGAGCCCACTGAGTCAGCCCTTAACCCCAGTGTGCAGAAGTTGTCAAAACGTGTTTTTCAGCACAAATAAACACGTTTTGGCAACTTTGGTCAACAACATGTAAGTTATAGGGCAGGAACAGAACACTTTTCAAAACGTGTTTTTCAGCCCGAAATAAACGCGTTTTCTCAACTCCTGGAATCACAGTGTAACTGACTGGCTCAGAAGAGCCCACTGAGTCAGCCCTTAACCCCAGTGTGCAGAAGTTGTCAAAACGTGTTTTTCAGCACAAATAAACACGTTTTGGCAACTTTGGTCAACAACATGTAAGTTATAGGGCAGGAACAGAACACTTTTCAAAACGTGTTTTTCAGCCCGAAATAAACGCGTTTTCTCAACCCTTGGAATCACAGTGTAACTGACTGGCTCAGAAGAGCCCACTGAGTCAGCCCTTAACCCCAGTGTGCAGAAGTTGTCAAAACGTGTTTTTCAGCACAAATAAACACGTTTTGGCAACTTTGGTCAACAACATGTAAGTTATAGGGCAGGAACAGAACACTTTTCAAAACGTGTTTTTCAGCCCGAAATAAACGCGTTTTCTCAACTCTTGGAATCACAGTGTAACTGACTGGCTCAGAAGAGCCCACTGATTCAGCCCTTAACCCCAGTGTGCAGAAGTTGTCAAAACGTGTTTTTCAGCACAAATAAACACGTTTTGGCAACTTTGGTGACCAACATGTAAGTTATAGGGCAGGAACAGAACACTTTTCAAAACGTGTTTTTCAGCCCGAAATAAACGCGTTTTCTCAACTCCTGGAATCACAGTGTAACTGACTGGCTCAGAAGAGCCCACTGAGTCAGCCCTTAACCCCAGTGTGCAGAAGTTGTCAAAACGTGTTTTTCAGCACAAATAAACACGTTTTGGCAACTTTGGTCAACAACATGTAAGTTATAGGGCAGGAACAGAACACTTTTCAAAACGTGTTTTTCAGCCCGAAATAAACGCGTTTTCTCAACTCTTGGAATCACAGTGTAACTGACTGGCTCAGAAGAGCCCACTGAGTCAGCCCTTAACCCCAGTGTGCAGAAGTTGTCAAAACGTGTTTTTCAGCACAAATAAACACGTTTTGGCAACTTTGGTCAACAACATGTAAGTTATAGGGCAGGAACAGAACACTTTTCAAAACGTGTTTTTCAGCCCGAAATAAACGCGTTTTCTCAACCCTTGGAATCACAGTGTAACTGACTGGCTCAGAAGAGCCCACTGAGTCAGCCCTTAACCCCAGTGTGCAGAAGTTGTCAAAACGTGTTTTTCAGCACAAATAAACACGTTTTGGCAACTTTGGTCAACAACATGTAAGTTATAGGGCAGGAACAGAACACTTTTCAAAACGTGTTTTTCAGCCCGAAATAAACGCGTTTTCTCAACCCTTGGAATCACAGTGTAACTGACTGGCTCAGAAGAGCCCAATGAGTCAGCCCTTAACCCCAGTGTGCAGAAGTTGTCAAAACGTGTTTTTCAGCACAAATAAACACGTTTTGGCAACTTTGGTCAACAACATGTAAGTTATAGGGCAGGAACAGAACACTTTTCAAAACGTGTTTTTCAGCCCGAAATAAACGCGTTTTCTCAACTCCTGGAATCACAGTGTAACTGACTGGCTCAGAAGAGCCCACTGAGTCAGCCCTTAACCCCAGTGTGCAGAAGTTGTCAAAACGTGTTTTTCAGCACAAATAAACACGTTTTGGCAACTTTGGTCAACAACATGTAAGTTATA
The DNA here is from genome assembly GCF_059453375.1 of Lepisosteus platostomus. Classification (NCBI taxonomy): domain Eukaryota; kingdom Metazoa; phylum Chordata; class Actinopteri; order Semionotiformes; family Lepisosteidae; genus Lepisosteus; species Lepisosteus platostomus. Next base: position 29,686,783 of record NC_142620.1, on the reverse strand, counting down.
GGGCAGGAACAGAACACTTTTCAAAACGTGTTTTTCAGCCCGAAATAAACGCGTTTTCTCAACCCTTGGAATCACAGTGTAACTGACTGGCTCAGAAGAGCCCACTGAGTCAGCCCTTAACCCCAGTGTGCAGAAGTTGTCAAAACGTGTTTTTCAGCACAAATAAACACGTTTTGGCAACTTTGGTCAACAACATGTAAGTTATAGGGCAGGAACAGAACACTTTTCAAAACGTGTTTTTCAGCCCGAAATAAACGCGTTTTCTCAACCCTTGGAATCACAGTGTAACTGACTGGCTCAGAAGAGCCCACTGAGTCAGCCCTTAACCCCAGTGTGCAGAAGTTGTCAAAACGTGTTTTTCAGCACAAATAAACACGTTTTGGCAACTTTGGTCAACAACATGTAAGTTATAGGGCAGGAACAGAACACTTTTCAAAACGTGTTTTTCAGCCCGAAATAAACGCGTTTTCTCAACTCTTGGAATCACAGTGTAACTGACTGGCTCAGAAGAGCCCACTGATTCAGCCCTTAACCCCAGTGTGCAGAAGTTGTCAAAACGTGTTTTTCAGCACAAATAAACACGTTTTGGCAACTTTGGTCACCAACATGTAAGTTATAGGGCAGGAACAGAACACTTTTCAAAACGTGTTTTTCAGCCCGAAATAAACGCGTTTTCTCAACTCCTGGAATCACAGTGTAACTGACTGGCTCAGAAGAGCCCACTGAGTCAGCCCTTAACCCCAGTGTGCAGAAGTTGTCAAAACGTGTTTTTCAGCACAAATAAACACGTTTTGGCAACTTTGGTCAACAACATGTAAGTTATAGGGCAGGAACAGAACACTTTTCAAAACGTGTTTTTCAGCCCGAAATAAACGCGTTTTCTCAACTCTTGGAATCACAGTGTAACTGACTGGCTCAGAAGAGCCCACTGAGTCAGCCCTTAACCCCAGTGTGCAGAAGTTGTCAAAACGTGTTTTTAAGCACAAATAAACACGTTTTGGCAACTTTGGTCACCAACATGTAAGTTATAGGGCAGGAACAGAACACTTTTCAAAACGTGTTTTTCAGCCCGAAATAAACGCGTTTTCTCAACCCTTGGAATCACAGTGTAACTGACTGGCTCAGAAGAGCCCACTGATTCAGCCCTTAACCCCAGTGTGCAGAAGTTGTCAAAACGTGTTTTTCAGCACAAATAAACACGTTTTGGCAACTTTGGTCACCAACATGTAAGTTATAGGGCAGGAACAGAACACTTTTCAAAACGTGTTTTTCAGCCCGAAATAAACGCGTTTTCTCAACTCCTGGAATCACAGTGTAACTGACTGGCTCAGAAGAGCCCACTGAGTCAGCCCTTAACCCCAGTGTGCAGAAGTTGTCAAAACGTGTTTTTCAGCACAAATAAACACGTTTTGGCAACTTTGGTCAACAACATGTAAGTTATAGGGCAGGAACAGAACACTTTTCAAAACGTGTTTTTCAGCCCGAAATAAACGCGTTTTCTCAACCCTTGGAATCACAGTGTAACTGACTGGCTCAGAAGAGCCCACTGAGTCAGCCCTTAACCCCAGTGTGCAGAAGTTGTCAAAACGTGTTTTTCAGCACAAATAAACACGTTTTGGCAACTTTGGTCAACAACATGTAAGTTATAGGGCAGGAACAGAACACTTTTCAAAACGTGTTTTTCAGCCCGAAATAAACGCGTTTTCTCAACCCTTGGAATCACAGTGTAACTGACTGGCTCAGAAGAGCCCACTGATTCAGCCCTTAACCCCAGTGTGCAGAAGTTGTCAAAACGTGTTTTTCAGCACAAATAAACACGTTTTGGCAACTTTGGTCAACAACATGTAAGTTATAGGGCAGGAACAGAACACTTTTCAAAACGTGTTTTTCAGCCCGAAATAAACGCGTTTTCTCAACCCTTGGAATCACAGTGTAACTGACTGGCTCAGAAGAGCCCACTGAGTCAGCCCTTAACCCCAGTGTGCAGAAGTTGTCAAAACGTGTTTTTAAGCACAAATAAACACGTTTTGGCAACTTTGGTCACCAACATGTAAGTTATAGGGCAGGAACAGAACACTTTTCAAAACGTGTTTTTCAGCCCGAAATAAACGCGTTTTCTCAACTCCTGGAATCACAGTGTAACTGACTGGCTCAGAAGAGCCCACTGAGTCAGCCCTTAACCCCAGTGTGCAGAAGTTGTCAAAACGTGTTTTTCAGCACAAATAAACACGTTTTGGCAACTTTGGTCAACAACATGTAAGTTATAGGGCAGGAACAGAACACTTTTCAAAACGTGTTTTTCAGCCCGAAATAAACGCGTTTTCTCAACTCCTGGAATCACAGTGTAACTGACTGGCTCAGAAGAGCCCACTGAGTCAGCCCTTAACCCCAGTGTGCAGAAGTTGTCAAAACGTGTTTTTCAGCACAAATAAACACGTTTTGGCAACTTTGGTCAACAACATGTAAGTTATAGGGCAGGAACAGAACACTTTTCAAAACGTGTTTTTCAGCCCGAAATAAACGCGTTTTCTCAACCCTTGGAATCACAGTGTAACTGACTGGCTCAGAAGAGCCCACTGAGTCAGCCCTTAACCCCAGTGTGCAGAAGTTGTCAAAACGTGTTTTTCAGCACAAATAAACACGTTTTGGCAACTTTGGTCAACAACATGTAAGTTATAGGGCAGGAACAGAACACTTTTCAAAACGTGTTTTTCAGCCCGAAATAAACGCGTTTTCTCAACTCTTGGAATCACAGTGTAACTGACTGGCTCAGAAGAGCCCACTGATTCAGCCCTTAACCCCAGTGTGCAGAAGTTGTCAAAACGTGTTTTTCAGCACAAATAAACACGTTTTGGCAACTTTGGTGACCAACATGTAAGTTATAGGGCAGGAACAGAACACTTTTCAAAACGTGTTTTTCAGCCCGAAATAAACGCGTTTTCTCAACTCCTGGAATCACAGTGTAACTGACTGGCTCAGAAGAGCCCACTGAGTCAGCCCTTAACCCCAGTGTGCAGAAGTTGTCAAAACGTGTTTTTCAGCACAAATAAACACGTTTTGGCAACTTTGGTCAACAACATGTAAGTTATAGGGCAGGAACAGAACACTTTTCAAAACGTGTTTTTCAGCCCGAAATAAACGCGTTTTCTCAACTCTTGGAATCACAGTGTAACTGACTGGCTCAGAAGAGCCCACTGAGTCAGCCCTTAACCCCAGTGTGCAGAAGTTGTCAAAACGTGTTTTTCAGCACAAATAAACACGTTTTGGCAACTTTGGTCAACAACATGTAAGTTATAGGGCAGGAACAGAACACTTTTCAAAACGTGTTTTTCAGCCCGAAATAAACGCGTTTTCTCAACCCTTGGAATCACAGTGTAACTGACTGGCTCAGAAGAGCCCACTGAGTCAGCCCTTAACCCCAGTGTGCAGAAGTTGTCAAAACGTGTTTTTCAGCACAAATAAACACGTTTTGGCAACTTTGGTCAACAACATGTAAGTTATAGGGCAGGAACAGAACACTTTTCAAAACGTGTTTTTCAGCCCGAAATAAACGCGTTTTCTCAACCCTTGGAATCACAGTGTAACTGACTGGCTCAGAAGAGCCCAATGAGTCAGCCCTTAACCCCAGTGTGCAGAAGTTGTCAAAACGTGTTTTTCAGCACAAATAAACACGTTTTGGCAACTTTGGTCAACAACATGTAAGTTATAGGGCAGGAACAGAACACTTTTCAAAACGTGTTTTTCAGCCCGAAATAAACGCGTTTTCTCAACTCCTGGAATCACAGTGTAACTGACTGGCTCAGAAGAGCCCACTGAGTCAGCCCTTAACCCCAGTGTGCAGAAGTTGTCAAAACGTGTTTTTCAGCACAAATAAACACGTTTTGGCAACTTTGGTCAACAACATGTAAGTTATAGGGCAGGAACAGAACACTTTTCAAAACGTGTTTTTCAGCCCGAAATAAACGCGTTTTCTCAACCCTTGGAATCACAGTGTAACTGACTGGCTCAGAAGAGCCCACTGAGTCAGCCCTTAACCCCAGTGTGCAGAAGTTGTCAAAACGTGTTTTTCAGCACAAATAAACACGTTTTGGCAACTTTGGTCAACAACATGTAAGTTATAGGGCAGGAACAGAACACTTTTCAAAACGTGTTTTTCAGCCCGAAATAAACGCGTTTTCTCAACTCTTGGAATCACAGAGTAACTGACTGGCTCAGAAGAGCCCACTGATTCAGCCCTTAACCCCAGTGTGCAGAAGTTGTCAAAACGTGTTTTTCAGCACAAATAAACACGTTTTGGCAACTTTGGTCACCAACATGTAAGTTATAGGGCAGGAACAGAACACTTTTCAAAACGTGTTTTTCAGCCCGAAATAAACGCGTTTTCTCAACTCCTGGAATCACAGTGTAACTGACTGGCTCAGAAGAGCCCACTGAGTCAGCCCTTAACCCCAGTGTGCAGAAGTTGTCAAAACGTGTTTTTCAGCACAAATAAACACGTTTTGGCAACTTTGGTCAACAACATGTAAGTTATAGGGCAGGAACAGAACACTTTTCAAAACGTGTTTTTCAGCCCGAAATAAACGCGTTTTCTCAACTCTTGGAATCACAGTGTAACTGACTGGCTCAGAAGAGCCCACTGAGTCAGCCCTTAACCCCAGTGTGCAGAAGTTGTCAAAACGTGTTTTTCAGCACAAATAAACACGTTTTGGCAACTTTGGTCAACAACATGTAAGTTATAGGGCAGGAACAGAACACTTTTCAAAACGTGTTTTTCAGCCCGAAATAAACGCGTTTTCTCAACCCTTGGAATCACAGTGTAACTGACTGGCTCAGAAGAGCCCACTGAGTCAGCCCTTAACCCCAATGTGCAGAAGTTGTCAAAACGTGTTTTTCAGCACAAATAAACACGTTTTGGCAACTTTGGTCAACAACATGTAAGTTATAGGGCAGGAACAGAACACTTTTCAAAACGTGTTTTTCAGCCCGAAATAAACGCGTTTTCTCAACCCTTGGAATCACAGTGTAACTGACTGGCTCAGAAGAGCCCAATGAGTCAGCCCTTAACCCCAGTGTGCAGAAGTTGTCAAAACGTGTTTTTCAGCACAAATAAACACGTTTTGGCAACTTTGGTCAACAACATGTAAGTTATAGGGCAGGAACAGAACACTTTTCAAAACGTGTTTTTCAGCCCGAAATAAACGCGTTTTCTCAACTCTTGGAATCACAGTGTAACTGACTGGCTCAGAAGAGCCCACTGATTCAGCCCTTAACCCCAGTGTGCAGAAGTTGTCAAAACGTGTTTTTCAGCACAAATAAACACGTTTTGGCAACTTTGGTCAACAACATGTAAGTTATAGGGCAGGAACAGAACACTTTTCAAAACGTGTTTTTCAGCCCGAAATAAACGCGTTTTCTCAACCCTTGGAATCACAGTGTAACTGACTGGCTCAGAAGAGCCCACTGAGTCAGCCCTTAACCCCAGTGTGCAGAAGTTGTCAAAACGTGTTTTTCAGCACAAATAAACACGTTTTGGCAACTTTGGTCAACAACATGTAAGTTATAGGGCAGGAACAGAACACTTTTCAAAACGTGTTTTTCAGCCCGAAATAAACGCGTTTTCTCAACTCTTGGAATCACAGTGTAACTGACTGGTTCAGAAGAGCCCACTGAGTCAGCCCTTAACCCCAGTGTGCAGAAGTTGTCAAAACGTGTTTTTCAGCACAAATAAACACGTTTTGGCAACTTTGGTCAACAACATGTAAGTTATAGGGCAGGAACAGAACACTTTTCAAAACGTGTTTTTCAGCCCGAAATAAACGCGTTTTCTCAACCCTTGGAATCACAGTGTAACTGACTGGCTCAGAAGAGCCCACTGAGTCAGCCCTTAACCCCAATGTGCAGAAGTTGTCAAAACGTGTTTTTCAGCACAAATAAACACGTTTTGGCAACTTTGGTCAACAACATGTAAGTTATAGGGCAGGAACAGAACACTTTTCAAAACGTGTTTTTCAGCCCGAAATAAACGCGTTTTCTCAACCCTTGGAATCACAGTGTAACTGACTGGCTCAGAAGAGCCCAATGAGTCAGCCCTTAACCCCAGTGTGCAGAAGTTGTCAAAACGTGTTTTTCAGCACAAATAAACACGTTTTGGCAACTTTGGTCAACAACATGTAAGTTATAGGGCAGGAACAGAACACTTTTCAAAACGTGTTTTTCAGCCCGAAATAAACGCGTTTTCTCAACTCTTGGAATCACAGTGTAACTGACTGGCTCAGAAGAGCCCACTGATTCAGCCCTTAACCCCAGTGTGCAGAAGTTGTCAAAACGTGTTTTTCAGCACAAATAAACACGTTTTGGCAACTTTGGTCACCAACATGTAAGTTATAGGGCAGGAACAGAACACTTTTCAAAACGTGTTTTTCAGCCCGAAATAAACGCGTTTTCTCTTCTCCTGGAATCACAGTGTAACTGACTGGCTCAGAAGAGCCCACTGAGTCAGCCCTTAACCCCAGTGTGCAGAAGTTGTCAAAACGTGTTTTTCAGCACAAATAAACACGTTTTGGCAACTTTGGTCAACAACATGTAAGTTATAGGGCAGGAACAGAACACTTTTCAAAACGTGTTTTTCAGCCCGAAATAAACGCGTTTTCTCAACTCTTGGAATCACAGTGTAACTGACTGGCTCAGAAGAGCCCACTGAGTCAGCCCTTAACCCCAGTGTGCAGAAGTTGTCAAAACGTGTTTTTCAGCACAAATAAACACGTTTTGGCAACTTTGGTCAACAACATGTAAGTTATAGGGCAGGAACAGAACACTTTTCAAAACGTGTTTTTCAGCCCGAAATAAACGCGTTTTCTCAACTCTTGGAATCACAGTGTAACTGACTGGCTCAGAAGAGCCCACTGATTCAGCCCTTAACCCCAGTGTGCAGAAGTTGTCAAAACGTGTTTTTCAGCACAAATAAACACGTTTTGGCAACTTTGGTCAACAACATGTAAGTTATAGGGCAGGAACAGAACACTTTTCAAAACGTGTTTTTCAGCCCGAAATAAACGGGTTTTCTCAACTCCTGGAATCACAGTGTAACTGACTGGCTCAGAAGAGCCCACTGAGTCAGCCCTTAACCCCAGTGTGCAGAAGTTGTCAAAACGTGTTTTTCAGCACAAATAAACACGTTTTGGCAACTTTGGTCAACAACATGTAAGTTATAGGGCAGGAACAGAACACTTTTCAAAACGTGTTTTTCAGCCCGAAATAAACGCGTTTTCTCAACCCTTGGAATCACAGTGTAACTGACTGGCTCAGAAGAGCCCACTGAGTCAGCCCTTAACCCCAGTGTGCAGAAGTTGTCAAAACGTGTTTTTCAGCACAAATAAACACGTTTTGGCAACTTTGGTCACCAACATGTAAGTTATAGGGCAGGAACAGAACACTTTTCAAAACGTGTTTTTCAGCCCGAAATAAACGCGTTTTCTCAACCCTTGGAATCACAGTGTAACTGACTGGCTCAGAAGAGCCCACTGAGTCAGCCCTTAACCCCAGTGTGCAAAAGTTGTCAAAACGTGTTTTTAAGCACAAATAAACACGTCTTGGCAACTTTGGTCACCAACATGTAAGTTATAGGGCAGGAACAGAACACTTTTCAAAACGTGTTTTTCAGCCCGAAATAAACGCGTTTTCTCAACTCCTGGAATCACAGTGTAACTGACTGGCTCAGAAGAGCCCACTGAGTCAGCCCTTAACCCCAGTGTGCAGAAGTTGTCAAAACGTGTTTTTCAGCACAAATAAACACGTTTTGGCAACTTTGGTCACCAACATGTAAGTTATAGGGCAGGAACAGAACACTTTTCAAAACGTGTTTTTCAGCCCGAAATAAACGCGTTTTCTCAACTCCTGGAATCACAGTGTAACTGACTGGCTCAGAAGAGCCCACTGAGTCAGCCCTTAACCCCAGTGTGCAGAAGTTGTCAAAACGTGTTTTTCAGCACAAATAAACACGTTTTGGCAACTTTGGTCAACAACATGTAAGTTATAGGGCAGGAACAGAACACTTTTCAAAACGTGTTTTTCAGCCCGAAATAAACGCGTTTTCTCAACTCTTGGAATCACAGTGTAACTGACTGGCTCAGAAGAGCCCACTGAGTCAGCCCTTAACCCCAGTGTGCAGAAGTTGTCAAAACGTGTTTTTCAGCACAAATAAACACGTTTTGGCAACTTTGGTCAACAACATGTAAGTTATAGGGCAGGAACAGAACACTTTTCAAAACGTGTTTTTCAGCCCGAAATAAACGCGTTTTCTCAACCCTTGGAATCACAGTGTAACTGACTGGCTCAGAAGAGCCCACTGAGTCAGCCCTTAACCCCAGTGTGCAGAAGTTGTCAAAACGTGTTTTTCAGCACAAATAAACACGTTTTGGCAACTTTGGTCAACAACATGTAAGTTATAGGGCAGGAACAGAACACTTTTCAAAACGTGTTTTTCAGCCCGAAATAAACGCGTTTTCTCAACTCTTGGAATCACAGTGTAACTGACTGGTTCAGAAGAGCCCACTGAGTCAGCCCTTAACCCCAGTGTGCAGAAGTTGTCAAAACGTGTTTTTCAGCACAAATAAACACGTTTTGGCAACTTTGGTCAACAACATGTAAGTTATAGGGCAGGAACAGAACACTTTTCAAAACGTGTTTTTCAGCCCGAAATAAACGCGTTTTCTCAACTCCTGGAATCACAGTGTAACTGACTGGCTCAGAAGAGCCCACTGAGTCATCCCTTAACCCCAGTGTGCAGAAGTTGTCAAAACGTGTTTTTCAGCACAAATAAACACGTTTTGGCAACTTTGGTCAACAACATGTAAGTTATAGGGCAGGAACAGAACACTTTTCAAAACGTGTTTTTCAGCCCGAAATAAACGCGTTTTCTCAACTCCTGGAATCACAGTGTAACTGACTGGCTCAGAAGAGCCCACTGAGTCATCCCTTAACCCCAGTGTGCAGAAGTTGTCAAAACGTGTTTTTCAGCACAAAGAAACACGTTTTGGCAACTTTGGTCACCAACATGTAAGTTATAGGGCAGGAACAGAACACTTTTCAAAACGTGTTTTTCAGCCCGAAATAAACGCGTTTTCTCAACCCTTTGAATCACAGTGTAACTGACTGGCTCAGAAGAGCCCACTGAGTCAGCCCTTAACCCCAGTGTGCAGAAGTTGTCAAAACGTGTTTTTAAGCACAAATAAACACGTTTTGGCAACTTTGGTCACCAACATGTAAGTTATAGGGCAGGAACAGAACACTTTTCAAAACGTGTTTTTCAGCCCGAAATAAACGCGTTTTCTCAACCCTTGGAATCACAGTGTAACTGACTGGCTCAGAAGAGCCCACTGATTCAGCCCTTAACCCCAGTGTGCAGAAGTTGTCAAAACGTGTTTTTCAGCACAAATAAACACGTTTTGGCAACTTTGGTCAACAACATGTAAGTTATAGGGCAGGAACAGAACACTTTTCAAAACGTGTTTTTCAGCCCGAAATAAACGCGTTTTCTCAACCCTTGGAATCACAGTGTAACTGACTGGCTCAGAAGAGCCCACTGAGTCAGCCCTTAACCCCAGTGTGCAGAAGTTGTCAAAACGTGTTTTTCAGCACAAATAAACACGTTTTGGCAACTTTGGTCAACAACATGTAAGTTATAGGGCAGGAACAGAACACTTTTCAAAACGTGTTTTTCAGCCCGAAATAAACGCGTTTTCTCAACTCTTGGAATCACAGTGTAACTGACTGGTTCAGAAGAGCCCACTGAGTCAGCCCTTAACCCCAGTGTGCAGAAGTTGTCAAAACGTGTTTTTCAGCACAAATAAACACGTTTTGGCAACTTTGGTCAACAACATGTAAGTTATAGGGCAGGAACAGAACACTTTTCAAAACGTGTTTTTCAGCCCGAAATAAACGCGTTTTCTCAACTCCTGGAATCACAGTGTAACTGACTGGCTCAGAAGAGCCCACTGAGTCAGCCCTTAACCCCAGTGTGCAGAAGTTGTCAAAACGTGTTTTTCAGCCCAAATAAACACGTTTTGGCAACTTTGGTCAACAACATGTAAGTTATAGGGCAGGAACAGAACACTTTTCAAAACGTGTTTTTCAGCCCGAAATAAACGCGTTTTCTCAACTCTTGGAATCACAGTGTAACTGACTGGTTCAGAAGAGCCCACTGAGTCAGCCCTTAACCCCAGTGTGCAGAAGTTGTCAAAACGTGTTTTTCAGCACAAATAAACACGTTTTGGCAACTTTGGTCAACAACATGTAAGTTATAGGGCAGGAACAGAACACTTTTCAAAACGTGTTTTTCAGCCCGAAATAAACGCGTTTTCTCAACTCCTGGAATCACAGTGTAACTGACTGGCTCAGAAGAGCCCACTGAGTCAGCCCTTAACCCCAGTGTGCAGAAGTTGTCAAAACGTGTTTTTCAGCACAAATAAACACGTTTTGGCAACTTTGGTCAACAACATGTAAGTTATAGGGCAGGAACAGAACACTTTTCAAAACGTGTTTTTCAGCCCGAAATAAACGCGTTTTCTCAACCCTTGGAATCACAGTGTAACTGACTGGCTCAGAAGAGCCCACTGAGTCAGCCCTTAACCCCAGTGTGCAGAAGTTGTCAAAACGTGTTTTTCAGCACAAATAAACACGTTTTGGCAACTTTGGTCACCAACATGTAAGTTATAGGGCAGGAACAGAACACTTTTCAAAACGTGTTTTTCAGCCCGAAATAAACGCGTTTTCTCAACTCCTGGAATCACAGTGTAACTGACTGGCTCAGAAGAGCCCACTGAGTCAGCCCTTAACCCCAGTGTGCAGAAGTTGTCAAAACGTGTTTTTCAGCACAAATAAACACGTTTTGGCAACTTTGGTCAACAACATGTAAGTTATAGGGCAGGAACAGAACACTTTTCAAAACGTGTTTTTCAGCCCGAAATAAACGCGTTTTCTCAACTCTTGGAATCACAGTGTAACTGACTGGCTCAGAAGAGCCCACTGAGTCAGCCCTTAACCCCAGTGTGCAGAAGTTGTCAAAACGTGTTTTTCAGCACAAATAAACACGTTTTGGCAACTTTGGTCAACAACATGTAAGTTATAGGGCAGGAACAGAACACTTTTCAAAACGTGTTTTTCAGCCCGAAATAAACGCGTTTTCTCAACCCTTGGAATCACAGTGTAACTGACTGGCTCAGAAGAGCCCACTGAGTCAGCCCTTAACCCCAGTGTGCAGAAGTTGTCAAAACGTGTTTTTCAGCACAAATAAACACGTTTTGGCAACTTTGGTCAACAACATGTAAGTTATAGGGCAGGAACAGAACACTTTTCAAAACGTGTTTTTCAGCCCGAAATAAACGCGTTTTCTCAACTCTTGGAATCACAGTGTAACTGACTGGTTCAGAAGAGCCCACTGAGTCAGCCCTTAACCCCAGTGTGCAGAAGTTGTCAAAACGTGTTTTTCAGCACAAATAAACACGTTTTGGCAACTTTGGTCAACAACATGTAAGTTATAGGGCAGGAACAGAACACTTTTCAAAACGTGTTTTTCAGCCCGAAATAAACGCGTTTTCTCAACTCCTGGAATCACAGTGTAACTGACTGGCTCAGAAGAGCCCACTGAGTCATCCCTTAACCCCAGTGTGCAGAAGTTGTCAAAACGTGTTTTTCAGCACAAATAAACACGTTTTGGCAACTTTGGTCAACAACATGTAAGTTATAGGGCAGGAACAGAACACTTTTCAAAACGTGTTTTTCAGCCCGAAATAAACGCGTTTTCTCAACTCCTGGAATCACAGTGTAACTGACTGGCTCAGAAGAGCCCACTGAGTCATCCCTTAACCCCAGTGTGCAGAAGTTGTCAAAACGTGTTTTTCAGCACAAAGAAACACGTTTTGGCAACTTTGGTCACCAACATGTAAGTTATAGGGCAGGAACAGAACACTTTTCAAAACGTGTTTTTCAGCCCGAAATAAACGCGTTTTCTCAACCCTTTGAATCACAGTGTAACTGACTGGCTCAGAAGAGCCCACTGAGTCAGCCCTTAACCCCAGTGTGCAGAAGTTGTCAAAACGTGTTTTTAAGCACAAATAAACACGTTTTGGCTACTTTGGTCACTACCATGTAAGTTATAGGGCAGGAACAGAACACTTTTCAAAACGTGTTTTTCAGCCCGAAATAAACGCGTTTTCTCAACCCTTGGAATCACAGTGTAACTGACTGGCTCAGAAGAGCCCACTGATTCAGCCCTTAACCCCAGTGTGCAGAAGTTGTCAAAACGTGTTTTTCAGCACAAATAAACACGTTTTGGCAACTTTGGTCAACAACATGTAAGTTATAGGGCAGGAACAGAACACTTTTCAAAACTTGTTTTTCAGCCCGAAATAAACGCGTTTTCTCAACCCTTGGAATCACAGTGTAACTGACTGGCTCAGAAGAGCCCACTGAGTCAGCCCTTAACCCCAGTGTGCAGAAGTTGTCAAAACGTGTTTTTCAGCACAAATAAACACGTTTTGGCAACTTTGGTCAACAACATGTAAGTTATAGGGCAGGAACAGAACACTTTTCAAAACGTGTTTTTCAGCCCGAAATAAACGCGTTTTCTCAACTCTTGGAATCACAGTGTAACTGACTGGTTCAGAAGAGCCCACTGAGTCAGCCCTTAACCCCAGTGTGCAGAAGTTGTCAAAACGTGTTTTTCAGCACAAATAAACACGTTTTGGCAACTTTGGTCAACAACATGTAAGTTATAGGGCAGGAACAGAACACTTTTCAAAACGTGTTTTTCAGCCCGAAATAAACGCGTTTTCTCAACTCCTGGAATCACAGTGTAACTGACTGGCTCAGAAGAGCCCACTGAGTCAGCCCTTAACCCCAGTGTGCAGAAGTTGTCAAAACGTGTTTTTCAGCACAAATAAACACGTTTTGGCAACTTTGGTCAACAACATGTAAGTTATAGGGCAGGAACAGAACACTTTTCAAAACGTGTTTTTCAGCCCGAAATAAACGCGTTTTCTCAACTCTTGGAATCACAGTGTAACTGACTGGCTCAGAAGAGCCCACTGAGTCAGCCCTTAACCCCAGTGTGCAGAAGTTGTCAAAACGTGTTTTTAAGCACAAATAAACACGTTTTGGCAACTTTGGTCACCAACATGTAAGTTATAGGGCAGGAACAGAACACTTTTCAAAACGTGTTTTTCAGCCCGAAATAAACGCGTTTTCTCAACCCTTGGAATCACAGTGTAACTGACTGGCTCAGAAGAGCCCACTGATTCAGCCCTTAACCCCAGTGTGCAGAAGTTGTCAAAACGTGTTTTTCAGCACAAATAAACACGTTTTGGCAACTTTGGTCACCAACATGTAAGTTATAGGGCAGGAACAGAACACTTTTCAAAACGTGTTTTTCAGCCCGAAATAAACGCGTTTTCTCAACTCCTGGAATCACAGTGTAACTGACTGGCTCAGAAGAGCCCACTGAGTCAGCCCTTAACCCCAGTGTGCAGAAGTTGTCAAAACGTGTTTTTCAGCACAAATAAACACGTTTTGGCAACTTTGGTCACCAACATGTAAGTTATAGGGCAGGAACAGAACACTTTTCAAAACGTGTTTTTCAGCCCGAAATAAACGCGTTTTCTCAACTCCTGGAATCACAGTGTAACTGACTGGCTCAGAAGAGCCCACTGAGTCAGCCCTTAACCCCAGTGTGCAGAAGTTGTCAAAACGTGTTTTTCAGCACAAATAAACACGTTTTGGCAACTTTGGTCAACAACATGTAAGTTATAGGGCAGGAACAGAACACTTTTCAAAACGTGTTTTTCAGCCCGAAATAAACGCGTTTTCTCAACCCTTGGAATCACAGTGTAACTGACTGGCTCAGAAGAGCCCAATGAGTCAGCCCTTAACCCCAGTGTGCAGAAGTTGTCAAAACGTGTTTTTCAGCACAAATAAACACGTTTTGGCAACTTTGGTCAACAACATGTAAGTTATAGGGCAGGAACAGAACACTTTTCAAAACGTGTTTTTCAGCCCGAAATAAACGCGTTTTCTCAACCCTTGGAATCACAGTGTAACTGACTGGCTCAGAAGAGCCCACTGAGTCAGCCCTTAACCCCAGTGTGCAGAAGTTGTCAAAACGTGTTTTTCAGCACAAATAAACACGTTTTGGCAACTTTGGTCACCAACATGTAAGTTATAGGGCAGGAACAGAACACTTTTCAAAACGTGTTTTTCAGCCCGAAATAAACGCGTTTTCTCAACCCTTGGAATCACAGTGTAACTGACTGGCTCAGAAGAGCCCACTGAGTCAGCCCTTAACCCCAGTGTGCAAAAGTTGTCAAAACGTGTTTTTAAGCACAAATAAACACGTCTTGGCAACTTTGGTCACCAACATGTAAGTTATAGGGCAGGAACAGAACACTTTTCAAAACGTGTTTTTCAGCCCGAAATAAACGCGTTTTCTCAACTCCTGGAATCACAGTGTAACTGACTGGCTCAGAAGAGCCCACTGAGTCAGCCCTTAACCCCAGTGTGCAGAAGTTGTCAAAACGTGTTTTTCAGCACAAATAAACACGTTTTGGCAACTTTGGTCACCAACATGTAAGTTATAGGGCAGGAACAGAACACTTTTCAAAACGTGTTTTTCAGCCCGAAATAAACGCGTTTTCTCAACTCCTGGAATCACAGTGTAACTGACTGGCTCAGAAGAGCCCACTGAGTCAGCCCTTAACCCCAGTGTGCAGAAGTTGTCAAAACGTGTTTTTCAGCACAAATAAACACGTTTTGGCAACTTTGGTCAACAACATGTAAGTTATAGGGCAGGAACAGAACACTTTTCAAAACGTGTTTTTCAGCCCGAAATAAACGCGTTTTCTCAACTCTTGGAATCACAGTGTAACTGACTGGCTCAGAAGAGCCCACTGAGTCAGCCCTTAACCCCAGTGTGCAGAAGTTGTCAAAACGTGTTTTTCAGCACAAATAAACACGTTTTGGCAACTTTGGTCAACAACATGTAAGTTATAGGGCAGGAACAGAACACTTTTCAAAACGTGTTTTTCAGCCCGAAATAAACGCGTTTTCTCAACCCTTGGAATCACAGTGTAACTGACTGGCTCAGAAGAGCCCACTGAGTCAGCCCTTAACCCCAGTGTGCAGAAGTTGTCAAAACGTGTTTTTCAGCACAAATAAACACGTTTTGGCAACTTTGGTCAACAACATGTAAGTTATAGGGCAGGAACAGAACACTTTTCAAAACGTGTTTTTCAGCCCGAAATAAACGCGTTTTCTCAACTCTTGGAATCACAGTGTAACTGACTGGTTCAGAAGAGCCCACTGAGTCAGCCCTTAACCCCAGTGTGCAGAAGTTGTCAAAACGTGTTTTTCAGCACAAATAAACACGTTTTGGCAACTTTGGTCAACAACATGTAAGTTATAGGGCAGGAACAGAACACTTTTCAAAACGTGTTTTTCAGCCCGAAATAAACGCGTTTTCTCAACTCCTGGAATCACAGTGTAACTGACTGGCTCAGAAGAGCCCACTGAGTCATCCCTTAACCCCAGTGTGCAGAAGTTGTCAAAACGTGTTTTTCAGCACAAATAAACACGTTTTGGCAACTTTGGTCAACAACATGTAAGTTATAGGGCAGGAACAGAACACTTTTCAAAACGTGTTTTTCAGCCCGAAATAAACGCGTTTTCTCAACTCCTGGAATCACAGTGTAACTGACTGGCTCAGAAGAGCCCACTGAGTCATCCCTTAACCCCAGTGTGCAGAAGTTGTCAAAACGTGTTTTTCAGCACAAAGAAACACGTTTTGGCAACTTTGGTCACCAACATGTAAGTTATAGGGCAGGAACAGAACACTTTTCAAAACGTGTTTTTCAGCCCGAAATAAACGCGTTTTCTCAACCCTTTGAATCACAGTGTAACTGACTGGCTCAGAAGAGCCCACTGAGTCAGCCCTTAACCCCAGTGTGCAGAAGTTGTCAAAACGTGTTTTTAAGCACAAATAAACACGTTTTGGCAACTTTGGTCACCAACATGTAAGTTATAGGGCAGGAACAGAACACTTTTCAAAACGTGTTTTTCAGCCCGAAATAAACGCGTTTTCTCAACCCTTGGAATCACAGTGTAACTGACTGGCTCAGAAGAGCCCACTGATTCAGCCCTTAACCCCAGTGTGCAGAAGTTGTCAAAACGTGTTTTTCAGCACAAATAAACACGTTTTGGCAACTTTGGTCAACAACATGTAAGTTATAGGGCAGGAACAGAACACTTTTCAAAACGTGTTTTTCAGCCCGAAATAAACGCGTTTTCTCAACCCTTGGAATCACAGTGTAACTGACTGGCTCAGAAGAGCCCACTGAGTCAGCCCTTAACCCCAGTGTGCAGAAGTTGTCAAAACGTGTTTTTCAGCACAAATAAACACGTTTTGGCAACTTTGGTCAACAACATGTAAGTTATAGGGCAGGAACAGAACACTTTTCAAAACGTGTTTTTCAGCCCGAAATAAACGCGTTTTCTCAACTCTTGGAATCACAGTGTAACTGACTGGTTCAGAAGAGCCCACTGAGTCAGCCCTTAACCCCAGTGTGCAGAAGTTGTCAAAACGTGTTTTTCAGCACAAATAAACACGTTTTGGCAACTTTGGTCAACAACATGTAAGTTATAGGGCAGGAACAGAACACTTTTCAAAACGTGTTTTTCAGCCCGAAATAAACGCGTTTTCTCAACTCCTGGAATCACAGTGTAACTGACTGGCTCAGAAGAGCCCACTGAGTCAGCCCTTAACCCCAGTGTGCAGAAGTTGTCAAAACGTGTTTTTCAGCCCAAATAAACACGTTTTGGCAACTTTGGTCAACAACATGTAAGTTATAGGGCAGGAACAGAACACTTTTCAAAACGTGTTTTTCAGCCCGAAATAAACGCGTTTTCTCAACTCTTGGAATCACAGTGTAACTGACTGGTTCAGAAGAGCCCACTGAGTCAGCCCTTAACCCCAGTGTGCAGAAGTTGTCAAAACGTGTTTTTCAGCACAAATAAACACGTTTTGGCAACTTTGGTCAACAACATGTAAGTTATAGGGCAGGAACAGAACACTTTTCAAAACGTGTTTTTCAGCCCGAAATAAACGCGTTTTCTCAACTCCTGGAATCACAGTGTAACTGACTGGCTCAGAAGAGCCCACTGAGTCAGCCCTTAACCCCAGTGTGCAGAAGTTGTCAAAACGTGTTTTTCAGCACAAATAAACACGTTTTGGCAACTTTGGTCAACAACATGTAAGTTATAGGGCAGGAACAGAACACTTTTCAAAACGTGTTTTTCAGCCCGAAATAAACGCGTTTTCTCAACCCTTGGAATCACAGTGTAACTGACTGGCTCAGAAGAGCCCACTGAGTCAGCCCTTAACCCCAGTGTGCAGAAGTTGTCAAAACGTGTTTTTCAGCACAAATAAACACGTTTTGGCAACTTTGGTCACCAACATGTAAGTTATAGGGCAGGAACAGAACACTTTTCAAAACGTGTTTTTCAGCCCGAAATAAACGCGTTTTCTCAACTCCTGGAATCACAGTGTAACTGACTGGCTCAGAAGAGCCCACTGAGTCAGCCCTTAACCCCAGTGTGCAGAAGTTGTCAAAACGTGTTTTTCAGCACAAATAAACACGTTTTGGCAACTTTGGTCAACAACATGTAAGTTATAGGGCAGGAACAGAACACTTTTCAAAACGTGTTTTTCAGCCCGAAATAAACGCGTTTTCTCAACTCTTGGAATCACAGTGTAACTGACTGGCTCAGAAGAGCCCACTGAGTCAGCCCTTAACCCCAGTGTGCAGAAGTTGTCAAAACGTGTTTTTCAGCACAAATAAACACGTTTTGGCAACTTTGGTCAACAACATGTAAGTTATAGGGCAGGAACAGAACACTTTTCAAAACGTGTTTTTCAGCCCGAAATAAACGCGTTTTCTCAACCCTTGGAATCACAGTGTAACTGACTGGCTCAGAAGAGCCCACTGAGTCAGCCCTTAACCCCAGTGTGCAGAAGTTGTCAAAACGTGTTTTTCAGCACAAATAAACACGTTTTGGCAACTTTGGTCAACAACATGTAAGTTATAGGGCAGGAACAGAACACTTTTCAAAACGTGTTTTTCAGCCCGAAATAAACGCGTTTTCTCAACTCTTGGAATCACAGTGTAACTGACTGGTTCAGAAGAGCCCACTGAGTCAGCCCTTAACCCCAGTGTGCAGAAGTTGTCAAAACGTGTTTTTCAGCACAAATAAACACGTTTTGGCAACTTTGGTCAACAACATGTAAGTTATAGGGCAGGAACAGAACACTTTTCAAAACGTGTTTTTCAGCCCGAAATAAACGCGTTTTCTCAACTCCTGGAATCACAGTGTAACTGACTGGCTCAGAAGAGCCCACTGAGTCATCCCTTAACCCCAGTGTGCAGAAGTTGTCAAAACGTGTTTTTCAGCACAAATAAACACGTTTTGGCAACTTTGGTCAACAACATGTAAGTTATAGGGCAGGAACAGAACACTTTTCAAAACGTGTTTTTCAGCCCGAAATAAACGCGTTTTCTCAACTCCTGGAATCACAGTGTAACTGACTGGCTCAGAAGAGCCCACTGAGTCATCCCTTAACCCCAGTGTGCAGAAGTTGTCAAAACGTGTTTTTCAGCACAAAGAAACACGTTTTGGCAACTTTGGTCACCAACATGTAAGTTATAGGGCAGGAACAGAACACTTTTCAAAACGTGTTTTTCAGCCCGAAATAAACGCGTTTTCTCAACCCTTTGAATCACAGTGTAACTGACTGGCTCAGAAGAGCCCACTGAGTCAGCCCTTAACCCCAGTGTGCAGAAGTTGTCAAAACGTGTTTTTAAGCACAAATAAACACGTTTTGGCTACTTTGGTCACTACCATGTAAGTTATAGGGCAGGAACAGAACACTTTTCAAAACGTGTTTTTCAGCCCGAAATAAACGCGTTTTCTCAACCCTTGGAATCACAGTGTAACTGACTGGCTCAGAAGAGCCCACTGATTCAGCCCTTAACCCCAGTGTGCAGAAGTTGTCAAAACGTGTTTTTCAGCACAAATAAACACGTTTTGGCAACTTTGGTCAACAACATGTAAGTTATAGGGCAGGAACAGAACACTTTTCAAAACTTGTTTTTCAGCCCGAAATAAACGCGTTTTCTCAACCCTTGGAATCACAGTGTAACTGACTGGCTCAGAAGAGCCCACTGAGTCAGCCCTTAACCCCAGTGTGCAGAAGTTGTCAAAACGTGTTTTTCAGCACAAATAAACACGTTTTGGCAACTTTGGTCAACAACATGTAAGTTATAGGGCAGGAACAGAACACTTTTCAAAACGTGTTTTTCAGCCCGAAATAAACGCGTTTTCTCAACTCTTGGAATCACAGTGTAACTGACTGGTTCAGAAGAGCCCACTGAGTCAGCCCTTAACCCCAGTGTGCAGAAGTTGTCAAAACGTGTTTTTCAGCACAAATAAACACGTTTTGGCAACTTTGGTCAACAACATGTAAGTTATAGGGCAGGAACAGAACACTTTTCAAAACGTGTTTTTCAGCCCGAAATAAACGCGTTTTCTCAACTCCTGGAATCACAGTGTAACTGACTGGCTCAGAAGAGCCCACTGAGTCAGCCCTTAACCCCAGTGTGCAGAAGTTGTCAAAACGTGTTTTTCAGCACAAATAAACACGTTTTGGCAACTTTGGTCAACAACATGTAAGTTATAGGGCAGGAACAGAACACTTTTCAAAACGTGTTTTTCAGCCCGAAATAAACGCGTTTTCTCAACTCTTGGAATCACAGTGTAACTGACTGGCTCAGAAGAGCCCACTGAGTCAGCCCTTAACCCCAGTGTGCAGAAGTTGTCAAAACGTGTTTTTAAGCACAAATAAACACGTTTTGGCAACTTTGGTCACCAACATGTAAGTTATAGGGCAGGAACAGAACACTTTTCAAAACGTGTTTTTCAGCCCGAAATAAACGCGTTTTCTCAACCCTTGGAATCACAGTGTAACTGACTGGCTCAGAAGAGCCCACTGATTCAGCCCTTAACCCCAGTGTGCAGAAGTTGTCAAAACGTGTTTTTCAGCACAAATAAACACGTTTTGGCAACTTTGGTCACCAACATGTAAGTTATAGGGCAGGAACAGAACACTTTTCAAAACGTGTTTTTCAGCCCGAAATAAACGCGTTTTCTCAACTCCTGGAATCACAGTGTAACTGACTGGCTCAGAAGAGCCCACTGAGTCAGCCCTTAACCCCAGTGTGCAGAAGTTGTCAAAACGTGTTTTTCAGCACAAATAAACACGTTTTGGCAACTTTGGTCAACAACATGTAAGTTATAGGGCAGGAACAGAACACTTTTCAAAACGTGTTTTTCAGCCCGAAATAAACGCGTTTTCTCAACCCTTGGAATCACAGTGTAACTGACTGGCTCAGAAGAGCCCACTGAGTCAGCCCTTAACCCCAGTGTGCAGAAGTTGTCAAAACGTGTTTTTCAGCACAAATAAACACGTTTTGGCAACTTTGGTCAACAACATGTAAGTTATAGGGCAGGAACAGAACACTTTTCAAAACGTGTTTTTCAGCCCGAAATAAACGCGTTTTCTCAACCCTTGGAATCACAGTGTAACTGACTGGCTCAGAAGAGCCCACTGAGTCAGCCCTTAACCCCAGTGTGCAGAAGTTGTCAAAACGTGTTTTTCAGCACAAATAAACACGTTTTGGCAACTTTGGTCAACAACATGTAAGTTATAGGGCAGGAACAGAACACTTTTCAAAACGTGTTTTTCAGCCCGAAATAAACGCGTTTTCTCAACCCTTGGAATCACAGTGTAACTGACTGGCTCAGAAGAGCCCACTGAGTCAGCCCTTAACCCCAGTGTGCAGAAGTTGTCAAAACGTGTTTTTCAGCACAAATAAACACGTTTTGGCAACTTTGGTCACCAACATGTAAGTTATAGGGCAGGAACAGAACACTTTTCAAAACGTGTTTTTCAGCCCGAAATAAACGCGTTTTCTCAACCCTTGGAATCACAGTGTAACTGACTGGCTCAGAAGAGCCCACTGAGTCAGCCCTTAACCCCAGTGTGCAGAAGTTGTCAAAACGTGTTTTTAAGCACAAATAAACACGTTTTGGCAACTTTGGTCACCAACATGTAAGTTATAGGGCAGGAACAGAACACTTTTCAAAACGTGTTTTTCAGCCCGAAATAAACGCGTTTTCTCAACTCCTGGAATCACAGTGTAACTGACTGGCTCAGAAGAGCCCACTGAGTCAGCCCTTAACCCCAGTGTGCAGAAGTTGTCAAAACGTGTTTTTCAGCACAAATAAACACGTTTTGGCAACTTTGGTCAACAACATGTAAGTTATAGGGCAGGAACAGAACACTTTTCAAAACGTGTTTTTCAGCCCGAAATAAACGCGTTTTCTCAACTCCTGGAATCACAGTGTAACTGACTGGCTCAGAAGAGCCCACTGAGTCAGCCCTTAACCCCAGTGTGCAGAAGTTGTCAAAACGTGTTTTTCAGCACAAATAAACACGTTTTGGCAACTTTGGTCAACAACATGTAAGTTATAGGGCAGGAACAGAACACTTTTCAAAACGTGTTTTTCAGCCCGAAATAAACGCGTTTTCTCAACCCTTGGAATCACAGTGTAACTGACTGGCTCAGAAGAGCCCACTGAGTCAGCCCTTAACCCCAGTGTGCAGAAGTTGTCAAAACGTGTTTTTCAGCACAAATAAACACGTTTTGGCAACTTTGGTCACCAACATGTAAGTTATAGGGCAGGAACAGAACACTTTTCAAAACGTGTTTTTCAGCCCGAAATAAACGCGTTTTCTCAACTCCTGGAATCACAGTGTAACTGACTGGCTCAGAAGAGCCCACTGAGTCAGCCCTTAACCCCAGTGTGCAGAAGTTGTCAAAACATGTTTTTCAGCACAAATAAACACGTTTTGGCAACTTTGGTCAACAACATGTAAGTTATAGGGCAGGAACAGAACACTTTTCAAAACGTGTTTTTCAGCCCGAAATAAACGCGTTTTCTCAACTCTTGGAATCACAGTGTAACTGACTGGCTCAGAAGAGCCCACTGAGTCAGCCCTTAACCCCAGTGTGCAGAAGTTGTCAAAACGTGTTTTTCAGCACAAATAAACACGTTTTGGCAACTTTGGTCAACAACATGTAAGTTATAGGGCAGGAACAGAACACTTTTCAAAACGTGTTTTTCAGCCCGAAATAAACGCGTTTTCTCAACCCTTGGAATCACAGTGTAACTGACTGGCTCAGAAGAGCCCACTGAGTCAGCCCTTAACCCCAGTGTGCAGAAGTTGTCAAAACGTGTTTTTCAGCACAAATAAACACGTTTTGGCAACTTTGGTCAACAACATGTAAGTTATAGGGCAGGAACAGAACACTTTTCAAAACGTGTTTTTCAGCCCGAAATAAACGCGTTTTCTCAACCCTTGGAATCACAGTGTAACTGACTGGCTCAGAAGAGCCCAATGAGTCAGCCCTTAACCCCAGTGTGCAGAAGTTGTCAAAACGTGTTTTTCAGCACAAATAAACACGTTTTGGCAACTTTGGTCAACAACATGTAAGTTATAGGGCAGGAACAGAACACTTTTCAAAACGTGTTTTTCAGCCTGAAATAAACGCGTTTTCTCAACTCCTGGAATCACAGTGTAACTGACTGGCTCAGAAGAGCCCACTGAGTCAGCCCTTAACCCCAGTGTGCAGAAGTTGTCAAAACGTGTTTTTCAGCACAAATAAACACGTTTTGGCAACTTTGGTCAACAACATGTAAGTTATAGGGCAGGAACAGAACACTTTTCAAAACGTGTTTTTCAGCCCGAAATAAACGCGTTTTCTCAACTCTTGGAATCACAGTGTAACTGACTGGCTCAGAAGAGCCCACTGAGTCAGCCCTTAACCCCAGTGTGCAGAAGTTGTCAAAACGTGTTTTTCAGCACAAATAAACACGTTTTGGCAACTTTGGTCACCAACATGTAAGTTATAGGGCAGGAACAGAACACTTTTCAAAACGTGTTTTTCAGCCCGAAATAAACGCGTTTTCTCAACCCTTGGAATCACAGTGTAACTGACTGGCTCAGAAGAGCCCACTGAGTCAGCCCTTAACCCCAGTGTGCAGAAGTTGTCAAAACGTGTTTTTCAGCACAAATAAACACGTTTTGGCAACTTTGGTCAACAACATGTAAGTTATAGGGCAGGAACAGAACACTTTTCAAAACGTGTTTTTCAGCCCGAAATAAACGCGTTTTCTCAACCCTTGGAATCACAGTGTAACTGACTGGCTCAGAAGAGCCCACTGAGTCAGCCCTTAACCCCAGTGTGCAGAAGTTGTCAAAACGTGTTTTTCAGCACAAATAAACACGTTTTGGCAACTTTGGTCACCAACATGTAAGTTATAGGGCAGGAACAGAACACTTTTCAAAACGTGTTTTTCAGCCCGAAATAAACGCGTTTTCTCAACCCTTGGAATCACAGTGTAACTGACTGGCTCAGAAGAGCCCACTGAGTCAGCCCTTAACCCCAGTGTGCAGAAGTTGTCAAAACGTGTTTTTAAGCACAAATAAACACGTTTTGGCAACTTTGGTCACCAACATGTAAGTTATAGGGCAGGAACAGAACACTTTTCAAAACGTGTTTTTCAGCCCGAAATAAACGCGTTTTCTCAACTCCTGGAATCACAGTGTAACTGACTGGCTCAGAAGAGCCCACTGAGTCAGCCCTTAACCCCAGTGTGCAGAAGTTGTCAAAACGTGTTTTTCAGCACAAATAAACACGTTTTGGCAACTTTGGTCAACAACATGTAAGTTATAGGGCAGGAACAGAACACTTTTCAAAACGTGTTTTTCAGCCCGAAATAAACGCGTTTTCTCAACTCCTGGAATCACAGTGTAACTGACTGGCTCAGAAGAGCCCACTGAGTCAGCCCTTAACCCCAGTGTGCAGAAGTTGTCAAAACGTGTTTTTCAGCACAAATAAACACGTTTTGGCAACTTTGGTCAACAACATGTAAGTTATAGGGCAGGAACAGAACACTTTTCAAAACGTGTTTTTCAGCCCGAAATAAACGCGTTTTCTCAACCCTTGGAATCACAGTGTAACTGACTGGCTCAGAAGAGCCCACTGAGTCAGCCCTTAACCCCAGTGTGCAGAAGTTGTCAAAACGTGTTTTTCAGCACAAATAAACACGTTTTGGCAACTTTGGTCACCAACATGTAAGTTATAGGGCAGGAACAGAACACTTTTCAAAACGTGTTTTTCAGCCCGAAATAAACGCGTTTTCTCAACTCCTGGAATCACAGTGTAACTGACTGGCTCAGAAGAGCCCACTGAGTCAGCCCTTAACCCCAGTGTGCAGAAGTTGTCAAAACGTGTTTTTCAGCACAAATAAACACGTTTTGGCAACTTTGGTCAACAACATGTAAGTTATAGGGCAGGAACAGAACACTTTTCAAAACGTGTTTTTCAGCCCGAAATAAACGCGTTTTCTCAACTCTTGGAATCACAGTGTAACTGACTGGCTCAGAAGAGCCCACTGAGTCAGCCCTTAACCCCAGTGTGCAGAAGTTGTCAAAACGTGTTTTTCAGCACAAATAAACACGTTTTGGCAACTTTGGTCAACAACATGTAAGTTATAGGGCAGGAACAGAACACTTTTCAAAACGTGTTTTTCAGCCCGAAATAAACGCGTTTTCTCAACCCTTGGAATCACAGTGTAACTGACTGGCTCAGAAGAGCCCACTGAGTCAGCCCTTAACCCCAGTGTGCAGAAGTTGTCAAAACGTGTTTTTCAGCACAAATAAACACGTTTTGGCAACTTTGGTCAACAACATGTAAGTTATAGGGCAGGAACAGAACACTTTTCAAAACGTGTTTTTCAGCCCGAAATAAACGCGTTTTCTCAACCCTTGGAATCACAGTGTAACTGACTGGCTCAGAAGAGCCCACTGAGTCAGCCCTTAACCCCAGTGTGCAGAAGTTGTCAAAACGTGTTTTTCAGCACAAATAAACACGTTTTGGCAACTTTGGTCACCAACATGTAAGTTATAGGGCAGGAACAGAACACTTTTCAAAACGTGTTTTTCAGCCCGAAATAAACGGGTTTTCTCAACTCCTGGAATCACAGTGTAACTGACTGGCTCAGAAGAGCCCACTGAGTCAGCCCTTAACCCCAGTGTGCAGAAGTTGTCAAAACGTGTTTTTCAGCACAAATAAACACGTTTTGGCAACTTTGGTCAACAACATGTAAGTTATAGGGCAGGAACAGAACACTTTTCAAAACGTGTTTTTCAGCCCGAAATAAACGCGTTTTCTCAACCCTTGGAATCACAGTGTAACTGACTGGCTCAGAAGAGCCCACTGAGTCAGCCCTTAACCCCAGTGTGCAGAAGTTGTCAAAACGTGTTTTTCAGCACAAATAAACACGTTTTGGCAACTTTGGTCACCAACATGTAAGTTATAGGGCAGGAACAGAACACTTTTCAAAACGTGTTTTTCAGCCCGAAATAAACGCGTTTTCTCAACCCTTGGAATCACAGTGTAACTGACTGGCTCAGAAGAGCCCACTGAGTCAGCCCTTAACCCCAGTGTGCAAAAGTTGTCAAAACGTGTTTTTAAGCACAAATAAACACGTCTTGGCAACTTTGGTCACCAACATGTAAGTTATAGGGCAGGAACAGAACACTTTTCAAAACGTGTTTTTCAGCCCGAAATAAACGCGTTTTCTCAACTCCTGGAATCACAGTGTAACTGACTGGCTCAGAAGAGCCCACTGAGTCAGCCCTTAACCCCAGTGTGCAGAAGTTGTCAAAACGTGTTTTTCAGCACAAATAAACACGTTTTGGCAACTTTGGTCACCAACATGTAAGTTATAGGGCAGGAACAGAACACTTTTCAAAACGTGTTTTTCAGCCCGAAATAAACGCGTTTTCTCAACTCCTGGAATCACAGTGTAACTGACTGGCTCAGAAGAGCCCACTGAGTCAGCCCTTAACCCCAGTGTGCAGAAGTTGTCAAAACGTGTTTTTCAGCACAAATAAACACGTTTTGGCAACTTTGGTCAACAACATGTAAGTTATAGGGCAGGAACAGAACACTTTTCAAAACGTGTTTTTCAGCCCGAAATAAACGCGTTTTCTCAACTCTTGGAATCACAGTGTAACTGACTGGCTCAGAAGAGCCCACTGAGTCAGCCCTTAACCCCAGTGTGCAGAAGTTGTCAAAACGTGTTTTTCAGCACAAATAAACACGTTTTGGCAACTTTGGTCAACAACATGTAAGTTATAGGGCAGGAACAGAACACTTTTCAAAACGTGTTTTTCAGCCCGAAATAAACGCGTTTTCTCAACCCTTGGAATCACAGTGTAACTGACTGGCTCAGAAGAGCCCACTGAGTCAGCCCTTAACCCCAGTGTGCAGAAGTTGTCAAAACGTGTTTTTCAGCACAAATAAACACGTTTTGGCAACTTTGGTCAACAACATGTAAGTTATAGGGCAGGAACAGAACACTTTTCAAAACGTGTTTTTCAGCCCGAAATAAACGCGTTTTCTCAACTCTTGGAATCACAGTGTAACTGACTGGTTCAGAAGAGCCCACTGAGTCAGCCCTTAACCCCAGTGTGCAGAAGTTGTCAAAACGTGTTTTTCAGCACAAATAAACACGTTTTGGCAACTTTGGTCAACAACATGTAAGTTATAGGGCAGGAACAGAACACTTTTCAAAACGTGTTTTTCAGCCCGAAATAAACGCGTTTTCTCAACTCCTGGAATCACAGTGTAACTGACTGGCTCAGAAGAGCCCACTGAGTCATCCCTTAACCCCAGTGTGCAGAAGTTGTCAAAACGTGTTTTTCAGCACAAATAAACACGTTTTGGCAACTTTGGTCAACAACATGTAAGTTATAGGGCAGGAACAGAACACTTTTCAAAACGTGTTTTTCAGCCCGAAATAAACGCGTTTTCTCAACTCCTGGAATCACAGTGTAACTGACTGGCTCAGAAGAGCCCACTGAGTCATCCCTTAACCCCAGTGTGCAGAAGTTGTCAAAACGTGTTTTTCAGCACAAAGAAACACGTTTTGGCAACTTTGGTCACCAACATGTAAGTTATAGGGCAGGAACAGAACACTTTTCAAAACGTGTTTTTCAGCCCGAAATAAACGCGTTTTCTCAACCCTTTGAATCACAGTGTAACTGACTGGCTCAGAAGAGCCCACTGAGTCAGCCCTTAACCCCAGTGTGCAGAAGTTGTCAAAACGTGTTTTTAAGCACAAATAAACACGTTTTGGCAACTTTGGTCACCAACATGTAAGTTATAGGGCAGGAACAGAACACTTTTCAAAACGTGTTTTTCAGCCCGAAATAAACGCGTTTTCTCAACCCTTGGAATCACAGTGTAACTGACTGGCTCAGAAGAGCCCACTGATTCAGCCCTTAACCCCAGTGTGCAGAAGTTGTCAAAACGTGTTTTTCAGCACAAATAAACACGTTTTGGCAACTTTGGTCAACAACATGTAAGTTATAGGGCAGGAACAGAACACTTTTCAAAACGTGTTTTTCAGCCCGAAATAAACGCGTTTTCTCAACCCTTGGAATCACAGTGTAACTGACTGGCTCAGAAGAGCCCACTGAGTCAGCCCTTAACCCCAGTGTGCAGAAGTTGTCAAAACGTGTTTTTCAGCACAAATAAACACGTTTTGGCAACTTTGGTCAACAACATGTAAGTTATAGGGCAGGAACAGAACACTTTTCAAAACGTGTTTTTCAGCCCGAAATAAACGCGTTTTCTCAACTCTTGGAATCACAGTGTAACTGACTGGTTCAGAAGAGCCCACTGAGTCAGCCCTTAACCCCAGTGTGCAGAAGTTGTCAAAACGTGTTTTTCAGCACAAATAAACACGTTTTGGCAACTTTGGTCAACAACATGTAAGTTATAGGGCAGGAACAGAACACTTTTCAAAACGTGTTTTTCAGCCCGAAATAAACGCGTTTTCTCAACTCCTGGAATCACAGTGTAACTGACTGGCTCAGAAGAGCCCACTGAGTCATCCCTTAACCCCAGTGTGCAGAAGTTGTCAAAACGTGTTTTTCAGCACAAATAAACACGTTTTGGCAACTTTGGTCAACAACATGTAAGTTATAGGGCAGGAACAGAACACTTTTCAAAACGTGTTTTTCAGCCCGAAATAAACGCGTTTTCTCAACTCCTGGAATCACAGTGTAACTGACTGGCTCAGAAGAGCCCACTGAGTCATCCCTTAACCCCAGTGTGCAGAAGTTGTCAAAACGTGTTTTTCAGCACAAAGAAACACGTTTTGGCAACTTTGGTCACCAACATGTAAGTTATAGGGCAGGAACAGAACACTTTTCAAAACGTGTTTTTCAGCCCGAAATAAACGCGTTTTCTCAACCCTTTGAATCACAGTGTAACTGACTGGCTCAGAAGAGCCCACTGAGTCAGCCCTTAACCCCAGTGTGCAGAAGTTGTCAAAACGTGTTTTTAAGCACAAATAAACACGTTTTGGCAACTTTGGTCACCAACATGTAAGTTATAGGGCAGGAACAGAACACTTTTCAAAACGTGTTTTTCAGCCCGAAATAAACGCGTTTTCTCAACCCTTGGAATCACAGTGTAACTGACTGGCTCAGAAGAGCCCACTGATTCAGCCCTTAACCCCAGTGTGCAGAAGTTGTCAAAACGTGTTTTTCAGCACAAATAAACACGTTTTGGCAACTTTGGTCAACAACATGTAAGTTATAGGGCAGGAACAGAACACTTTTCAAAACGTGTTTTTCAGCCCGAAATAAACGCGTTTTCTCAACCCTTGGAATCACAGTGTAACTGACTGGCTCAGAAGAGCCCACTGAGTCAGCCCTTAACCCCAGTGTGCAGAAGTTGTCAAAACGTGTTTTTCAGCACAAATAAACACGTTTTGGCAACTTTGGTCAACAACATGTAAGTTATAGGGCAGGAACAGAACACTTTTCAAAACGTGTTTTTCAGCCCGAAATAAACGCGTTTTCTCAACTCTTGGAATCACAGTGTAACTGACTGGTTCAGAAGAGCCCACTGAGTCAGCCCTTAACCCCAGTGTGCAGAAGTTGTCAAAACGTGTTTTTCAGCACAAATAAACACGTTTTGGCAACTTTGGTCAACAACATGTAAGTTATAGGGCAGGAACAGAACACTTTTCAAAACGTGTTTTTCAGCCCGAAATAAACGCGTTTTCTCAACTCCTGGAATCACAGTGTAACTGACTGGCTCAGAAGAGCCCACTGAGTCAGCCCTTAACCCCAGTGTGCAGAAGTTGTCAAAACGTGTTTTTCAGCACAAATAAACACGTTTTGGCAACTTTGGTCAACAACATGTAAGTTATAGGGCAGGAACAGAACACTTTTCAAAACGTGTTTTTCAGCCCGAAATAAACGCGTTTTCTCAACTCCTGGAATCACAGTGTAACTGACTGGCTCAGAAGAGCCCACTGAGTCAGCCCTTAACCCCAGTGTGCAGAAGTTGTCAAAACGTGTTTTTCAGCACAAATAAACACGTTTTGGCAACTTTGGTCAACAACATGTAAGTTATAGGGCAGGAACAGAACACTTTTCAAAACGTGTTTTTCAGCCCGAAATAAACGCGTTTTCTCAACCCTTGGAATCACAGTGTAACTGACTGGCTCAGAAGAGCCAACTGAGTCAGCCCTTAACCCCAGTGTGCAGAAGTTGTCAAAACGTGTTTTTCAGCACAAATAAACACGTTTTGGCAACTTTGGTCACCAACATGTAAGTTATAGGGCAGGAACAGAACACTTTTCAAAACGTGTTTTTCAGCCCGAAATAAACGCGTTTTCTCAACTCCTGGAATCACAGTGTAACTGACTGGCTCAGAAGAGCCCACTGAGTCAGCCCTTAACCCCAGTGTGCAGAAGTTGTCAAAACATGTTTTTCAGCACAAATAAACACGTTTTGGCAACTTTGGTCAACAACATGTAAGTTATAGGGCAGGAACAGAACACTTTTCAAAACGTGTTTTTCAGCCCGAAATAAACGCGTTTTCTCAACTCTTGGAATCACAGTGTAACTGACTGGCTCAGAAGAGCCCACTGAGTCAGCCCTTAACCCCAGTGTGCAGAAGTTGTCAAAACGTGTTTTTCAGCACAAATAAACACGTTTTGGCAACTTTGGTCAACAACATGTAAGTTATAGGGCAGGAACAGAACACTTTTCAAAACGTGTTTTTCAGCCCGAAATAAACGCGTTTTCTCAACCCTTGGAATCACAGTGTAACTGACTGGCTCAGAAGAGCCCACTGAGTCAGCCCTTAACCCCAGTGTGCAGAAGTTGTCAAAACGTGTTTTTCAGCACAAATAAACACGTTTTGGCAACTTTGGTCAACAACATGTAAGTTATAGGGCAGGAACAGAACACTTTTCAAAACGTGTTTTTCAGCCCGAAATAAACGCGTTTTCTCAACCCTTGGAATCACAGTGTAACTGACTGGCTCAGAAGAGCCCAATGAGTCAGCCCTTAACCCCAGTGTGCAGAAGTTGTCAAAACGTGTTTTTCAGCACAAATAAACACGTTTTGGCAACTTTGGTCAACAACATGTAAGTTATAGGGCAGGAACAGAACACTTTTCAAAACGTGTTTTTCAGCCTGAAATAAACGCGTTTTCTCAACTCCTGGAATCACAGTGTAACTGACTGGCTCAGAAGAGCCCACTGAGTCAGCCCTTAACCCCAGTGTGCAGAAGTTGTCAAAACGTGTTTTTCAGCACAAATAAACACGTTTTGGCAACTTTGGTCAACAACATGTAAGTTATAGGGCAGGAACAGAACACTTTTCAAAACGTGTTTTTCAGCCCGAAATAAACGCGTTTTCTCAACTCTTGGAATCACAGTGTAACTGACTGGCTCAGAAGAGCCCACTGAGTCAGCCCTTAACCCCAGTGTGCAGAAGTTGTCAAAACGTGTTTTTCAGCACAAATAAACACGTTTTGGCAACTTTGGTCACCAACATGTAAGTTATAGGGCAGGAACAGAACACTTTTCAAAACGTGTTTTTCAGCCCGAAATAAACGCGTTTTCTCAACCCTTGGAATCACAGTGTAACTGACTGGCTCAGAAGAGCCCACTGAGTCAGCCCTTAACCCCAGTGTGCAGAAGTTGTCAAAACGTGTTTTTCAGCACAAATAAACACGTTTTGGCAACTTTGGTCAACAACATGTAAGTTATAGGGCAGGAACAGAACACTTTTCAAAACGTGTTTTTCAGCCCGAAATAAACGCGTTTTCTCAACCCTTGGAATCACAGTGTAACTGACTGGCTCAGAAGAGCCCACTGAGTCAGCCCTTAACCCCAGTGTGCAGAAGTTGTCAAAACGTGTTTTTCAGCACAAATAAACACGTTTTGGCAACTTTGGTCACCAACATGTAAGTTATAGGGCAGGAACAGAACACTTTTCAAAACGTGTTTTTCAGCCCGAAATAAACGCGTTTTCTCAACCCTTGGAATCACAGTGTAACTGACTGGCTCAGAAGAGCCCACTGAGTCAGCCCTTAACCCCAGTGTGCAGAAGTTGTCAAAACGTGTTTTTAAGCACAAATAAACACGTTTTGGCAACTTTGGTCACCAACATGTAAGTTATAGGGCAGGAACAGAACACTTTTCAAAACGTGTTTTTCAGCCCGAAATAAACGCGTTTTCTCAACTCCTGGAATCACAGTGTAACTGACTGGCTCAGAAGAGCCCACTGAGTCAGCCCTTAACCCCAGTGTGCAGAAGTTGTCAAAACGTGTTTTTCAGCACAAATAAACACGTTTTGGCAACTTTGGTCAACAACATGTAAGTTATAGGGCAGGAACAGAACACTTTTCAAAACGTGTTTTTCAGCCCGAAATAAACGCGTTTTCTCAACTCCTGGAATCACAGTGTAACTGACTGGCTCAGAAGAGCCCACTGAGTCAGCCCTTAACCCCAGTGTGCAGAAGTTGTCAAAACGTGTTTTTCAGCACAAATAAACACGTTTTGGCAACTTTGGTCAACAACATGTAAGTTATAGGGCAGGAACAGAACACTTTTCAAAACGTGTTTTTCAGCCCGAAATAAACGCGTTTTCTCAACCCTTGGAATCACAGTGTAACTGACTGGCTCAGAAGAGCCCACTGAGTCAGCCCTTAACCCCAGTGTGCAGAAGTTGTCAAAACGTGTTTTTCAGCACAAATAAACACGTTTTGGCAACTTTGGTCACCAACATGTAAGTTATAGGGCAGGAACAGAACACTTTTCAAAACGTGTTTTTCAGCCCGAAATAAACGCGTTTTCTCAACTCCTGGAATCACAGTGTAACTGACTGGCTCAGAAGAGCCCACTGAGTCAGCCCTTAACCCCAGTGTGCAGAAGTTGTCAAAACGTGTTTTTCAGCACAAATAAACACGTTTTGGCAACTTTGGTCAACAACATGTAAGTTATAGGGCAGGAACAGAACACTTTTCAAAACGTGTTTTTCAGCCCGAAATAAACGCGTTTTCTCAACTCTTGGAATCACAGTGTAACTGACTGGCTCAGAAGAGCCCACTGAGTCAGCCCTTAACCCCAGTGTGCAGAAGTTGTCAAAACGTGTTTTTCAGCACAAATAAACACGTTTTGGCAACTTTGGTCAACAACATGTAAGTTATAGGGCAGGAACAGAACACTTTTCAAAACGTGTTTTTCAGCCCGAAATAAACGCGTTTTCTCAACCCTTGGAATCACAGTGTAACTGACTGGCTCAGAAGAGCCCACTGAGTCAGCCCTTAACCCCAGTGTGCAGAAGTTGTCAAAACGTGTTTTTCAGCACAAATAAACACGTTTTGGCAACTTTGGTCACCAACATGTAAGTTATAGGGCAGGAACAGAACACTTTTCAAAACGTGTTTTTCAGCCCGAAATAAACGGGTTTTCTCAACTCCTGGAATCACAGTGTAACTGACTGGCTCAGAAGAGCCCACTGAGTCAGCCCTTAACCCCAGTGTGCAGAAGTTGTCAAAACGTGTTTTTCAGCACAAATAAACACGTTTTGGCAACTTTGGTCAACAACATGTAAGTTATAGGGCAGGAACAGAACACTTTTCAAAACGTGTTTTTCAGCCCGAAATAAACGCGTTTTCTCAACCCTTGGAATCACAGTGTAACTGACTGGCTCAGAAGAGCCCACTGAGTCAGCCCTTAACCCCAGTGTGCAGAAGTTGTCAAAACGTGTTTTTCAGCACAAATAAACACGTTTTGGCAACTTTGGTCACCAACATGTAAGTTATAGGGCAGGAACAGAACACTTTTCAAAACGTGTTTTTCAGCCCGAAATAAACGCGTTTTCTCAACCCTTGGAATCACAGTGTAACTGACTGGCTCAGAAGAGCCCACTGAGTCAGCCCTTAACCCCAGTGTGCAAAAGTTGTCAAAACGTGTTTTTAAGCACAAATAAACACGTCTTGGCAACTTTGGTCACCAACATGTAAGTTATAGGGCAGGAACAGAACACTTTTCAAAACGTGTTTTTCAGCCCGAAATAAACGCGTTTTCTCAACTCCTGGAATCACAGTGTAACTGACTGGCTCAGAAGAGCCCACTGAGTCAGCCCTTAACCCCAGTGTGCAGAAGTTGTCAAAACGTGTTTTTCAGCACAAATAAACACGTTTTGGCAACTTTGGTCACCAACATGTAAGTTATAGGGCAGGAACAGAACACTTTTCAAAACGTGTTTTTCAGCCCGAAATAAACGCGTTTTCTCAACTCCTGGAATCACAGTGTAACTGACTGGCTCAGAAGAGCCCACTGAGTCAGCCCTTAACCCCAGTGTGCAGAAGTTGTCAAAACGTGTTTTTCAGCACAAATAAACACGTTTTGGCAACTTTGGTCAACAACATGTAAGTTATAGGGCAGGAACAGAACACTTTTCAAAACGTGTTTTTCAGCCCGAAATAAACGCGTTTTCTCAACTCTTGGAATCACAGTGTAACTGACTGGCTCAGAAGAGCCCACTGAGTCAGCCCTTAACCCCAGTGTGCAGAAGTTGTCAAAACGTGTTTTTCAGCACAAATAAACACGTTTTGGCAACTTTGGTCAACAACATGTAAGTTATAGGGCAGGAACAGAACACTTTTCAAAACGTGTTTTTCAGCCCGAAATAAACGCGTTTTCTCAACCCTTGGAATCACAGTGTAACTGACTGGCTCAGAAGAGCCCACTGAGTCAGCCCTTAACCCCAGTGTGCAGAAGTTGTCAAAACGTGTTTTTCAGCACAAATAAACACGTTTTGGCAACTTTGGTCAACAACATGTAAGTTATAGGGCAGGAACAGAACACTTTTCAAAACGTGTTTTTCAGCCCGAAATAAACGCGTTTTCTCAACTCTTGGAATCACAGTGTAACTGACTGGTTCAGAAGAGCCCACTGAGTCAGCCCTTAACCCCAGTGTGCAGAAGTTGTCAAAACGTGTTTTTCAGCACAAATAAACACGTTTTGGCAACTTTGGTCAACAACATGTAAGTTATAGGGCAGGAACAGAACACTTTTCAAAACGTGTTTTTCAGCCCGAAATAAACGCGTTTTCTCAACTCCTGGAATCACAGTGTAACTGACTGGCTCAGAAGAGCCCACTGAGTCATCCCTTAACCCCAGTGTGCAGAAGTTGTCAAAACGTGTTTTTCAGCACAAATAAACACGTTTTGGCAACTTTGGTCAACAACATGTAAGTTATAGGGCAGGAACAGAACACTTTTCAAAACGTGTTTTTCAGCCCGAAATAAACGCGTTTTCTCAACTCCTGGAATCACAGTGTAACTGACTGGCTCAGAAGAGCCCACTGAGTCATCCCTTAACCCCAGTGTGCAGAAGTTGTCAAAACGTGTTTTTCAGCACAAAGAAACACGTTTTGGCAACTTTGGTCACCAACATGTAAGTTATAGGGCAGGAACAGAACACTTTTCAAAACGTGTTTTTCAGCCCGAAATAAACGCGTTTTCTCAACCCTTTGAATCACAGTGTAACTGACTGGCTCAGAAGAGCCCACTGAGTCAGCCCTTAACCCCAGTGTGCAGAAGTTGTCAAAACGTGTTTTTAAGCACAAATAAACACGTTTTGGCAACTTTGGTCACCAACATGTAAGTTATAGGGCAGGAACAGAACACTTTTCAAAACGTGTTTTTCAGCCCGAAATAAACGCGTTTTCTCAACCCTTGGAATCACAGTGTAACTGACTGGCTCAGAAGAGCCCACTGATTCAGCCCTTAACCCCAGTGTGCAGAAGTTGTCAAAACGTGTTTTTCAGCACAAATAAACACGTTTTGGCAACTTTGGTCAACAACATGTAAGTTATAGGGCAGGAACAGAACACTTTTCAAAACGTGTTTTTCAGCCCGAAATAAACGCGTTTTCTCAACCCTTGGAATCACAGTGTAACTGACTGGCTCAGAAGAGCCCACTGAGTCAGCCCTTAACCCCAGTGTGCAGAAGTTGTCAAAACGTGTTTTTCAGCACAAATAAACACGTTTTGGCAACTTTGGTCAACAACATGTAAGTTATAGGGCAGGAACAGAACACTTTTCAAAACGTGTTTTTCAGCCCGAAATAAACGCGTTTTCTCAACTCTTGGAATCACAGTGTAACTGACTGGTTCAGAAGAGCCCACTGAGTCAGCCCTTAACCCCAGTGTGCAGAAGTTGTCAAAACGTGTTTTTCAGCACAAATAAACACGTTTTGGCAACTTTGGTCAACAACATGTAAGTTATAGGGCAGGAACAGAACACTTTTCAAAACGTGTTTTTCAGCCCGAAATAAACGCGTTTTCTCAACTCCTGGAATCACAGTGTAACTGACTGGCTCAGAAGAGCCCACTGAGTCAGCCCTTAACCCCAGTGTGCAGAAGTTGTCAAAACGTGTTTTTCAGCACAAATAAACACGTTTTGGCAACTTTGGTCAACAACATGTAAGTTATAGGGCAGGAACAGAACACTTTTCAAAACGTGTTTTTCAGCCCGAAATAAACGCGTTTTCTCAACTCCTGGAATCACAGTGTAACTGACTGGCTCAGAAGAGCCCACTGAGTCAGCCCTTAACCCCAGTGTGCAGAAGTTGTCAAAACGTGTTTTTCAGCACAAATAAACACGTTTTGGCAACTTTGGTCAACAACATGTAAGTTATAGGGCAGGAACAGAACACTTTTCAAAACGTGTTTTTCAGCCCGAAATAAACGCGTTTTCTCAACCCTTGGAATCACAGTGTAACTGACTGGCTCAGAAGAGCCCACTGAGTCAGCCCTTAACCCCAGTGTGCAGAAGTTGTCAAAACGTGTTTTTCAGCACAAATAAACACGTTTTGGCAACTTTGGTCACCAACATGTAAGTTATAGGGCAGGAACAGAACACTTTTCAAAACGTGTTTTTCAGCCCGAAATAAACGCGTTTTCTCAACTCCTGGAATCACAGTGTAACTGACTGGCTCAGAAGAGCCCACTGAGTCAGCCCTTAACCCCAGTGTGCAGAAGTTGTCAAAACATGTTTTTCAGCACAAATAAACACGTTTTGGCAACTTTGGTCAACAACATGTAAGTTATAGGGCAGGAACAGAACACTTTTCAAAACGTGTTTTTCAGCCCGAAATAAACGCGTTTTCTCAACTCTTGGAATCACAGTGTAACTGACTGGCTCAGAAGAGCCCACTGAGTCAGCCCTTAACCCCAGTGTGCAGAAGTTGTCAAAACGTGTTTTTCAGCACAAATAAACACGTTTTGGCAACTTTGGTCAACAACATGTAAGTTATAGGGCAGGAACAGAACACTTTTCAAAACGTGTTTTTCAGCCCGAAATAAACGCGTTTTCTCAACCCTTGGAATCACAGTGTAACTGACTGGCTCAGAAGAGCCCACTGAGTCAGCCCTTAACCCCAGTGTGCAGAAGTTGTCAAAACGTGTTTTTCAGCACAAATAAACACGTTTTGGCAACTTTGGTCAACAACATGTAAGTTATAGGGCAGGAACAGAACACTTTTCAAAACGTGTTTTTCAGCCCGAAATAAACGCGTTTTCTCAACCCTTGGAATCACAGTGTAACTGACTGGCTCAGAAGAGCCCACTGAGTCAGCCCTTAACCCCAGTGTGCAGAAGTTGTCAAAACGTGTTTTTCAGCACAAATAAACACGTTTTGGCAACTTTGGTCACCAACATGTAAGTTATAGGGCAGGAACAGAACACTTTTCAAAACGTGTTTTTCAGCCCGAAATAAACGCGTTTTCTCAACTCCTGGAATCACAGTGTAACTGACTGGCTCAGAAGAGCCCACTGAGTCAGCCCTTAACCCCAGTGTGCAGAAGTTGTCAAAACGTGTTTTTCAGCACAAATAAACACGTTTTGGCAACTTTGGTCAACAACATGTAAGTTATAGGGCAGGAACAGAACACTTTTCAAAACGTGTTTTTCAGCCCGAAATAAACGCGTTTTCTCAACCCTTGGAATCACAGTGTAACTGACTGGCTCAGAAGAGCCCACTGAGTCAGCCCTTAACCCCAGTGTGCAGAAGTTGTCAAAACGTGTTTTTCAGCACAAATAAACACGTTTTGGCAACTTTGGTCACCAACATGTAAGTTATAGGGCAGGAACAGAACACTTTTCAAAACGTGTTTTTCAGCCCGAAATAAACGCGTTTTCTCAACTCCTGGAATCACAGTGTAACTGACTGGCTCAGAAGAGCCCACTGAGTCAGCCCTTAACCCCAGTGTGCAGAAGTTGTCAAAACGTGTTTTTCAGCACAAATAAACACGTTTTGGCAACTTTGGTCACCAACATGTAAGTTATAGGGCAGGAACAGAACACTTTTCAAAACGTGTTTTTCAGCCCGAAATAAACGCGTTTTCTCAACCCTTGGAATCACAGTGTAACTGACTGGCTCAGAAGAGCCCACTGAGTCAGCCCTTAACCCCAGTGTGCAGAAGTTGTCAAAACGTGTTTTTAAGCACAAATAAACACGTTTTGGCAACTTTGGTCACCAACATGTAAGTTATAGGGCAGGAACAGAACACTTTTCAAAACGTGTTTTTCAGCCCGAAATAAACGCGTTTTCTCAACTCCTGGAATCACAGTGTAACTGACTGGCTCAGAAGAGCCCACTGAGTCAGCCCTTAACCCCAGTGTGCAGAAGTTGTCAAAACGTGTTTTTCAGCACAAATAAACACGTTTTGGCAACTTTGGTCAACAACATGTAAGTTATAGGGCAGGAACAGAACACTTTTCAAAACGTGTTTTTCAGCCCGAAATAAACGCGTTTTCTCAACTCCTGGAATCACAGTGTAACTGACTGGCTCAGAAGAGCCCACTGAGTCAGCCCTTAACCCCAGTGTGCAGAAGTTGTCAAAACGTGTTTTTCAGCACAAATAAACACGTTTTGGCAACTTTGGTCAACAACATGTAAGTTATAGGGCAGGAACAGAACACTTTTCAAAACGTGTTTTTCAGCCCGAAATAAACGCGTTTTCTCAACCCTTGGAATCACAGTGTAACTGACTGGCTCAGAAGAGCCCACTGAGTCAGCCCTTAACCCCAGTGTGCAGAAGTTGTCAAAACGTGTTTTTCAGCACAAATAAACACGTTTTGGCAACTTTGGTCACCAACATGTAAGTTATAGGGCAGGAACAGAACACTTTTCAAAACGTGTTTTTCAGCCCGAAATAAACGCGTTTTCTCAACTCCTGGAATCACAGTGTAACTGACTGGCTCAGAAGAGCCCACTGAGTCAGCCCTTAACCCCAGTGTGCAGAAGTTGTCAAAACGTGTTTTTCAGCAAAAATAAACACGTTTTGGCAACTTTGGTCAACAACATGTAAGTTATAGGGCAGGAACAGAACACTTTTCAAAACGTGTTTTTCAGACCGAAATAAACGCGTTTTCTCAACTCTTGGAATCACAGTGTAACTGACTGGCTCAGAAGAGCCCACTGAGTCAGCCCTTAACCCCAGTGTGCAGAAGTTGTCAAAACGTGTTTTTCAGCACAAATAAACACGTTTTGGCAACTTTGGTCAACAACATGTAAGTTATAGGGCAGGAACAGAACACTTTTCAAAACGTGTTTTTCAGCCCGAAATAAACGCGTTTTCTCAACCCTTGGAATCACAGTGTAACTGACTGGCTCAGAAGAGCCCACTGAGTCAGCCCTTAACCCCAGTGTGCAGAAGTTGTCAAAACGTGTTTTTCAGCACAAATAAACACGTTTTGGCAACTTTGGTCAACAACATGTAAGTTATAGGGCAGGAACAGAACACTTTTCAAAACGTGTTTTTCAGCCCGAAATAAACGCGTTTTCTCAACCCTTGGAATCACAGTGTAACTGACTGGCTCAGAAGAGCCCACTGAGTCAGCCCTTAACCCCAGTGTGCAGAAGTTGTCAAAACGTGTTTTTCAGCACAAATAAACACGTTTTGGCAACTTTGGTCACCAACATGTAAGTTATAGGGCAGGAACAGAACACTTTTCAAAACGTGTTTTTCAGCCCGAAATAAACGGGTTTTCTCAACTCCTGGAATCACAGTGTAACTGACTGGCTCAGAAGAGCCCACTGAGTCAGCCCTTAACCCCAGTGTGCAGAAGTTGTCAAAACGTGTTTTTCAGCACAAATAAACACGTTTTGGCAACTTTGGTCAACAACATGTAAGTTATAGGGCAGGAACAGAACACTTTTCAAAACGTGTTTTTCAGCCCGAAATAAACGCGTTTTCTCAACCCTTGGAATCACAGTGTAACTGACTGGCTCAGAAGAGCCCACTGAGTCAGCCCTTAACCCCAGTGTGCAAAAGTTGTCAAAACGTGTTTTTAAGCACAAATAAACACGTCTTGGCAACTTTGGTCACCAACATGTAAGTTATAGGGCAGGAACAGAACACTTTTCAAAACGTGTTTTTCAGCCCGAAATAAACGCGTTTTCTCAACTCCTGGAATCACAGTGTAACTGACTGGCTCAGAAGAGCCCACTGAGTCAGCCCTTAACCCCAGTGTGCAGAAGTTGTCAAAACGTGTTTTTCAGCACAAATAAACACGTTTTGGCAACTTTGGTCACCAACATGTAAGTTATAGGGCAGGAACAGAACACTTTTCAAAACGTGTTTTTCAGCCCGAAATAAACGCGTTTTCTCAACTCCTGGAATCACAGTGTAACTGACTGGCTCAGAAGAGCCCACTGAGTCAGCCCTTAACCCCAGTGTGCAGAAGTTGTCAAAACGTGTTTTTCAGCACAAATAAACACGTTTTGGCAACTTTGGTCAACAACATGTAAGTTATAGGGCAGGAACAGAACACTTTTCAAAACGTGATTTTCAGCCCGAAATAAACGCGTTTTCTCAACTCTTGGAATCACAGTGTAACTGACTGGCTCAGAAGAGCCCACTGAGTCAGCCCTTAACCCCAGTGTGCAGAAGTTGTCAAAACGTGTTTTTCAGCACAAATAAACACGTTTTGGCAACTTTGGTCAACAACATGTAAGTTATAGGGCAGGAACAGAACACTTTTCAAAACGTGTTTTTCAGCCCGAAATAAACGTGTTTTCTCAACCCTTGGAATCACAGTGTAACTGACTGGCTCAGAAGAGCCCACTGAGTCAGCCCTTAACCCCAGTGTGCAGAAGTTGTCAAAACGTGTTTTTCAGCACAAATAAACACGTTTTGGCAACTTTGGTCAACAACATGTAAGTTATAGGGCAGGAACAGAACACTTTTCAAAACGTGTTTTTCAGCCCGAAATAAACGCGTTTTCTCAACTCTTGGAATCACAGTGTAACTGACTGGTTCAGAAGAGCCCACTGAGTCAGCCCTTAACCCCAGTGTGCAGAAGTTGTCAAAACGTGTTTTTCAGCACAAATAAACACGTTTTGGCAACTTTGGTCAACAACATGTAAGTTATAGGGCAGGAACAGAACACTTTTCAAAACGTGTTTTTCAGCCCGAAATAAACGCGTTTTCTCAACTCCTGGAATCACAGTGTAACTGACTGGCTCAGAAGAGCCCACTGAGTCATCCCTTAACCCCAGTGTGCAGAAGTTGTCAAAACGTGTTTTTCAGCACAAATAAACACGTTTTGGCAACTTTGGTCAACAACATGTAAGTTATAGGGCAGGAACAGAACACTTTTCAAAACGTGTTTTTCAGCCCGAAATAAACGCGTTTTCTCAACTCCTGGAATCACAGTGTAACTGACTGGCTCAGAAGAGCCCACTGAGTCATCCCTTAACCCCAGTGTGCAGAAGTTGTCAAAACGTGTTTTTCAGCACAAAGAAACACGTTTTGGCAACTTTGGTCACCAACATGTAAGTTATAGGGCAGGAACAGAACACTTTTCAAAACGTGTTTTTCAGCCCGAAATAAACGCGTTTTCTCAACCCTTTGAATCACAGTGTAACTGACTGGCTCAGAAGAGCCCACTGAGTCAGCCCTTAACCCCAGTGTGCAGAAGTTGTCAAAACGTGTTTTTAAGCACAAATAAACACGTTTTGGCAACTTTGGTCACCAACATGTAAGTTATAGGGCAGGAACAGAACACTTTTCAAAACGTGTTTTTCAGCCCGAAATAAACGCGTTTTCTCAACCCTTGGAATCACAGTGTAACTGACTGGCTCAGAAGAGCCCACTGATTCAGCCCTTAACCCCAGTGTGCAGAAGTTGTCAAAACGTGTTTTTCAGCACAAATAAACACGTTTTGGCAACTTTGGTCAACAACATGTAAGTTATAGGGCAGGAACAGAACACTTTTCAAAACGTGTTTTTCAGCCCGAAATAAACGCGTTTTCTCAACCCTTGGAATCACAGTGTAACTGACTGGCTCAGAAGAGCCCACTGAGTCAGCCCTTAACCCCAGTGTGCAGAAGTTGTCAAAACGTGTTTTTCAGCACAAATAAACACGTTTTGGCAACTTTGGTCAACAACATGTAAGTTATAGGGCAGGAACAGAACACTTTTCAAAACGTGTTTTTCAGCCCGAAATAAACGCGTTTTCTCAACTCTTGGAATCACAGTGTAACTGACTGGTTCAGAAGAGCCCACTGAGTCAGCCCTTAACCCCAGTGTGCAGAAGTTGTCAAAACGTGTTTTTCAGCACAAATAAACACGTTTTGGCAACTTTGGTCAACAACATGTAAGTTATAGGGCAGGAACAGAACACTTTTCAAAACGTGTTTTTCAGCCCGAAATAAACGCGTTTTCTCAACTCCTGGAATCACAGTGTAACTGACTGGCTCAGAAGAGCCCACTGAGTCAGCCCTTAACCCCAGTGTGCAGAAGTTGTCAAAACGTGTTTTTCAGCACAAATAAACACGTTTTGGCAACTTTGGTCAACAACATGTAAGTTATAGGGCAGGAACAGAACACTTTTCAAAACGTGTTTTTCAGCCCGAAATAAACGCGTTTTCTCAACTCCTGGAATCACAGTGTAACTGACTGGCTCAGAAGAGCCCACTGAGTCAGCCCTTAACCCCAGT
This sequence comes from Lepisosteus platostomus, assembly GCF_059453375.1. Classification (NCBI taxonomy): domain Eukaryota; kingdom Metazoa; phylum Chordata; class Actinopteri; order Semionotiformes; family Lepisosteidae; genus Lepisosteus; species Lepisosteus platostomus. The sequence goes on along the minus strand of NC_142620.1, from coordinate 29,644,220 downwards.
GTGCAGAAGTTGTCAAAACGTGTTTTTCAGCACAAATAAACACGTTTTGGCAACTTTGGTCAACAACATGTAAGTTATAGGGCAGGAACAGAACACTTTTCAAAACGTGTTTTTCAGCCCGAAATAAACGCGTTTTCTCAACCCTTGGAATCACAGTGTAACTGACTGGCTCAGAAGAGCCCACTGAGTCAGCCCTTAACCCCAGTGTGCAGAAGTTGTCAAAACGTGTTTTTCAGCACAAATAAACACGTTTTGGCAACTTTGGTCACCAACATGTAAGTTATAGGGCAGGAACAGAACACTTTTCAAAACGTGTTTTTCAGCCCGAAATAAACGCGTTTTCTCAACTCCTGGAATCACAGTGTAACTGACTGGCTCAGAAGAGCCCACTGAGTCAGCCCTTAACCCCAGTGTGCAGAAGTTGTCAAAACATGTTTTTCAGCACAAATAAACACGTTTTGGCAACTTTGGTCAACAACATGTAAGTTATAGGGCAGGAACAGAACACTTTTCAAAACGTGTTTTTCAGCCCGAAATAAACGCGTTTTCTCAACTCTTGGAATCACAGTGTAACTGACTGGCTCAGAAGAGCCCACTGAGTCAGCCCTTAACCCCAGTGTGCAGAAGTTGTCAAAACGTGTTTTTCAGCACAAATAAACACGTTTTGGCAACTTTGGTCAACAACATGTAAGTTATAGGGCAGGAACAGAACACTTTTCAAAACGTGTTTTTCAGCCCGAAATAAACGCGTTTTCTCAACCCTTGGAATCACAGTGTAACTGACTGGCTCAGAAGAGCCCACTGAGTCAGCCCTTAACCCCAGTGTGCAGAAGTTGTCAAAACGTGTTTTTCAGCACAAATAAACACGTTTTGGCAACTTTGGTCAACAACATGTAAGTTATAGGGCAGGAACAGAACACTTTTCAAAACGTGTTTTTCAGCCCGAAATAAACGCGTTTTCTCAACCCTTGGAATCACAGTGTAACTGACTGGCTCAGAAGAGCCCACTGAGTCAGCCCTTAACCCCAGTGTGCAGAAGTTGTCAAAACGTGTTTTTCAGCACAAATAAACACGTTTTGGCAACTTTGGTCACCAACATGTAAGTTATAGGGCAGGAACAGAACACTTTTCAAAACGTGTTTTTCAGCCCGAAATAAACGCGTTTTCTCAACTCCTGGAATCACAGTGTAACTGACTGGCTCAGAAGAGCCCACTGAGTCAGCCCTTAACCCCAGTGTGCAGAAGTTGTCAAAACGTGTTTTTCAGCACAAATAAACACGTTTTGGCAACTTTGGTCAACAACATGTAAGTTATAGGGCAGGAACAGAACACTTTTCAAAACGTGTTTTTCAGCCCGAAATAAACGCGTTTTCTCAACCCTTGGAATCACAGTGTAACTGACTGGCTCAGAAGAGCCCACTGAGTCAGCCCTTAACCCCAGTGTGCAGAAGTTGTCAAAACGTGTTTTTCAGCACAAATAAACACGTTTTGGCAACTTTGGTCACCAACATGTAAGTTATAGGGCAGGAACAGAACACTTTTCAAAACGTGTTTTTCAGCCCGAAATAAACGCATTTTCTCAACTCCTGGAATCACAGTGTAACTGACTGGCTCAGAAGAGCCCACTGAGTCAGCCCTTAACCCCAGTGTGCAGAAGTTGTCAAAACGTGTTTTTCAGCACAAATAAACACGTTTTGGCAACTTTGGTCAACAACATGTAAGTTATAGGGCAGGAACAGAACACTTTTCAAAACGTGTTTTTCAGCCCGAAATAAACGCGTTTTCTCAACTCTTGGAATCACAGTGTAACTGACTGGCTCAGAAGAGCCCACTGAGTCAGCCCTTAACCCCAGTGTGCAGAAGTTGTCAAAACGTGTTTTTCAGCACAAATAAACACGTTTTGGCAACTTTGGTCAACAACATGTAAGTTATAGGGCAGGAACAGAACACTTTTCAAAACGTGTTTTTCAGCCCGAAATAAACGCGTTTTCTCAACCCTTGGAATCACAGTGTAACTGACTGGCTCAGAAGAGCCCACTGAGTCAGCCCTTAACCCCAGTGTGCAGAAGTTGTCAAAACGTGTTTTTCAGCACAAATAAACACGTTTTGGCAACTTTGGTCAACAACATGTAAGTTATAGGGCAGGAACAGAACACTTTTCAAAACGTGTTTTTCAGCCCGAAATAAACGCGTTTTCTCAACCCTTGGAATCACAGTGTAACTGACTGGCTCAGAAGAGCCCACTGAGTCATCCCTTAACCCCAGTGTGCAGAAGTTGTCAAAACGTGTTTTTCAGCACAAATAAACACGTTTTGCCAACTTTGGTCAACAACATGTAAGTTATAGGGCAGGAACAGAACACTTTTCAAAACGTGTTTTTCAGCCCGAAATAAACGCGTTTTCTCAACTCTTGGAATCACAGTGTAACTGACTGGTTCAGAAGAGCCCACTGAGTCAGCCCTTAACCCCAGTGTGCAGAAGTTGTCAAAACGTGTTTTTCAGCACAAATAAACACGTTTTGGCAACTTTGGTCAACAACATGTAAGTTATAGGGCAGGAACAGAACACTTTTCAAAACGTGTTTTTCAGCCCGAAATAAACGCGTTTTCTCAACTCCTGGAATCACAGTGTAACTGACTGGCTCAGAAGAGCCCACTGAGTCATCCCTTAACCCCAGTGTGCAGAAGTTGTCAAAACGTGTTTTTCAGCACAAAGAAACACGTTTTGGCAACTTTGGTCACCAACATGTAAGTTATAGGGCAGGAACAGAACACTTTTCAAAACGTGTTTTTCAGCCCGAAATAAACGCGTTTTCTCAACCCTTTGAATCACAGTGTAACTGACTGGCTCAGAAGAGCCCACTGAGTCAGCCCTTAACCCCAGTGTGCAGAAGTTGTCAAAACGTGTTTTTAAGCACAAATAAACACGTTTTGGCAACTTTGGTCACCAACATGTAAGTTATAGGGCAGGAACAGAACACTTTTCAAAACGTGTTTTTCAGCCCGAAATAAACGCGTTTTCTCAACCCTTGGAATCACAGTGTAACTGACTGGCTCAGAAGAGCCCACTGATTCAGCCCTTAACCCCAGTGTGCAGAAGTTGTCAAAACGTGTTTTTCAGCACAAATAAACACGTTTTGGCAACTTTGGTCAACAACATGTAAGTTATAGGGCAGGAACAGAACACTTTTCAAAACGTGTTTTTCAGCCCGAAATAAACGCGTTTTCTCAACCCTTGGAATCACAGTGTAACTGACTGGCTCAGAAGAGCCCACTGAGTCAGCCCTTAACCCCAGTGTGCAGAAGTTGTCAAAACGTGTTTTTCAGCACAAATAAACACGTTTTGGCAACTTTGGTCACCAACATGTAAGTTATAGGGCAGGAACAGAACACTTTTCAAAACGTGTTTTTCAGCCCGAAATAAACGCGTTTTCTCAACTCCTGGAATCACAGTGTAACTGACTGGCTCAGAAGAGCCCACTGAGTCAGCCCTTAACCCCAGTGTGCAGAAGTTGTCAAAACGTGTTTTTCAGCACAAATAAACACGTTTTGGCAACTTTGGTCAACAACATGTAAGTTATAGGGCAGGAACAGAACACTTTTCAAAACGTGTTTTTCAGCCCGAAATAAACGCGTTTTCTCAACCCTTGGAATCACAGTGTAACTGACTGGCTCAGAAGAGCCCACTGAGTCAGCCCTTAACCCCAGTGTGCAGAAGTTGTCAAAACGTGTTTTTCAGCACAAATAAACACGTTTTGGCAACTTTGGTCAACAACATGTAAGTTATAGGGCAGGAACAGAACACTTTTCAAAACGTGTTTTTCAGCCCGAAATAAACGCGTTTTCTCAACCCTTGGAATCACAGTGTAACTGACTGGCTCAGAAGAGCCCACTGAGTCAGCCCTTAACCCCAGTGTGCAGAAGTTGTCAAAACGTGTTTTTCAGCACAAATAAACACGTTTTGGCAACTTTGGTCAACAACATGTAAGTTATAGGGCAGGAACAGAACACTTTTCAAAACGTGTTTTTCAGCCCGAAATAAACGCGTTTTCTCAACCCTTGGAATCACAGTGTAACTGACTGGCTCAGAAGAGCCCACTGAGTCAGCCCTTAACCCCAGTGTGCAGAAGTTGTCAAAACGTGTTTTTCAGCACAAATAAACACGTTTTGGCAACTTTGGTCACCAACATGTAAGTTATAGGGCAGGAACAGAACACTTTTCAAAACGTGTTTTTCAGCCCGAAATAAACGCGTTTTCTCAACCCTTGGAATCACAGTGTAACTGACTGGCTCAGAAGAGCCCACTGAGTCAGCCCTTAACCCCAGTGTGCAGAAGTTGTCAAAACGTGTTTTTAAGCACAAATAAACACGTTTTGGCAACTTTGGTCACCAACATGTAAGTTATAGGGCAGGAACAGAACACTTTTCAAAACGTGTTTTTCAGCCCGAAATAAACGCGTTTTCTCAACTCCTGGAATCACAGTGTAACTGACTGGCTCAGAAGAGCCCACTGAGTCAGCCCTTAACCCCAGTGTGCAGAAGTTGTCAAAACGTGTTTTTCAGCACAAATAAACACGTTTTGGCAACTTTGGTCAACAACATGTAAGTTATAGGGCAGGAACAGAACACTTTT